>NW_012119599.1:4293233-4296631 GCF_000951035.1 Colobus angolensis palliatus | reverse complement strand
AAAGAAAGAAAGAAAGAAAGAAAGGGAAAAGAAGGAAAGAAGGAAGGAAAGAAGAAGGAAGGAAGGAAGAAAGAAAAAAAAAACTGAAGCAAGGCCAGAGCAAGAAGGGATGAGAAAGAGAGATGAGATTTACTGGTTGGAGACAGGAGAGTGAGGTGGGGAAATGAGAAGGATTAGGGAGGAGGAGTGCAGGGAGGGAAAGGCCAGGTTTGAAGAGCACCCGCTGGGCCTGCAATCTCCCCAAATCCACACAGGAAGACCAAGGATCGCCACCGTGTGTGGAAGCTCCCGCTCTGTGTCAGGCACTATGCCAAGTGGTCACTGTGATTATTTCGTTTCTTCTCCAAAACAACCCATTAATGTCCCCACTAGACAGATCAAGAAACTGAGGCTTTAAGAAGAGGTGACTCTCCAAGGTCACCGAACTA
The DNA here is from genome assembly GCF_000951035.1 of Colobus angolensis palliatus. Taxonomy (NCBI): domain Eukaryota; kingdom Metazoa; phylum Chordata; class Mammalia; order Primates; family Cercopithecidae; genus Colobus; species Colobus angolensis. The sequence goes on along the minus strand of NW_012119599.1, from coordinate 4,296,203 downwards.
GGATGTAGGGAGCTGGGCCCCAATCTAGGAGAAGACCAGGGATGGGCTTGGGACTCCACCACTGCCCAGCTATGTCACCTCCACAGAACTCCTGTCCCTCTGGGAGCCTCAGTTCCCTGTGCTAAAACACAGGGTGTATCACAGCACCCTCCTCTTGAGACTGTTTCAAGGATTAGCTGACTGCTGTCAGGGTCTCCAACCCAGAGGTTCCCCTTCTAGGTGTGAAGCCCAGAGACACACTTGTTCATGTGCACAAAAGACAGCAGGGGTGTAGGGCAGGGGACAAAGCACACAGCAGGGGACTGTTTAATACATGATGACACTACAAGCCAGGCAGAACACCAGAGCAGGAACAATTCTGTTTGTTTGTTTGTTTTGAGACAGAGTCTCACTCTGTCACCCAGGCTGGAGTGCAGTGGTGTGATCTTGGCTCACTGCAACCTCTGCTTCCCAGTTCAAGCGATTCTCCTGCCTCAGCCTCTCAGGTAGCTGGGACTACAGGCACATGCCACCACGCCCGGCTAATTTTTCTATTTTTAGTAGAGATGGGGTTTCTCTACATTGGTCAGGCTGGTCTCGAACTCCCAGCCTCAGGTGATCTGCCTGCCTTGGCCTCCCAAAGTGCTGGGATTACAGGCATGAGCCACCGCACCTGGCCTGTGCTTCGTGGTTTTTTTTTTTTTTGAGACGGAGTCTTGCTCTGTCGCCCAGGCTGGAGTGCAGTGGCCAGATCTCAGCTCACTGCAAGCTCCGCCTCCCGGGTTTACGCCATTCTCCTGCCTCAGCCTCCCGAGTAGCTGGGACTACAGGCACCCGCCACCGCGCCCGGCTAGTTTTTTTTTTTTTTTGTATTTTTAGTAGAGACGGGGTTTCACCGTGTTAGCCAGGATGGTCTCTATCTCCTGACCTCGTGATCCGCCCGTCTCAGCCTCCCAAAGTGCTGGGATTACAGGCTTGAGCCACCGCGCCCGGCTATGTGCTTCGTTTTTAATGAGCACAAGCTTATGCCTAACAACGCAGAAGACCCCACTGCCGTTCCTGCCTTATTTTGCTCCCTGGGTCTTATCAGCCTCTGACATGCTATTTACTTTATGTATTGATGTTGTTTTGTGTCCATCTTCCTTCCCCCTTAAAACATCAGCTTCCCCCAAAGGTGGGGACTGTTATCTTGGTCACTGCTATAACCCAGGATCTAGCACAGTAGGCACTCAATAAATATTGGCTGAAATGAATAAGGGAAGGACAGATGGTGGTAAAAACAAAAAGGTTGGGAAGGATGTGTTTATTTATGAGACAAATAAATTCACAAAATATGGCTTGATTGGTGCCTATGGGAAAGTATAAACATAGATTTGAAGGCTTCTCAGCAGTATAAGTGAGATCAGGAAGAAAGTGACCACTTTCTTAATACTTTATCTACCATTCTTTTTTTTTTTGAGGTGGGGTCTCACTCTGTCACTGAAGCTGGAGTGCAGTGGTGCAATCATAGCTCACTGCAGACTCCACCTACTGGGCTCAAGCAATCCTCCCACCTCAGCCTCCTGAGTAGCTGGGACCACAGGCATGCACCACCACACCTGCTAGTTTTTTAACTTTCTGTAGAGATGAGGGTCTGACCATGCTGCCCAGGCTGGTCTCCAGCTCTGGGACTCAAGTGATCCTCCCACCTCGGCCTCTCAAAGTGCTGAGATTATAGGCGTGAGCTACTGTACCTAGCTTTATCATTCTTTATAACAAAATGCATCCATTCTATGAATATTATTAGTATAGGTAAAAATATAATTTATGTAAGTGAGCTGTCAGCTAAATCAAGAATGTGAAAAAGTCAACAGGATAAATGGATTATTTCCACAAATAAATAGTGGTTATTTTTTTTTAATGGGGAGGCAGAACTGTTAGAAATTAAAAGATTTAAGAGACATTAAACCAAATGCATAGTGTGTGCTTTGCATATAGATTCAAATAAATCAACTGTGAAAAGATATTTTGGGTCAGGCATGGTGGCTCAGGCCTATCTCAGCACTTTGGCTGGCCAGAAGGGAGGCCCGAGGCCAGGAATTCAATACCAGCCTGGCCAATATAGTGTCTCTACTGTTAAAAATAGAAAACAAAGTCAGGCACGGTAGCTCATGCCTGTAATGCCAGCACTTTGGGAGGCCAAGGTGGGTGGATCACCTGAAATCAGGAGTTTGAAACCAGCCTGGCCAACATGGTGAAACCCCGTGTCTACCATAAATACAAAATTAGCCAGGCATGGTGGTAGGCGCCTGAAATCCCAGCTACTCCAGAGGCTGAGGCAGGAGAATCGCTTGAACCCTGGAGGCAGAGGTTGCAATGAGCCGAGATGGTGCCACTGCACTCCAGCTTGGGCAACAAAGTGAGATTCCGTCTTGAAAAAACAAAAAAAAAAAAGGAAAAGAAAAATAAAAAATAAATGTAAAAATATATATATTTTGGAGACAATGAGAGAAATGTGAATATGGACTATATATTACAATATAATGAAATTAATAATCTCATAAGATATGGCAATGGAATTTTTCTTATGTTAAAGAAAAAAAAAAAAACCTATTGGCCAGGCACAGTGGCTTACACTTGTAATCCCAGCACTTTTTGAGGCCAAGGCAGGCAGATCACCTGAGGTCAGGAGTTAAAGGCCAGCCTGGGCAACATGGCAAAACCCCATCTCTACTAAAAACAAACAAAAAAAAATTAGCTGGGTGTGGTGGTGGGCACCTGTAGTCCCAGCTACTTGGGAGGCTGAGGTAGGAGAATCACTTGAACCAGGGAGGCAGAGGTTCCAGTGAGCTGAGATCACATTGCTGCACTCTAGCCTGGGCGACAAGAGAAAACTCCGTCCCCTGACAAACAAGCCTATCTACTGGAGATAAATAGTGATGTTTGAGTGAAAGGATACAATATTTTGCTTTAAAATACTTCGATGCAGAGTGGGATGTAGGTATGGGATTA
>NW_012119599.1:4290689-4292658 GCF_000951035.1 Colobus angolensis palliatus | reverse complement strand
GTGATCTCGGCTCACTGCAACCTCCACCTCTGGGTTCAAGTGATTCTCGTGCCTCAGCCTCCTGAGTAGCTGGGATTACAGGCATGTGCCACCACACCTGGCTAACTTTTGTATTTTCAGTAGAGATGGGGTTTCGCCATGTTGGCCAGGCTGGTTGCAAACTCCTGACCTCAGGTGATCTACCCGCCTCGGCCTCCCAAAGTGCTAGGATTACAGGCATGAGCCACCGTGCCTGGCCAAGAACAAAATTTTAAATGATTTTGAAAAGTTCCAGCATGGACTGGGTATGGTGGTTCACATTATAATCCCAGTACTCTGAGAGGCTGAGGTAGGAGGATTGCTAGAGGCCAGGAATAAGTCCTAGCATGGACTTGTCCTCCTTCTGTACTGACTGCTGACATTGTCACCAATGCACAGAAGAGGAAACCGAGGCAGAGTAGAGCAAGTTGCCCGAGGACCTGCCACACATAGAGATGACCATCGACGGGTCATGGGAACAGGAACTGGTCCTCTGCAGTTCCCTTTCCCTTGCCAAGCCCTGGACACTTTTCTGTTCCATTGGAGGAAAGGAAAGGGTCAGATGTAAGAAAGGGCATAGGTCAGGGGGAGAAACAGAGCAGGGAGAGGTGGGCATGAGGGCAGGGGTGGGACTGACCGTGATGGCAGGGACAGCAGGGCCTGAGGAACCTTCCGTGCCCCTTCTTGTTCCTTCCTGTGGATTCAGGATGAAGCACTCAATGAGGATGCCAGCCCATAAGATGATGGGATGGCTGGAGAACGTCCTAGGTTCCCTGTTCTGAGGGTAGAGGGGCTGGGGGCCTGGAATCCTGGGTCTGAAGGAGGTGGGGCTGGGGGCCTGGACCCCTGGGTCTGAGGTAGGAGGGGCTGGGCCTAGACCCCTGGGTCTGAGGGAGGAGGGACTAGGGGTCTCCTGGGTCTGAGGGAAGAAGGGCTGGGGCAGTCTTCTTTTCCTAAGAGGATGGCCTGGGCTCTCACCCGGGCCTTGAGCAGCCGCTCCCTCTCCGCCATGGCCTGCTGCAGGAGCCGCTCCATGTGGGCAATGTCCGGGTGGACGGCCCCACAGCTAGGAGGAGGGAACACAGACGGGGTGGGTTACAGTGGCTGGGCCTCTTCTCCCATCTCCCCACCTTCTCTCTGACGTCTCACCTATTCCCACGGCCACAGTTCAGCAGCTGGTAGAGGGGGTATCTGCCGGAGTCCCCCACTGCTGGCGGGAGAGCTGAGGCCTCCAGGGATTCTAGGATAGAGGGGACCAGGTTACGGGGCTGGATACACCCTGGCCTGAGCCCCTCCACTTCTCCCTCTGCGGGCATCGGTGCGGGTTTCCTCCATCCTCTGCTGCAGGATGGGTGCTGATGCGGGAAGGAAGCAGGGAACGGGGGGTATCCTCACCAGTACAATGGAAGGACAGAGGTCGGGGGGATCCCCTCTGGCTCGCCCTCTCTCCCCTTTTCCGGGGCAGGCTCCCAGTCCTCTGGAGGCCAATGGAGCCCTGAAAACACAGAAGGCTCATGAGCATAGGAAAAAGGCTTGATCTCCACCCTAAGTCAGAGCACTGCCCAGTGAAACCACCACCCAGTCAGCACAAATCAAAACGCTACTGTCAACATATGCTGAGTGAAAGGACCTCACAGGGTTATGATCCCATTTATAATGTCAGGCGGAGCGCAGTGGCTCACGCCTGTAATCCCAGCACTTTAGGAGTCCAAGGCAGGCGGATCACCTGAGGCCAGGAGCTCGAGACCAGCCTGGCCAATATGGCGAAACCCCATCTCCCCTAAAAATACAGAAATCAGCCGGGCATGGTGGCGGGCGCTTGTAGTTCCAGCTACTCAGGAGGCTGAGGCAGAAGAATCGCTTGAACCTGGGAGGTGGAGCTTGCAGTGAGCTAAGATCGCACCACTGCACTCCAGCCTGAGTGACAGAGCGAGACTCCATCTCAAAAAAA
>NW_012119599.1:4282805-4285369 GCF_000951035.1 Colobus angolensis palliatus | reverse complement strand
AAAAAAAAAAAAAAAAAAAAAAAAAAAAAAAAGGAAAAAAGAACCAAGGTTCTGAAAACAGAGTACCTGGGTTCAAATCCCAGCTCTTCCACATACTAGCTGGTTAAACAACTTAACTTCTCTGTCATGGTGTTTTTGCCATGGAAACAAGAACCTAGCTCACAGATTTGTTGCAAAGACAAATCAGTAAGCCAATCAGCATGAAGCATTTGTAACCATGCCTCGCACACTATAATGACTCAATAAAACCATTGTTATTATTATTGCTTTTGTTATTATTATTATTGTGAAGTCATTAAAAATGAGGCACCTCTAAATGTATCAATATAAAACAATCTCCAAGATAGAGTTAAGTCAAAAAATAAAAACCGGTGGGCCAGGCATAGTGGATCACACCTGTAATCCCAGCACTTTGGGAGGCCAAGGCAGGCAGATCACCTGAGGTCACGAGTTCAAGACCAGCCTGGCCAACATGGCAAAACCCCATCTCTATTAAAAATACAAAAATTAGCCAGGTGTGGTAGCACACGCCTATAATCCCAGCTACTCGGGAGGCTGAGGCTAGAGAATCACTTGAACCCAGGAGGCAGAGGTTGCAGTGAGTTGAGATCACATCATTGTACTCCAGCCTGGGCAACAAGAGTGAAACTCTGTCTCAAGCAAATAAATAAATAAATAAAATAAAAGCCAGTGAGATCCTATTGCTACAAACTGAGCCCATGAGTGGTGGCTCATGCCTGTAACCCCAGCAATTTGGGAGGCTAAAGCAGGAGGACCACTTGATCCCAAGGGTTCAAGACCAGTTTGGGCAACATAGGGAGACCTCATCTGTACCAAAATAACTTCAAAAATCAGCTGTGCTTGGTGGTGCGTGGTTGTGCGTGGCGGTGCGTGGCGGTGCATGGTTGTGCGTGGCGGTGCATGGTTGTGTATGGCGGTGCATGGCAGTGCGTGGCGATGCATGGCTGTATGTGGTGCATGGGGTGTGGTGGTGTGTGGCTGTGCATGGTGGTGAGTGGTTGTGTGTGGTGGTGCATGGTGGTGTGTGGTTGTGCATGGTGCATGCCTGTGGTCCCAGCTACTCAGGGAGGATCACCTGAGCCTGGTAGGTTGAGTCTGCAGTGAGCTGTGATCCCACCATTGCACTCCAGCCTGGGCAACACAGTGAGACTCTGTGGAAAAAAAAAAAGCTAGAAGAGGACTTGAAATGTTTTCAACATACAGAAGTGATAAATACTTGAGATGGATACCCCAAAAACCCTGACTTATTATGCATTCTATGCATGTAACATCATATGTACCCCATAAATATGTTCAAAATATATCATTTTTAAAAAGAAAAGCCAACTAGTAGCTAATACACATTTTTTTCAAAAGGACGGGTTGAATATCCCTTCTCCGAAATACTTGGGACCAGAAAGGTTTCAGATTTGTAGGCACTCAAAGACTTTCAGATTTTCGAGCATTTTAGATGAGGGATCTTTTTTTTTTTTTTTTTTTTTGAGACAAAGTCTCACTCTGTCGTCCAGGCTGGAGTGCAGTGGCGCGATCTCGGCTCATTGCAACCTCCACCTCCTGGGTTCAAGCGATTCTCCTGCCTCAGCCTCCCGAGTAGCTGGGATTACAGGCGTGTGACACCACGCCAGGCTAATTTTTGTATTTTTAGTAGAGATGGGGTTACACCATATTGCTCAGGCTGGTCTCTAATTCCTGACTTCAAGTGATCCACCTGCCTCGGCCTCCCAAAGTACTGGGATTACAGGCATGAGCCACCATGCCCAGCTGACTCCATGGACAATTCTGTGCTGTAGAACAAGAGGAAGATGCATCCTATATCCAGATAGAACATAAGATCCAAAAAAGAAAGAAAGAAAGAAAAAAAAAACCAGAACATAATATCCAAGAGAAAAGCAAGGCCAGGTGTGGTAGCGTGCACCTGTAGTCCCAGCTACTCGGGAGGCTGAGGTGGGAGGATCACTTGAGCCCAGGAGGTTGAGGCTGCAGTGAGCCATGATCATGCCACAGTACGCTAGCCTGGGCGACAGTGAGATCTGTCTCTTAAAGTTTTTTTTTTTTTTTTAAAGCAAGTACAGAACAGCGTAGAATAAACTAGGTATGCATAAAAAGACGGAAAAAGTATATACATGACTAGCTGTGTCAACACAGAATATCTCCGGGGAGCACATGGGAAATTGGTAACCCTGGTGACCCTAAGGAAGTCAACAGCATAGGAGGGGGAGCAAGAGCCGCAGAGTCTTCTCTGAACATCCTCCCACACCGTGTGAATTTTGAATGAGGATAACGTTAACTTTTTAAAAACAAATAAACATGAAAACTAAATGCAACCTGTGTTCCTGAGCCAAGAAAAAAAAGTTTGTTTTCTTTTTGTGTATTTTTTGCTAGAAAAAAACACTGGTGGGACCAGGAACAGTGGCTCATGCCTGTAATTCCAGCACTCTGGGAGGCCGAGGCAGGCGGATCATCTGAGGTCAGGAGTTCAAGACCAGCCTGGTCAACATGGTGAAACCCCGTCTCTACTAAAAATACAAAAATTAGCTAGGCGT
>NW_012119599.1:4280413-4281910 GCF_000951035.1 Colobus angolensis palliatus | reverse complement strand
GATTCTAATAGTATTGTCTCAGTGTTAGTTTCCTGAAATTGATCATTGAACTGTGGTTGTGTAACAGAATGGGCTTGACATTAGGTAGTAAATTGAGGAATATTTAGGGGTTAAGGGGAATCAAGGGTAAGAAAATAATGGGCCAGGCATGAAGGCTCACACCTGTAATCCTAGCACTTTGGGAGGCCTGGGGAAGGCAGATCACTGGAACTGAGGAATCTGAGACCAGCCTGGGGCAATATAGTGAGACCCTATGTCTACAAAGAATACAAAAATTAGCCTGGCGTGGTGGCGCATGCCTGTAATCCCAGCTACCTGGGGGACTGAGGCAGAGAATCACTTGAGGCTAGGAGGTAGAGGCTGCAGTGAGCCAAGATCGCACCATACACTCCACTCCAGCCTGGGCGACAAAGCGAGACTGTCTTAAAAATTAAAAAATTAAAAATGAAAACTCTGGGAGTTGAGAAATGTTAGCTCCACTTCATGGAGAGGAAACTGAGGCTCAAATCCCTGTGCTTTTCTTGACTTTTTCCTTCCTTCCAGCCACATTCCCAGCACTTCCTAGCTGGGAGATCTTAGATACTTGGCACTGAGGAACCAAGTGGGCAGGACAGACCCCAGCTTTGCATGGCACTTATGTTGTAGGAACTGCATAAGCCATCAGCAGGCCATAGAAACAGGCCGGTTCGGGTTCAAATCCCAGCTCTGCCACTTCCTGGGTGCATGTCGTAGACAAGTCATTTCTCTTCTCAGGCGAGGTGTCATCTCTGTAAAGTGGGTAACATCTCACTGCCCTTCCTGGGTTGTTGCAAGAATTAAACGAGTGACCTCACACAATGCATGTAGAAGCATGTGTGGCCCCCAGGTGAGATCCAGGAGCTAAGCAATGAGATCCACATTGGTGGGTACAGGGTACACCTGGGCTTAGAAGCCTCCTGTGCACAGGAGCCCACAACTCAGGTGACAGCTCCGTAGGACTGGACATGGTGTCCCACCAAGTATTTTCATATATGCAATTTGCTAATAAGGGTAATTGCTATTCTAAGTCACGTTGCCTGGCAACACAGCTGACACCTACCTTCATCAAGTTTCCAGGGGAAGCAGCTAGAAAGTTAATTTCCCATACAGAAGAACATCTGCTAACCCTTCACCCGAATAATGACGGAACCTGCTTGTGGGGGTTCTTCCCAAGAAAAAATGAAATTGTATATATTAGGTTGAGCCAGGGGAATTGCCAGTATACAACTGTTTCTTGCCTCCAAGTAATGGCAATTCCATAAGGTTCAAAGTGATGAAATGGTTTAGAACAGACCCTGACCTATATTAAGTGCATTAAAATTAGATATTGATTAGTAAATAACAGTATTTTTTTTTTGAGACAGAGTCTTGCTGTGTCGCCCAGGCTGGAATGCAGTGGCACGATCTTGGCTCACTGCAAGCTCCGCCTCCCAGGTTCATGCCATTCTCCTGCCTCAGCCTCCCGAGTAGCTGGGACTA
>NW_012119599.1:4273082-4279258 GCF_000951035.1 Colobus angolensis palliatus | reverse complement strand
AAAAAAAAAAAAAAAAAAAAAAAAAAAAAAAAGGAAAAAAGAACCAAGGTTCTGAAAACAGAGTACCTGGGTTCAAATCCCAGCTCTTCCACATACTAGCTGGTTAAACAACTTAACTTCTCTGTCATGGTGTTTTTGCCATGGAAACAAGAACCTAGCTCACAGATTTGTTGCAAAGACAAATCAGTAAGCCAATCAGCATGAAGCATTTGTAACCATGCCTCGCACACTATAATGACTCAATAAAACCATTGTTATTATTATTGCTTTTGTTATTATTATTATTGTGAAGTCATTAAAAATGAGGCACCTCTAAATGTATCAATATAAAACAATCTCCAAGATAGAGTTAAGTCAAAAAATAAAAACCGGTGGGCCAGGCATAGTGGATCACACCTGTAATCCCAGCACTTTGGGAGGCCAAGGCAGGCAGATCACCTGAGGTCACGAGTTCAAGACCAGCCTGGCCAACATGGCAAAACCCCATCTCTATTAAAAATACAAAAATTAGCCAGGTGTGGTAGCACACGCCTATAATCCCAGCTACTCGGGAGGCTGAGGCTAGAGAATCACTTGAACCCAGGAGGCAGAGGTTGCAGTGAGTTGAGATCACATCATTGTACTCCAGCCTGGGCAACAAGAGTGAAACTCTGTCTCAAGCAAATAAATAAATAAATAAAATAAAAGCCAGTGAGATCCTATTGCTACAAACTGAGCCCATGAGTGGTGGCTCATGCCTGTAACCCCAGCAATTTGGGAGGCTAAAGCAGGAGGACCACTTGATCCCAAGGGTTCAAGACCAGTTTGGGCAACATAGGGAGACCTCATCTGTACCAAAATAACTTCAAAAATCAGCTGTGCTTGGTGGTGCGTGGTTGTGCGTGGCGGTGCGTGGCGGTGCATGGTTGTGCGTGGCGGTGCATGGTTGTGTATGGCGGTGCATGGCAGTGCGTGGCGATGCATGGCTGTATGTGGTGCATGGGGTGTGGTGGTGTGTGGCTGTGCATGGTGGTGAGTGGTTGTGTGTGGTGGTGCATGGTGGTGTGTGGTTGTGCATGGTGCATGCCTGTGGTCCCAGCTACTCAGGGAGGATCACCTGAGCCTGGTAGGTTGAGTCTGCAGTGAGCTGTGATCCCACCATTGCACTCCAGCCTGGGCAACACAGTGAGACTCTGTGGAAAAAAAAAAAGCTAGAAGAGGACTTGAAATGTTTTCAACATACAGAAGTGATAAATACTTGAGATGGATACCCCAAAAACCCTGACTTATTATGCATTCTATGCATGTAACATCATATGTACCCCATAAATATGTTCAAAATATATCATTTTTAAAAAGAAAAGCCAACTAGTAGCTAATACACATTTTTTTCAAAAGGACGGGTTGAATATCCCTTCTCCGAAATACTTGGGACCAGAAAGGTTTCAGATTTGTAGGCACTCAAAGACTTTCAGATTTTCGAGCATTTTAGATGAGGGATCTTTTTTTTTTTTTTTTTTTGAGACAAAGTCTCACTCTGTCGTCCAGGCTGGAGTACAGGGGCATAATCTCGGCTCACTGCAACCTCTGTCTTCCCAGGTTCAAGCAATTCTCGTGCCTCAGCCTCACATCACCATGCCTGGCTAATTTTTGTATTTTTGGTAGAGATGGGATTTTGCCATCTTGGCCACGCTGGTCTCGAACTCCTGACCTCAGGCTATCCGCCCGCCTTGGCCTCCCAAAGTGCTGGGATTACAGGCATGAGCCACCGTGCTGGCCGTCTGTTGTAACTGTTAATGAGCTGCCCCCCCGATCCCCACAGTTTTAAGGAAGTCTAGAAGGATTCTCAAAACAAAAGTAGCTGCATTACTTCTGAGAAGGGGAGACCTTCTTATTAAAATACACTGTTCGGTTGCTTTTAAAATCTACTCCTGGGTGCACATGTTCCCATTTCACCAGGGCAGGGGTGGGTGTTACGCAGAAAAAAATTATAATAATAAAGCTGGAGTCATAGGAATATCCCTTGGCTAGCCTTTCCTATCCCCCCACCCCCATATAGAAAATCAGAGTGGAAGTTCTGGAGACCCCCGTTTGGGGACTCTGCTCCTAGCCCCTCCCTCCCCGCTGACCAATAAGACACATGGGGAAACAGAGGCAGTGGGGGACGTACCTGCAGGGAGCTGTGGACAGAGAAGAGGCAAGAAGAGGTAGGGGTGGCAGCGGAGTGGGCCGCGGGGTCCTGGAGCACCAGCAGCTGGTGGTCTGTCTTCTGGGTGAACAGCAGCTGCAGGAGACGGGGTGAAAGTTCGTGGGAGCAGGAGGGACCCCAGAGCAACCATGAGTTCCCACACGCTCTGGCTCATGCCTCTAGTGCCACCCATTTTTCAGAAAGAAAAACTAAGGAGAGATGGAATATGGTCCTTAGGGTCCAGTCTCCCAGCATAGAGCTGTGGGCAGAGACTGCTGGCTCCCTGAGGAGGGGCTGGGGGCCTGGATTCCTGGGTCTGAGGGAGGAGGGGCTGGGGCCTGGACTCCTGGGTCTGAGGGAGGAGGGGCTGGGGCCTGGACTCCTGGGTCTGAGGGAGGAAGAGCTGGGGGTCTGGACTCCTGGGTCTGAGGGAGGAGGGGCTGGGGCCTGGACTCCTGGGTCTGAGGGAGGAGGGGACTCGGGGCAGGACCCCTGATCTGAGGGAGGAGGGGCTAGGGTCTGGACTCCTGGGTCTGAGGGAGAAGGAGCTGGGGCCTGGACTTTCCAGTCTGAGGGAGGAGGGACCAAGAGGCATACAAAATCCCCATACCTTAGTGAGGGCTGGGTTGGGCTCAGAGAAGTCCCCGCCAGTTGTTCCCTGAAGGCAATTGAGCTCGAGCAGCCGGCTCCGTTCCTACCAGAAGATATGGACAGCCACGTGTCAAAGTCAGAATGGGCTGTCCTAGCTGCTTTCCCTAATGTCAGGAGACATCCGGGGTGCAGGGAGGTGGTGGGATGCCCCAGGGGGAAGTGAGGATGGTAGGGCAGGTGCCAGGGAGCTCACCTGTGACAGGGCCTGAAGGGCCTCCTCCTTCTTCCGGCTCAGCCCCCGGCTCTCGGCTGCCATCTGCTCCCCTAGTGACTTGAGCTGCTCTTCCAGGACCCGGATCCGGCGCTGCAGAGCACCCCGTCCCGGTTACTCATCTGCCAAGGCCCCAGCCAGCTCTCCAGGCCACCCTCCCACAGAACCACATCTGCCTGGAGGGCTGGGGTTTGTTCCAGCCCCTCCCAGAGACCACGGGATCAGAGTGTCCAGGGCTGGGGACCCAGAGTTCAGCTCCCTGGACCCTCTTCCCTTTTGAGGGTCCAGAAGAGATCTGGGGAAGATGAAGAGAAAGGAATGGACATAGAGAACAGCAACCAAGACAGGCCCCAAAAGACAGAGATGTAGACAAAGATTCAGGGAAAAGAAAAGATAGAAATGGAACAGAGACAAATAGAGACAACCCGAGACAAAGGAAAAGCCAGTGAGACAGGAAAAAGATCCAGAAACAGGTGGGGAAAGGAAATCCACAGAAGAGCTTTTTTTTTTTTTGAGATGCAGTTTCGCTCTTGTTGCCCAGGCTGAAGTGCGATGGCTCAATCTCAGCTCACCGCCACCTCTGCCTCCCAGATTCAAGCAATTCTCCTGCCTCAGCCTCCCGAGTAGCTGGGATTACAGGCATGCGCCACCATGCTCGGCTAATTTTGTATTTTTAATAGAGACAGGCTTTCTCCATGTTGGTCAGGCTGGTCTCGAACTCCCAACCTCAGGTGATCTGCCCGCCTCGGCCTCCCAAAGTGCTGAGATTACAGGCGTGAGCCACTGAGCCCGGTCGAGCTTTCTAATCCAAAACTTTGCGAAACTCTGTGTTAAATATGGTCAAACATGCCCATTTTTTTCCCAAGGGTCTGACATTGACAGAATGTGAAGCTCCCAGGAGGGATCTGATGGAGCATCTTTTCGGAATAGAGGCAAAGAATGTGGTGGTGAATACCAAGTTTGTTCACATCCTGGCTGTGGCGAGACACAGTGGCTCATGCCTGTAATCCCAGCACCTTGAGAGGCCAAGGTGGGAGGATTGCTTAAGCCCAAGAGTTTGAGACCAGGTGAAACCCCGTCTCTACTAAAAATACAAAAATTATCTGGCCGGGCGCGGTGGCTCAAGCCTGTAATCCCAGCACTCTGGGAGGCCGAGACGGGCGGATCACGAGGTCAGGAGATCGAGACCATCCTGGCTAACACGGTGAAACCCCGTCTCTACTAAAAACTACAAAAAGCTAGCCGGGCGACGTGGCAGCGCCTGTAGTCCCAGCTACCCGGGAGGCTGAGGCAGGAGAATGGCGTAAACCCGGGAAGCGGAGCTTGCAGTGAGCTGAGATCGGGCCACTGCACTCCAGCCTGGGTGACAGAGTGAGAACCTATCTCAAAAAATAAAAATAAAAAACTCCTGGCTCTATCCCTTACTACAGAAACTTTGAAAAGATTACTTGTGCTCGCTTCGGCAGCACATATACTAAAATTGGAACGATACAGAGAAGATTAGCATGGCCCCTGCGCAAGGATGACACGCAAATTCATGAAGCGTTCCATATTTAAAAAAAAAAAAAAAAAGATTACTTAAGCATCTTGACCTTCAGCTTCATTTATAACATGGAAAAAAAAAAAAAACGTAATAGGACTTGCCTCCATAGGTTTGTTGTAAGGATTCAATGAGGAAATGCTCATGAAATATTCAGGACCATATCTGGCACATAGTAAATGTTTCATCAGTATCAGCTCTTGTTGTTACTATTCAGAAGAACATGACAGGTAGGAAACAAGGACAGAGAAAAAGGCAGACACAGAGCAGGGGAGACAGAGAGGAGCAGCAAGGGGGGCAGCGCTGGTCGGGCATGACTCACTCTGTGCTGCGCCATGCTGGCCTGAAGTTCCTGGATCTTGGGGTCTGGCACCTGGGGCCCAGGGCTGTCCCGATCCTCCTCCTCCTGCCGGCTCTCCCGCTCCAGTTGCTGGAACTCCAGGTCCTCATAGGCGCGTTGGGCCACATCCAGTTGTTCCCTCATCTATAGGTTGGAACACAAAAAGTCTGGAGGCCTGGATCCCTAGGGCCCCGGGGAGTAGGGTGCTGGGGCTGGGACTCCTGGTGAGAGGAAGAAGGTGACTGAGGACTTGGATTCCTGGGTCCTGGGAGAGGAGGGGGTTAAGAACCAGAGGGCCAGCTGGGCACAGTGGCTCACTCCTGTAATCCCAGCACTCTGGAAGGCTGAGGCAGGTGGATCACCTGTCAGGAGTTCGAGACCAGCCTGGCCAACACAGTGAAACCCCGTCTCTACTAAAATTCCAAAATTAGCCGGGTGTGGTGGTGTGCACCTGTAGTCCCACGAGAGGCTGAGGTGGGAGAATCGCTTGAACCTGGAAGGCGGAGGTTGTACCACTGCACTCAGCCCAGGCTGAGATCGCACCACTGCACTCCAGCCTGGGCAATGGGGCAAGACTCTGTCTCAAAAAAAAAAAAAAAAAAAGATAGAACCAGAGGGCCATTACCTCCTGCACACCCTGCAGAAGCCGCTCGCGCTGGTCCTCTGGCTGTGAGTCGAGCTGTCCCTGGGCCTCCTGGAGTCTCTGGCGAAGACCCTCTAGGCGATCCCGTTCCTGGCTCAGCCGCCTCTGTTCCTGAAAGAACAACCAGGTTCTCAGCCTCAGCTTGAGTGTAGATGGGGAAGCAGCAATCAGCCACATCTCAGAGCCTGCCTGGGGTGTCAGCTTTATAAAGGCAGGGACTTCATCTATGTGATTCACTCCTGTGCAGGCCTGCCTCACAGTCAGAGCCAAGATTTTAAAGAAATGAATGAGGCCAGGTGTGGTGGCTCACACCTGTAATCCTAGCACTTTGGGAGGCCAAGGCAGGAAGCTCTCTTGAGCTCAGGTGTTTGAGATTAGCCTGGGCAACATAGGGGGAGCCCATCTCTACAAAAAAACAAAACAATTAGTGGAGTGTGTTAGTGCACGCCTGTAGTTCCAGCTACTCAGGAGGCTGAGGTGGGAGGATTCCTGGAGCCAGGGAGATTGAGGCTGCAGGGAGCTGTGTTTGCATCACTGTTCCAGTCTGGGTAACAGAGGGAGACCCTGTCTCAGAAGAGAAAGAAGAAAAGAGGAGAGAGGAAGAAGAGGAGAAAGTGGAAGAAG
>NW_012119599.1:4263884-4272889 GCF_000951035.1 Colobus angolensis palliatus | reverse complement strand
GGAGGGAGGGAGGGAGGGAGGGAAGGAAGGAAGGAAAGGAAAGAGAGAGGCCAGGCGCGGTGGCTCACGCCTGTAATCCCAGCACTCTGGGAGGCCGAGGCAGGCAGATCACAAGGTTGGGATATCGAGACCATCCTGGCTAACACGGTAAAACCCCATCTCTACTAAAAATACAAAAAATTAGCCGGGAGTGGTGGCGGGCGCCTGTAATCCCAGCTACTCTGGAGGCTGAGGCAGGAGAATGGCGTGAACCCGGGAGGCGGAGCTTGCAGTAAGCCAAGATCGCACCACTGTACTCCAGCCTGGGCCACAGAGTGAGACTCCGTCTCAAAAAAAAAAAGAAAGAAAGTGAGAGAGAAAGAAAGGAGAGAGAAAGAGAAAGAAAAGAAAGAGAGAAAGAGAGAGAGGGGGAAGGAAGGAAGGGAAAAAGAAAGACAGAAAAGAAATGAATGCAAAACATATTCTTGCTATGTGATACGGTGGATGCAGAAGTGGATTGTATCTGGGCCCTGCCCTCCAGGTGGGAACACAGCCAGTTGGAAAGATCAGGGCAGTAAAATCAAGAGACTGTGGGAACCTAGAATGAGGAACAATGTCAGCCAAAGGTTGAGGCTGCAGTGATTGCACTAGTGCACTCCAGCCTGGGCGACAGAGTGAGACCCTGTCTCAAAAATGAAATAAAACAAAACAATCAGGGAGTATTTGGATCTGGGAAAATAAAAGGAGCTAGAAGAGCATTTTGGGCAGAGGAAACGGCTTGGCACAAATGCGTGAAAGTTGAAAAGTACAAGAAGTCTGGGAGACAAACTCCAGCCAGGGTGGAAGAGGATGTGGTGGTGGGAAGAATGTGGTGGGAAGAATGTGGTGGGAGAGGATAGTGGGAAGGCCAGCTTGTCCAGCTCACGGGCGGTTTGGTCAACCTGGGGATATGGGGAACCTCAGAAGGACTGAAAGGATGGCGTAGGAACTAAGAGACCTAAGCTGGGGCCTGGGTGGTAGGGCTGAAAAATAGATGGACTAGACAGAGAGGATCAGGAAGCAGAAAGGATAGGACATGGTGGCTGATGGGCTTGGAGGTGAGAGACAGGGAAGTGTGCAGGGCAAAGTCCAGGACTCTGGCCTGGTGACCAAAGGGACAGCAAGACAAACAGTGTGGAGAAGGGAGTTGTTGAGGTCAGCTTTGGATATGGTGAATGAGAAGCAGCCAGACTCCTGGGTCAGAGGGAGGAGGGGCTGGGGCCTGGATTCCTGGATCTAAGGAAGGAGGAGCTGGGGGCCTGGACTCCTGGGTTTGAGGGAGGAGGAGCTGGGGGTCTGGAC
This sequence comes from Colobus angolensis palliatus, assembly GCF_000951035.1. Classification (NCBI taxonomy): domain Eukaryota; kingdom Metazoa; phylum Chordata; class Mammalia; order Primates; family Cercopithecidae; genus Colobus; species Colobus angolensis. The sequence goes on along the minus strand of NW_012119599.1, from coordinate 4,271,569 downwards.
TCCTGGGTTTGAGGGAGGAGGAGCTGCGGGCCTGGACTCCTGGGACAGAGGGAGGAGGGGCTGCGACCGAGATTTCTAGATCTGGGTGAGAAAGGGGTACCTAGTAGCCAGTACCCTAGGAAGAAGGGTACATTTCTCTCTTTGGAGAGAACGCCTGGGAGAAATACGTGATCTTTGAGGATAAATGAGGGCCCAGGACCCAGCCTCAGAAAATTCCAACATACACGACACTTGCAAATAAAAAACTGACAAAATCACAAGTCACCATTTTCCAACCTATAATGGTAACCAACCCAAGCAATGACCGCTGATGATGTTACAATCTTCAGATAGAAGTTTTTTTTTTGAGATGGAGTTTTGCTCTTGTTGCCCAAGCTGGAGTGCAGTGGTGTGATCTCGGCTCCTGGGAGCTGCAACCTCCACCTCCTGGGTTCAAGCGATTCTCCTGCCTCAGCCTCCCAAATAGCTGGGATTACAGGTGCCTACCACCATACCCGGCTAATTTTTTGTATTTTTAGTACAGATGAGGTTTCATCATGTTGGTCAGGATGGCCTTGAACTGTAGTGGCTCATGCCTTAATCCCAGCACTTTGGGAGGCCAAGGCAGGCAGATCACCTGATGTCAAGAGTTCGAGACCAGCCTGACCAACATGGAGAAACCCCATCTCTACTAAAAATACAAAATTACCCAGACATGGTGGCACATGCCTGTAATCCCAGCTACTGGGGAGGCTGAGGCAGGAGAATCGCTTGAACCCGGGAGGCGGCGGTTGTGGTGAGCCAAGATCATGCCATTGTACTCCAGCCTGGGCAACAAGAGCGAAACTCTATCTCACGAAAGAAAAAAAAAGAGAGAGACCAGGGTGACCTCATGAGGTCTGGACAACCAGAGATGAGGTTCCTGACACTGGCTCAGGAAGCACTAAAGCACTTCTGAATATGATCAAACCTCTGCCTCTAACCAACACTTGCTTGCAGAAACAGAGGCATGTTCAAGGGCACCACAGGCATGCAATTGGCCATGCTCTGCCTGTGGGACAGAAGACTGGGTTTTTCTAATAAACAGTATGGGGAAGACACAGCGGGTGGGAACCACCAGAGATAAAACAATAGGCAAGACATATCAACCAATCACACTGAACTTTGGGGACTCCATTCAAACAAGCCACGTGTTAACTAGCATTTTGAGACTGTCTGGGAAACCCAAAAACTAACCAGAAATAAGACAATATTAAGAACTTATTAATTTTTTTTTTTTTTTTTTTGAGACACGGTCTTGCTCTGTCGCCCAGGTTGGAGTGCAGTGTCGTGATCACAGCTCACTGCAGCCTCTACCTTCTGGGCTCAATTGATCCTCCCACCTCATTCTTCTGAGTCTGAGGCCACAGCCACACGCCACCATGCCTGGTTAATTTTTGTATTTTTATTTTTCACAGAAACGGTGTCTCATTATGTCGCCAGGCTGGTCTCATAGTCTTGGGCTCAAGCGATCCTCCCACCGTGCCCCGCCATCTCCCAAGTACTGGGATTACAGGTGTGAGCCACCCTGCCCAGCCAAAAAGGATTTCTTATCTGTCAATGATACACTGTAAACATATGTACAGGCCACATGATGTCTGGGATTGGCTTTTAAAACTGGGGACGGAAACAAATGGGAGATAATAAAACGAGAATGTAAGAATATTAATCATTGCTGAAGCTGGTGGGCACAGGACATGGGAGCTGCCTGACTATTGTGGGTTTGGAAGTTTTCTTTTTCTTTCTTTCTTTCTTTTTTTTTCTTTTTTTTTTTTGGAGACGGAGTCTCGTTCTTGTTGCCCAGGCTGCTAGAATGCAATGGTGCAATTTTGGCTCACTGCAATCTCCACCTCCCGGGTTCACGCCATTCTCCTGCCTCAGCCTCCCAAGTAGCTGGGACTACAGGCGCCCGCCACCACGCCCTGCTAATTTTTGTATTTTTAAGCAAAGACGGGGGTTTCGCCATGTTGCCCAGGCTGGTCTCGAACTCCTGAGCTCAGGCAATCAGCCCGCCTTGGCCTCCCAAAGTGCTATGATTACAGGTGTGAGCCTCCGCTTCCAGCCGGTTTGGAATTTTTCACACACCCACATTTAAATAGCAAACGCACAGGGGATGAAGGAAGAGCCCCAAAAATCATGCCCAGGGAGGGAGGGAGGAAAACCAGGAGGGGCATCTGCCCCTCACTCTCTCGGGAGCCCAAATGTCTTCCTTTGGGGAATGGGGACAACTCCGGGGCGCAGGTGGCTAGGAGCACACCAACATCCATGGACCAGGAAGGACGCTGCTGCTGAAGACCCTGTGAGCCAAACAAACCTGTTCCCGCTGCTGGCGGCCGCGCTGCTCCGAGGCCGCCTGCTGCCCCAGCAGCTCCCGCAGCTGCTCCTCCTCCCGGCGAGCGGCCACTCGCTCCCCAGCCAGCTCACCCCGCAGCAAGGCCACTTCCACCTCCATCTGCGGAGAGAATGCCAGGGCTGGGGGCTCGGACGCCTAGGTCCAATGAAGAGGCCCAGGGCCTTAACTACAGGATTCGAAGAAAGGATGGACTCCAGGGACCTGAATTTGGAGGGAGGAAGAGAGGAGGGCCTAGAATCTGATCCCACCGGAGGAAAAGGCTGGGAGTCCGGCTTTGCGGGTTCCCCTTGAGTTGGGGCCAGGCTTCCCAAGGGGTCCGCAGCCTCACCTCGATCCTCAGCTCCTTCCTCTGGCGCTGTAGCTCCTTCACTCGCTGCTCCATCAGGGCCACGCGAGTCAATGCCTCCAGTTGCTGTCCTCGCAGGCGCCGCGCCGCCCCTCGCACCCCTTCCCGCGAAGAGGTGGATGAGTGGGGTGTGGACGCCGTTGCTGTCGGAGGCTTAGCCTCGGGCTGAAGTTGAGGGGGCGTGGTTAAGTGGAGATGCCTCGCCCCCTGCAATCACTAAGTAGGTCTGGTCCCCACCCAACATCCCCCTCTGCGGGTCTCAGTCTACTTACCTAACACAACCACCACTCCCATAATCTGTCCCAGGCTCTTTTCTTTCTTTCTTTTCTTTGTGTGTGTGTGTGTGTGTGTGTGTTTTTTTTTTTTTTGGTCCTGAGATAGGGTCTCACTGACTGGAGTGCAGTGGCGCGATTATGGCTCACTGCAGCATCCACCTCCCGGACTCAAGTGATCCTTCTGCCTCAGCCTCCTAGGTAGCTGTGACTACAGGCGCGCATCACCACCCCAAGCTCTTTTATTTATTTATTTATTTTTTAATTTTTATTTTTTGGTAGAGAGGGGGTCATGCTATGTTGCCCAGGCTGGTCTCAAACTCCTAGGTTCAAGCGATTCTCCCACCTCGGCCTCCCAAAGTGCTACGACTACAGGCATGAGCCACCGCGCCCGGCCTCAGCCTCCTGTATTCAAGGTCGGAGTGAGGGAGGGTACAAGTCCAGTGACCACCCAACCACACGGACCACAGAGGCTTGCAGTACCGTATGGAGGGTGGGCGGATGTAAAGCCGACTTATGAAAGGTGTTTCTTTTTCTCTATTCAGGTCCTGTTCTCTTGGCGTCACTTTCTCGTAGTGCCTGGATCTGTCTCTCTGTCTCTCTCTCCACCCGACCCCAATCTCTCAGATTCGGTATCTGTCCACTGCCTCTGAATCACTAGATCTTTCTCCCTCGGAGAATGTCCCTCTCTCGAGGTTTTTCTCTATTTGTTTCTCTGAGCATCTCCGCCGGTTATTTCTGGGTTTCCCTCTGTCTCGATTCCCCTCTCTCTGACTCTCTGTCTCTAGACTTACTGTGTCTCTTGTCTTTTTTGGGTCTTTGTCTCTCAGTCTCCATGTCTCTGGGTCTCTGCCTGGTTCTTGATCTCTCTGCATCTCTTACTCATTTGGTTCTCTCTGTTCAGTAGTCTCTCCTGTCTCTGGATCCCTCTGTCTCTGAGTCTCTGTCTATTTGGTCTCTCTCTCTTTCTTTCTCTCTCTTTGTCTCTCCCTCTTTCTTTCTTTCTCTCTGTGTTTCTCTCTCTCTCTCTCTCTCTCTCTCATGTTTAGAGATAGGTTCTGCTCTGTCCCAGGCTGGGGTGCAGTGGCACAATCATAGTTCACCGCAGCCTACAACTCCTGGGCTCAAGCGATCCTCCTGCCTCAGCCTCCCGAGTAACTGGGATTACAGGCACGCAGCACTGCGCTTGGACAATTTCTGTATTTTTTTTTTCTAGAGATGGGGATTTGCTATGTTGCCCAGACTTGTCTCGAACTCCTGGGCTTAAGCGATCCTCCCCTTGGCCTCCCCCAAGTGCTGGGATTACAGGCGTGAGCCACCTATCTGGTTCCTCTATACCCGTCTCTCTGTCTCTGTCGCCCGTTTGGGTCTTGTCTCCGTTCTTGGGGCCTCCCCGTGGCTCTGTCTATCTGGTTATGTATCTGGTTTCTGTCTGTCTGTGTCTCTGCCTCTTTGGCTCCGTGTCCTGGTGTCTGTCTCTCAGTAGTCTCTGTTATCACTGGGTCTCTCTCCCTGTCTCCGGGTCTCTGTCTTTCTGGTTTCCCTCTACCTGTCTACCTGTCCGGCCACCTGCTTGAGTCCCCGTCGGTCCAGGCCACCCGCGCTGTCGCCCTCGAGCCCCTCACCGCGTCGCGGCTGCTCTCAGTGCTGCTGCCTTCTCCCACTTCTTCTTCTTCCTCCGCCTGCTGCTCAGCTCCTCCGCGGCTCGAAGGTTCCGCCAGTACCTTGGGGGCCTCCTGTTCCCGGGACTCCTCAGGATAGCCCTGGGGCTGGACCTCCACGTCGCATTCCGAGACCGGCGGCGGCGGTGTCCCCTCGGCGGGGCGGCTACGCGTCCCCATGGCCGCTCCGGCTCCTGCGGGGTAGGAGGGACTAGGCGCTCCGGGGGCGGGGCCCAGGAGGGCTGAGCGCCGCTCGCGTCTGCTCCGGGGCGCGGAGACCCCCCCAGGAGGCGGGGCCTAAGAGTTCAAAGGATGGAACTGAGCGTTACGGAGGCGTGTCCTTAAGTTTCCAGAGGCGGGGCTCGATGATTCCAAGACGACACGCCCCCAGAGACGGGACCGGAATTTGAGTCCGGGTCGTAGCTCGCCCCCTACTGGCCTGTTCGACCCCACCTCCCCTCCCTCATCTCCAAGTGTCAGGCCTTGTACCCTCCCAGCAGCCCCTCACAATCTCTTGGACTCGCTTAGAGCGACCCATCTTCTCCCTCCGAGACTCAGCAGTTCGGCTCCTGCCCCGTCCTTCCCGGAGCCCCGTAGTCTTAGTCCCGACCCCACTGTGCAGGGCAACAGCGCCCATGCCGCCTCACCCAGGGGTCCAGGAGTCGGGGCTCCCAGGCTGCCCTTCTCTGAACAAGCCAGGAGTCGGAGTCCTTGAGATTCCGAAGTCCAACCGCCACCTCCCCACAGCCTCGGCCCCCTCACCGGCTCAGGCTTCGGCTCGCTCCGCTCTGCGCGCTGGGCACGGCCGCTTCTGCCTATGAGACAGGTGGCAGGGGAAGAGGGAGGAGAGAAGCCGCCCCGTCCCCCTCCCCAGCAGCCCGGAAGTGGAGGGGGGGACAACAGGTCCAACAGCTCCCGAGGGAGGAGGGAGCCACGGGCTTGCCCCACCCGCGGCTTCGGCATCCGGCCATCCCGGCCCCACCGGCCCCACCCTCGTGGAACTCAGCATCTCGACCTCCCAGTCTCCCTCGATCCCCTCATTCCTGCCCCACTGGAGGAGTCTTGGCTACCGCTGTATGGGCACCTCTCTAATGTCCAGACCCTGGGAGTTCAGAAAGGAAGGCAGGAATGGAGATGGGGACGTCTCCCCTCTAATGAGCCCTTCAGAAGGGCCCTGACCGGTTTGGGGAGCTGGACAAGGGGAAGGGGTGCCCTGAACTGAGTCAGAGACCTGCCTAGAGACTGAGGGAAGTGTACCGCCACCCCTCAACACTTTGCTACGGGGTGGAGGGCGGAGGTTAAAGGTCTCAGCCAGACCCTTTCCTCTCTGGGCAAAAACAGGAAAATAACTGGTATATGAAAAGGGATGATTAGAAGTCAAGAGCTGTGCTAAACACTTTATACCCGGTCATTTAATTTCACCCTCAAAGCTGCCCAGTGAGAATGTGATTACTACCTCCATTTCTTTATTTTAGTAGACACTAGGTTTCTCCAGGTTGCCCAGACTGGTCTTGAACTCCTCGGCTCAAACAACCTGCCTGCCTCGGCCTCCCAAAGTGTTGAGCTTACAGGCGTGAGCCACCGAGCCTGGCCTACTACCTTCATTTTACACTTGGGGATACAAGCTGAGGAGGACAAATGCACCCAAGGTTGGCTGGGCACAGAGGCTCAGGCCTGTAATCCCAGCACTTTGGGAAGCCGAGGCAGGTGGATTGCTTGAGACCAGGAGTTCAAGGCCAGCCTGAGCAACATGGAGAAACCCCATCTCTACTAAAAATACAAAAATTATGCCAGGTGTGGTGGCACACACCTGTCATCTCCGCTACTGTGGAGGCTGAGGCAGGAGGATCTCTTGAGCCCAGGAGGTCGAGACTGCAGTGAGTCTTGAATGTGCCACTGCACTCCAGCCTGGGCAACAGAGTAAGACCCCATCTCACACACACACACAAAAAAATGTAGACAAGATCTACACGTTATAAGCGGTAAAATGCAGGCTTCATTCTCTCAAAAGTCCATGTTCTTAACCATTGTGTATACTGTCACTTCAAGCCAGGAAGTAACCAAAAGATCATTCGAAATGATAGTAACTTTAATGGTGAACACTGATAGGCCACGTGCCAGGCACTCACACACATTGACTCATCAGAGCATCACAACACCCTACTATTATTCCTTCCATTTCACAGATAAGAAAACTGAGGCCTAGAGAAGTGAAGTACCTTACCCCAGGGCTAAGTGGGAAGTGGCTCAAAGGAAGGCCGGTGTTCTAATCCAAGGTGATGAGAAGACCTGCCCCAGATATCTGTTTGTTTTTGATCTTGTGAGTTAGAAATCTTGTGGGCTCCCAGGCCGGGCGTGGTGGCTCTCGCCTGTAATCCCAGCACTTTGAGAGGCCGAGGCAGGTGGATCACGAGATCAGGAGATCAAGATCATGCTGGCTAACACAGTGAAACCCTGTCTCTACTAAAAATACAAAAAAATCAGCCGAGGGTCGTGGCATGTGCCTGTAGTGCCAGCTACTCAGGAGGCTGAGGCAGGAGAATTGCTTGAACCTGGGAGGCAGAGGTTGCAGTGAGCCAAGATCGTGCTACTGCACTCCAGCCTGGGCAACAAAGGGAGACTCCATCTCAAAAAAAAAAAAAAACCTTGCAGGCTCCCTGGGCCTCCTGGCCTCTCCACACAACCAGAACTCCACCCCTTTAGGCCCAGAAACCCAACTGGTTCCCCCTTGAAAATAGGTAGAAGTCAGACTCATGTTAAAAAGAAGTTTTATTTAGGAAGCTCCAGGGGCTGGGGTTCGGGCATGGGGTGGGAAAGGAGAGGTACAGTGTCAACGCCGCCCTCTCCTCCCGCCTAGTGCATTAATACTTGATGGGAGCATCCGACAGAAGTGAGATCAGGCAGTGGGTGGTGTCTGCACCCCACAGCGCATGTTGGCTGGAACAGCAAAGTCTGAAAGCAAGAAATCAAGGTTAAAACTAAGGGGCCTAGGCAGAGCTCCAGGCCCCACTGGAGACCCAGAAATCCTAGGAACT
>NW_012119599.1:4257302-4263748 GCF_000951035.1 Colobus angolensis palliatus | reverse complement strand
CCCCAGCCCCTCCTCCCTCAGACCCGGGAGTCCAGGCCCCAGCCCCTCCTCCCTCAGACCCAGAAGTCCAGGCCCCCAGCCCCTCCTCCCTCAGACCCGGGAGTCCAAACCCGCAACCCCTCCTCCCTCAGACCCAGGAGCCCAGGTACCCAGCCACTCACCTATCTGCTCAGGTTTAGGCAAGTTCAGGTTGTCCATGATTTTGACAAACTCCTCACAGCTGCGGGTGAGCCGAGGGTTCAGAGTCCTCTCCTCCTCCACGGTGGACACTGTGAACCCTAGTGGCCAAGGGAGGGGAAGGAAAGTCAAGGAGTCCAGTGCCTCAGGCCTCTCAGAACTACATTCCCCAGGAGGCTTTGGGTGCCTCTCTGGCAGGGGCCTCTCTGGCAGGGGTTCTTCCCAGAATATTCCTAAAGTAGCTTTCCCTCCTCCATGGGAACTATGGGAAATGTAGTTTTCCCCAGTTCCCTAAGCTCCACAAGTAAGGCCCAGGAAAACCCATGCCCTGCAGAATTCCAGGCATCTGGCAGTCACATAGTGTCTACATCCACACACAGCAGGCTCAAGCACTTTATATATATATATATATATTTTAGACAGGGTCTTGCTATGTCACCCAGGCTGGAATATAGTGGTACGATCACAGCTCACTGCAGCCTCAATCTCCTGGGCTCAAGCAATCCTCCTACCACAGCCTCTCAAGTAGCTGGCAGCATGCCACCCTGCCTGGCTAATTTTTTGTATTTTGTAGAGGCAGAGTTTTGCCATGTTACTCAGGCTGGTCTCGAACTCACTCCTGGGCTCAAACGAGCCTCCTGCCTCAGCCTCCCAAAGTGCTAGGATTACAGGTGTGAGCCCCCTTGCCCAGCCTCAAACACTTAATTTTTTTTGGCCAGGGAAATTTCTGAGACTGGTAGTCTTCATGCCCTACAAGGATTACAGAGATTTACACTCCCCTTTCAAAGATTTTTTTTTTTTTTTTTTTTGAGGCAGAGCCTCACTCTGTCTCCCAGGCTGGAGTGCAGTGGTGTGATCTTGGTTCACTGCAACCTCCACCTCCCAGGTTCAAGCAATTCTCCTGCCTCAACCTCCCGAATAGCTGGGATTACAGGCATGGGTCCGTAATCCCAGCTCCTCCAGGAAGCCCTCACCATGGTAATCATGAGCAGGGTAGATCAGACAGTCGCCTGGAAGTGTGAAGATCTTTTCATGGACCGAGTGGTACAAGGTCTTGGCACAGCCTGGGGAAGGAAAGATCAGAGGTCAGTGGATCAACAGGACAGAAGACTCTAACCCCTTCCTTCAAGAAAAGGGTGAGAGGATAAAATCACTGTAGCTAAACCATCTCCTTCATGTCCTGCCAATATCCCTTTGTCTAAGTAGAGAACAGGGAAAGGCATTCTGGGCGGATGGAACAGCATGTACAAAGAATTGAGGAATGGTGAGAAATTCAGCATGGCTGTAAATAGGGTTGGAATGACACCATGAAGCACCAAAGAGTGTCATTTGTGACCTTGGCTGTCACCCAGGGGATGTCAAGTAAGGGTTCTGAACAAGAAAGGTGCACTAGAAGGTAAGAAACTGAAGACAAAGCCAGGTGCAGTGGCTCATGCCTGTAATCCTAGCACTTTGGGAGGCTGAGGCAGGTGGACTACCTGAGGTCAGGAGTTCAAGACCAGCCTGGCCAACATGGTGAAACCCTGTCTTTACTAAAAATACAAAAATTCGCCAGGCGTGGTGACCCATGCCTGTAATCCCAGCTATTCAGGAGGCTGAGGCAGGAGAATTGCTTGAACCTGGGAGGTGGAGGTTGCAGTGAGCCAAGATCACACCACTGCACTCCAGCCTGGGAGACAGAGTGAGGCTCTGTCTCAAAAAAAAACAACAAAATAATAAAAAAGAAGAAACTGAAGACATGAGGCCCAGGAGAAGAGTGTGACGCCATGGTCCCCACAAGCAGCTCTGAGTCCTAAGTAGGGGGCAAAAGTCTCTTCCACCTTGCATTTCAGCCTAAATCCTTCAGCTTCCTGACTGTACTTCGAATGGATAAATGGAAGATTGGGAGCCTTGAAGAGAAAAAGACAGAGACTGAGATGCAGAGAGGAGAGAGGGAAGAGGGAGGAAGACGCCTGGGGATGTGGCTTCCCATGACCATCTCATCATGACTTCTGTCTTTCCCTCTTATCCAGCCTCACTTCTCCCTGCAAGGCAGCTAAATTCCAGGCCTAGTGTTAAACCCCACATTGTCACACATGCTCAAAGGATGGCCCAACCCTGAGATTCTGAAACTACACTCCCTTTCCACAGGGAAGCTCCTAAATCTAACCGCCCCTAGCAGCTAGACTCTAAATGGATCATTGCTTCCTGGCAATTAAACCGCTGGCTCTAACAACTTCTTTTTTTCTCTCTTGCTCTTTTTTTTTTTCTTTTTTTTGAGACGGAGTCTTGCTCTGTCACCCAGGCTGGAGTGCAGTGGCACAATCTCGGCTCACTGCAACCTCCGCCTCCTGGGTTCAAGCAAATCTCTGCCTCAGCCTCCTGAGTAGCTGGGATTACAGGTACCCACTACCACAGCCAGCTAATTTTTGTATTTTTAGAGATGGGGTTTCACCATCTTGGCCAGGCTGGTCTTGAACTCCTGACCTCATGATCCACCTGCCTTGGCCTCCCAAACTGCTGGGATTACAGGCGTGAGCCACCACACCCAGCCCTTTTTTTTTTCTTTCTTTCTTTTTTTTTAGTTCTATTTGTTTCTTAGAGAGGGAGCCTCATTATGTTGCCCAAGCTAGGCTCAAATAGGTAACTAACACACCCCTGAATCTAACTGTCCCCCAAGAGCTAAGCCCCTGAATCTAACTCTTCCCATACTCTAGCATGGGGGTCCTCAACCCTGGGTACCGGTCTGTGGTCCTCAACCCTGGGTACCGGTCAGTTGGGAACTGGGCTGTGCAGAAGGTGGTGAGTGACAGGTGACTGAGCAAAACTTCATCTGTATTTACAGCTGCTCCCCATCGCTCCCATTACCACCTGAGCTCTGCCTCCTGTCAGATCCACGGCAAGATTAGATTCTCATAGGAGCACAAACCCTATTGTGAACTGCACGTGGGAGGGATCTAGGTTATGTTCTTCTTATGAGAATCTAATGCCTGATGATCTGTCACTATCTTCCATCTCTCCCAGATGGGACCATCTAATGCAGGAAAACAAGTTCAGGGCTCCCACTGATTCTACATGATGGTTAGTTACATAATTATTTCATTATCTATTGCAATGTAATAATAATAAAGTGTACAATAAATGTAACGCATTTGAATCCCCGAAACCATGCCCCGCCATGGTCCATGGAAAAATTAACTTCCACGAAACCGGTCCCTGGTGCCAAAAAGGTTGGGGACCACTGCTCTAGCAGAGAAACTCCTTGAATTTAATATTGAAGCCTCCTAAAAGTCTAATGTCCATCCATTCATTCTTGTAACAGATACTTCAACACTTGACACACATGTAACTATATGAAGATCTTGGGCTGGATAAAGGAGCTAGTCACCTTGCTGGAAGTCTGTCCGCCCACACCCACGGATCAACAGGGCATCTCCAGTGAAGGCCATGCTGTGGTCATTCAGGACGAAGGTGACACAGCCTGGGGTGTGGCCAGGGCTGGCCCTGGTCTCCAAGGCCTGGCAGGGGTGGCAGAGTACAGAGATAGTCACCAAGAATCCTTCAAGATGAAACTGGTCCTCAAAGCCCCACCCTACTCCAAGGTCTTATCTAGATGCATATTTTGGTAAAAAATTTAGATTCCCAGGCTCTAATCTTGTATTATCAGAGTAAACTCCAAGTGGATTAAATATTTCAATGTGTAAAACATAAAACCACAAAGCTGTGACACACAACAACACAAATACAGTAATATCTGACCTCTGGTTAGGAAGGTGATACGGTCTGGCTGTGTCCCCACGCAAATCTCATCTTGAATTGTAGCTCCCGTAATCCCCATATGTCATGGGAGGTAACTGAATAAAGGGGGCAGGTTTCCCCCATGCTGTCTCGTGATGGTGAATAAGTCTCATGAAATCTGACGGTTTTATTAAGGGCAGTTCCCCTGCACATGCTCTCTTGCCTGCTGCCATGTAAGACATGCCTTTGCTCTCTGCTCCTCCTTCACCTTCTACCCTGATTGTGAGGCCTCCCCAGCCATGTGGAACTGTGAGTCCATTAAACCTCTTTTTCTTTTTCTTTTTTTTTTTTTTTTTGAGGAGACGGAGTCTCACTGTCGCCCAGGCTGGCGTGCAGTGGCCAGATCTCAGCTCACTGCAAGCTCTGCCTCCCGGGTTTACGCCATTCTCCTGCCTCAACCTCCAGAGTAGCTGGGACTACAGGTGCCCGCCACCTCGCCCAGCTAGTTTTTTGTATTTTTTAGTAGAGATGGGGTTTCACCAAGTTAGCCAGGATGGTCTCGATCTCCTGACCTCGTGATCTGCCCGTCTCGGCCTCCTAAAGTGCTGGGATTACAGGCTTGAGCCATTAAACCTCTTTTTCTTTATAAATGACCCAGTCTCAGGAATGTCTTTATTAGCAGCATGAGAACAGACTAACACAGTAAATTGGTACTAGTAGAGTGAAATGCTGCTATAAGTGACTTTGGAACTGGGTAACATGCAGAGGTTTGAACAGTTTGGAAGGCTCAGAAGAAGATAAAAGAATGTGGGAAAGTTTGGAACTTCCTAGAGACTTGTTGAATTGCTTTGACCAACATGCTGAGAGTGATATGGACAATGAAGTCCAGGCTGACATGGTCTTAGATGGAGATGAGGAACTTTTGGGGAACTGGGATAAAGGTCACTTTTGTTGTGTGTTAGCAAAGAGACTGGCAGCATTTTGCCCCTGCCCTAGAGATCTGTGGAACTCTGAACTTGAGAGAGATGATTTAGGGTACCTAGTAGAAGAAATTTCTCAGCAGGAAGGCATTCAAGAGGTGACCTGAATGCTGTTAAAAACATTCATTTCAGTTTTATGTATTCACAAAGATATGGTTTGGAATTGGAGCCTATGTTTAAAAGGGAAACAGAGCATAAATATTAGGAAAATTTGCAGCCTGACAATGTGATAGAAAAGAAAAACCCATTTTCTGAGGAAAAATTCAAGCCTGCTGCAGAAATTTGCATAAGTCAAGAGGAGCCAAATGTTAATCACCAAGACAATGGGAAAAATGTCTCCAGGGCACGTCAAAGGTTTTCACAGCAGCCTCTCCCATCACAGGCTCAGAGAACTAGGAGAAAAAATGGTTACATGGGCAGGGCCCATGGCCTTGTTGCTTTGTGCAATCTCAGGACTTGGTGCCCTGCATTCCAGCTGGGGCTAAAAGGGGCCAAGTACAGCTCAGGCCATTGCTTTAGAGGGTGCAAGCCCCAAGTCTTGGTGGCTTACATGTGGTGCTGGGCCTGCTGGTGAGCAGAAGTCAAGAACAGGAAACTCCACCTAGATTTGAGAGGCTGTATGGAAATGCCTGGACGTCCACGCAGAGGTGTGCTGCAGCGGTGAAGCCTTCATAGGGAACCTCTGCTAGGGCAGTGCAAAAGGGAAATGTGGAGTGGAAGCCACCAGAGTCCCCACTGGGGCACTGCCCCTAGTGGAGCTGTGAGAAGAGGGCCATTGCCCTCCAGACCCCAGAATGGTTGATCCACTGACAGCTTGCACCATGTGCCTGGAAAAGCCACAGATACTCCACATCAGCCCATGAAAGCAGCCAGGCGGGGGGCTGTACCCTGCAAAGCCAGAGGGGCAGAGCTGTCCAAGACCATGGGAACCCACCTCTTATATCAGCGTGACCTGGATGTAAGACACGGAGTCAAAGAAGATCTTTTTGGAGCTTTAAGATTTGACTGCCCCACTGGATTTAGGACTTGTATGGAGCCTGTAGCCCCTTCATTTTGGCCAATTTCTTCCATTTGGAATGGATGTGTTTACCCAATCTCTGTACCCCATTGTATCTAGGAAGTAACTAAACTTGCTTTTGATTTTACAGGCCCATAGGTGGGAGGGACTTGCAGTGTCTCAGATGAGACTTTATTTTGTTCGTTTTTTTTTTTTTTCAGAGACAGAATCTTGTTGTGTCACCCAGGCTGGGGTGGGGTGGTGCGATCTTGGCTGACTGCAACCTCTGCCTCCCAGATTCAATCAAGTCTTGTGCCTCAGCCTCCCGAGTAGTTGAGACTACAGGCATGTGCCCCCATGCCTGGCTAAGTTTTGTATTTTTAGTATAAACAGGGTTTTACTATTTTGGCCAGGCTGGTCTTGAACTCCTGACCTCAGGTGATCTGCCTGCCTTGGCCTCCCAAAGTGCTGGGTAACAGGTGAGCCACCATGCCCAGCCTCAGATAAGACTTTGGACTGTGGACTTTTGAGTTAATGCTGAAAGGAGTTGAGACTTTGGGGGACTGTTGGGAAGG
>NW_012119599.1:4255875-4256547 GCF_000951035.1 Colobus angolensis palliatus | reverse complement strand
ACTACAGGCATGTGCCCCCATGCCTGGCTAAGTTTCGTTTTTTTTTTTTTTAGTAGAGACAGGGTTTCACCATGTTGGTCAGGCTAGTGTCAAACTCCTGACTGCGTGATCCACCCGCCTCGGCCTCCCAAAGTGCTGGGATTACAGGCGTGAGCCACCGCGCGCGGCCTTCAGGTATGTCTTTATTAGCGGCGTGAGAACAGACTAATACAGACGGGATATTCAAATGTGACATCTAAAGTGATAAATCATTAAGGAAAAGATCAGTCAGAAGTTTCTGAATGGCAGCAACACCATAAACAAAATCTAAAGAGAACCAATATGTGGGGAAAATATACTTGTAACATATACATACCACACGGTGGTCAATATACTTAATATACAAACAGATCTTACAAATCAATTTTAAAAGGTTAAGCACACTAATATAAAAATGAAATACTCAACAGTCATTAAAAGCAATACTGTTGAAATAAAATTCAATAATATTTTACACTTTTAAAAATACAAAATAGGCAGTAGTGGCTGGGCACAGTGGCTCACACCTGTAATCCCAGCACTTTGGGAGGCCAAGTCGGGCAGATTACCTGAGGTCAGGAGTTCAAGACCACCCCGGGCAATGTGGTGAAACCCCATCTCTACTAAAAATACAAAAATTAGCCAGGCGTGGTG
>NW_012119599.1:4254383-4255168 GCF_000951035.1 Colobus angolensis palliatus | reverse complement strand
TCAGCCTCTCAAGTAGCTGGGATTACAGGCGCCCACCACCATGCCCAGATAATTTTTGTATTTTTTTAGTAGAGACGGGGTTTCACCATGTTGGTCAGGCTCGTCTTGAGCTCCTGACCTCAGGTGATTCATCCGCCTCAGGCTCCCAAAATGCTGGGATTACAGGCGTGAGCCACCGTGACTGGCCAATACTATGTTTTTTTTTTTTATCTGATAACCAAGAAGGCTGCTAAGTGATTAACGGGCAGGTAACATACTCCTATACAGCATGGATACACTGTACATAGGGATAATTCATGTCCTGAGTGGGATGGTGTGAGATTTTTATCATGCTACTCAGAACGATGTACAATTTAAAACTTACTAATTGTTTATCTCTGGAATTTTCCATTGAATATCTTCAGGCTATGGTTGACCACAGAAAGTGAAACCACAGGTAAAGGAGTTGTACTGGATCCAACAAAGTTCTTGGATCCAGAATATATAAAGATCATGTACAAATCAATAAGATGGACTCCCTAATAGAAAAATTAGCAAAGACTTGAAAAAAACACTTTGCAAAAGAGGGTGCCCAGATGGAACAAACACATTAAAAGGTGCCCAGCTTCATCTGTCATCAAGGAAATAAAAGTAAAATCACAATGGGACGCCACTACACAACACCAGAATGGCTGGAATGAAAGACTGATTTGAAGCAACTGAAACTGTCATACACCATGGTGGAAGAGTACACAGAAAACTACTGGGCAGTTTCTACTAAAGCTAAATCTACACATACCCTGTGG
>NW_012119599.1:4245316-4249236 GCF_000951035.1 Colobus angolensis palliatus | reverse complement strand
AATATTTTTAATAAATAAAAAATAATAAATAAATAAAAAATAAAAAGAAAACAAAACAAAAACAAAAGAAGGAAAAAGAAAACACACACACGAGACTAAATAGACATAATGGCCAAACACTAAGCTCAGTTGCATCCTGGTTCCTAAAAACAGCTGTAGGCTGGGCACCGCAGCTCACACCTATAATCACAGCACTTTGAGTCACCAAAAGGGGAGGATCATTTGAGCCCAGGAGATTGAGACCAGCCTGGGCAACATGGTGAGATCCTATCTGTACCAAAAAAAGAAAGAAAAAAGAAAAAAAAAGCTGTAAAAATTATTCCTAGGGTAATTGGAGACATCTGAATACAGGTTGAATATTTAATGATGATATAAAGTTACTGCATATTTTGTTAGATGTGACAAACGTTTTGTAAAAGAGTAAGTCTCAAAGTATAGCCTAGGGAACCCTGACAGTCTGCAAGATCAAAACTATTTATGGACTTTTCGCCCATTTTCACTCTCATTCCCCAAAAACATTCACGGGGCGGGGGTAGGGGGGCGGTTGTAAAAGTTTTGTGACCTGTACTGACATAATTGCTCTGATGGCTGATGAAATCTGTGCTTGTGTATTTTTTTTTTCTTTTGAGACAGAGTCTCGCTCTCTCGCCCAGGCTGGAGTGCAGTGGCGCAATCTCGGTTCACTGCAACCTCCACCTCCTGGGTGTTCAAGTGATTCTCATGCCTCAGCCTCCTGAGTAGCTAGGATTACAGGAGCGTGCCACCATGCCCGGTTAATTTTTGTATTTTTAGTAGAGACGGGGTTTCACCATGTTGGCCAGGCTAATCTCAAACTCCTGACCTCGGGTGATCCGCACACCTCGGCTTCCCAAAGTGCCAGGATTACAGGCGTGAGCCACCACGCCCGGCCTGTGCTTGTGTATTGTTAGTATTTTGTACTATTATTTCAATGTAGTTTTTTAAAAATTCAAAATAAGAAATTGTGGGTGGGGAACACATAACATCTTGACCTAAAGCACCCTTAATTGTCCCTGAAACTTGTCTAGTGATTTCCCCAACAGCCCAGCCTGCCTAACCCCAAATTCTTTCAACAAATTCATTCTTCCCTTCCGTGATGCATCATGTCCGTGACACATCCCCAGAGCTTTTCTTCCATCTGTTCCCTGCAGCAGCTAAACCTGAAACTACACTCATCAAAGAAACACAACCCAGAAGGGATCCTGTAAAGCATTCAGCCTGCTGGCCTTGGAGTTCCCACGGCCTACACTGCCCCCTGGTGGCAAGTAAGCTCTCAGCTTCTTTTCCATTTGGTTCCCAAGTTCTTTCCCTCCATTATTCAAAACTATAGTAAACCCCTCTTATCTGCCTGGGATAGATTTCAAGACCCGGAGTGGATGCCTAAAACCGCAGAGAGTACAGAACCCTACACACTATGCTTTTTCCTATACATACGCACCTATGATAGAGTTTAATTTATAAATTAGGCACACTAATAAATCAATAATAACTAATAATAAAATAGAACAATTACAGCAAGGCATGATGGTGCATGTCTGTAGACCCAGCTACTTGGGAGGCTGAGGCGGGAGGATCGTCTTAGCCAGGGTTCAAAATACCAGCCTGGACAACATAGCCAGATCCCATCCAAAAAAAAAAAAATAGGTCAGGCACAGAAGCTCAAACCTGTAATCCTAGCACTTTGGGAGGTCAATGCAGGTGGATCACTTGAGGTCAGGAGTTCGAGACCAGCCTGGCCAACATGGTGAAACCCCATCTCCACTAAAAATATTTTAAAAATCAATTAAGCAGGCATGGTGGCGCTCACCTGTAAACCCAGCTACTGCTACTTGGGAGGCTGAGAAAAGAGAATCACTTGAACCCAGGAGGCAAAGGTTGCAGTAAACCAAGATTGTGCCACTGTACGCCAGCCTAGGAAACAGAATGAGACTCCATCTCAAAAGAAAAAAAGATGGAGTGATGGATGGAGATGTACACTGTAAAAAAAAAAAATTTAAGCCTGATGCAGTGGCTCACTCTAATCCCAGCACTTCAGGAGGCCGAGGAGGGAGGATTGCCTGAGCCCAGGAGGTCCAGGCCAGCCTGGGCAATGTGGCAAAACTCTGTCTTTACAAAAAACACAAAAACTAGCTAGGAGTGATGGTGCACACCTGTTGTTCCAGCTATTTGGAAGGCTGAGGCAGGAGGATTACTTGAACCAGGAGGTTGAGGCTGCAGCGAGCTGTGATTGCAACACTGCGCTCCAGCCTGGATGACAAAGTGAGACCCTGTCTCAAAAAAAAAAAAAAAAAATCAGCTTTTCTCTATGCTTTAAATTTTTCGTAATAAAATGTTGGAAGAAAAATTACTTGTTTCACAATTTTAAAAGGAGGAAGTATTGAAACCCACACTTGAGTCACATACGATTCAATGGTGGAGCTTTTAAAACATGCCAATTCCTTGTGCCCACCCAGAACAATTAAATCAGACTCTGATTGTAAGGGACCTGGGGGATCAGTGTTTTCAGCAGTACTTCTCTAAGCCAGCGTATTTAACAGGCAAGCCTAACTTTCTGATTTGGCCGCCCTGTGGCAGCTAAGATGTTCACTTCTCATTGTTTATTAAAAAAAAAAAAAAAAAAACTTGGGCCAGGCACGGTGGCTCACACCTGTAATTCCAGCACTTTGGGAGGCTGAGGCAGGCAGATCACTTGAGGCCAGCAGCTCATGACCAGCCTGGCAGTATGGCGAAACCCCGTCTCTAATAAAAACACAAAATTTAGCCAGACATGGTGGCGCACGCCTATAATCCCAGCTTGGAGAGGCTGAGGCGGAAGGATCACCTGAACCCGGAAGGTGGAGGAGGTTGCAGTGAGCCGAGATTGCGCCACTGCACTCCAGCCTGAGCGACGGAGTGAGGCTCTGTCTCAGAAAAAAAAAAAGAAAAGAATTGTTCCTGTTTCGGTGATCCACTGCCTTGTAGCGTCATCATGTATTAAACAGTCCCTTGCTGTGTGCTTTGTCACCTGCCCTACACCCCTGCTGTCTTTTGTGCACATGAACAAGTGTGTCTCTGGGCTTCACACCTAGAAGGGGAACCTCTGGGTTGGAGACGCTGACAGCAGTCAGCTAATCCTTGAAACAGTCTCAAGAGGAGGGTGTTGTGATACACCCTGTGTTTTAGTGCAGGGAACTGAGGCTCCCAGAGGGAGGCAGAGGTTGCGGTGAGCCGAGATTGTGCCCCTGCACTCCAGCCTGGGTGACAGAGTGATACTCTGTCTCAAAAAAAAAAAAGAAAGAAAACTCATTCTACAATAAAACCACTTAAATTTGTCCCACCTTTTGTGTAAGATGAACAACTAGTTCAAGAAGCTGGGATTTTCTATGAAAGTTAAACATTTGTCGACTCAGTGACCCAGCAAGTCACTTGGGGACAATGTTCCCCAAGATATTTGCGGAAGAATCTTCATAGCAGCATTATTCATGGTAGCCAAAAACTGAATAATCAGAGGGAAAATGGGGTGTGGTGGCTCATGCCTGCAATTCACTTTGTACTTTGGGAGGCTGAGGCAGGAGGACTGGTTGAGCCTAGGAGCCACCACAACTCGCCCATTTTGTAGGGCAGAAATTATGGCCAGTGGATGAAATTTGGCCTGCCATCTGTTTTTGTAAGTCCCATAAGCTAAGAATCATTTTAACTTTTTTTCCACATTGAAAACTATCAAAGTAACATGTAACAACTAGATGAGGCTGGGCACAGTGGGGCTCACACCTGTAATCCCAACACTTTGGGAGGCCAAGGCAGGAAGGTTGCTTGAGGCCAGGAGTTCGAGACCAACCTGAGCAACACAGCAAGACTCAAAGACCATCCTGACTAACACAGTGAAACCCCATCTCTACTAAAAATACGAAACTTAGCCAGGC
>NW_012119599.1:4239565-4244815 GCF_000951035.1 Colobus angolensis palliatus | reverse complement strand
AAAAAAAAAAATTAGCTGGGCATGGTGGCACATGCCCATAGTCCCAACTACTCGGGAGGCTACAGTGGGAGGATCACCTGAGCCCAGGAGTTGGAGGCTGCAATGAGCTATGCTCATGCCCGTGCATACCAGCTTGAGCAACAGAGCAAGAGCCTGTCTCAAAAAAAATAAAAAATAAAAAAACCTATATGAAATCCAAATTTTATTTTTTATTTTTATTTTTTTATTTTGAGATGGAGTTTCGCTCTTGTCACTCATGCTAGAGTGCAATGGCACCATCTGGGCTCACTGCAACCTCCACCTCCCAGCCGAGGTTCAAGCGATTCCCCTGCTTCAGCCTCCCGAGTAGCTGGGACTACAGGGACACCCCACCACGCCTGGCTTATTTTGCATTTTCAGTAGAGACCAGGTTTCACCATTTTGGTCAGGCTGGTCTCGAACTCCTGATCTCAGGTGATCCACCTGCCTCGGCCTCCCAAAGTGCTGGGATTACAGGCGTGAGCCTGGCCTGAAATCCAAATGTAAAGTCCACAAATAAAGTCTTATTGGAACACAGCCATTCATTTATGCAGTGTCTGTGGCTGCTTTCACACCACAATAAGAGCTGAGTAGCTGTCCCAGAGACCCTACTACCTGTAAAAACTGAAAATATTTACTATCTGGGCCTTCACAGAAAAAGGTAGCCAACTGCTACTATATAGCAAATAAGTAGGAAAGAACTCCAAGTATAAACAACATCATGTGTGGAAAAAAGCCAGACACAAAAGAATAAACTGTATAAGTCCTGTTTATAAGGTCAGAACAAGCAAAATCGGCCTGTGGTTAAATGCATCAGAACAATGGTGCCTTGGCAGGGTGGTCATTGGCCAGAAAGTGAGGCAAGGAAGCCTTCTGGGGTGATGGGCAAGTTCTGTATCGGGATCTGGGTAAATACTCATGCACATGTATAATATGAGGACTCACTTCATTCCATGGATGTTAACAACTAGGGTTTTTTTGGTTTGTTTGTTTTTTGAGATGGAGTCTCGCCTTGTCACCCAGACTGGAGTGCAGTGGTGCGATCTTGGCTCACTGCAAACTCCGCCTTCCGGATTCAAGTGATTCTCCTGCCTCAGCCTCCTGGGTAGCTGGGATTACAGGAGCCCCACCACCATACTGCCTAATTTTTCTATTTTTAGTAGAGACAGGGTTTTGCCATGTTGGCGAGGCTGGTCTTGAACTCCTGACCTCAAGTGATCCACCTGCCTCAGCCTCTCGAAGTGCTAGGATTACAGGCATGAGCCACCATGCCTGGCCTAAATTTTTTTTTTTTTTTTTTTGAGATAGGGTCTTGCTCTGTCACCCAGGCTGGAGTGTGGTGGCGTGATCATGTCTCACTGCAACCTCCACCTTCTGGGTTCAAGCAATCCTCCCACCTCAGCCTCCTGAGTGGCTCAGACTGCAGGTATGCACCACCATGCCCTGCTAACTTTTGTATTGTTTTGTAGAGACAAGGTCTTGTTGCCTAGGCTGGTCTTAAACTCCTGGGCTCAAGCAATCCACCCGCCTTGGCCTCCCAAAGTGCTGAAATTACAGGTGTGAGCCACCACACCCAGGTTAACAATTCATTTTTTAAAAGTAGAAGGAAAAATAAAGGAGAGAAAAATGGATCCCCATCTCCAAAATCTCAGACAAGCCAGGCATGGTGGTTCACACCTGTAATCCCAGCACTTTGGGGAGGTCGAGGTGGGCAGATCACCTGAGGTCAGGAGTTCGAGACCAGCCTGGGCAACATGGTGAAACCCCATCTCTACTAAAAATACAAAAATTAGCCAGGCATGGCGCCACATGCCTGGAATTCCAGCTATTTAGGAGGCTGAGACAGCAGAATCGCTTGCGCTCAGGAGGCAGAGGCTGCAGTGAACTGAGAGCTTACCACTGCACTCCAGCCTGGGTGACAGGGCAAGACTCTGTCTCAAAAAAATAAATAAAAATGTGGCCGGGCACAGTGGCTCATGCCTGTAATCCCAACACTTTGGGAGGCCAAGGCAGGTGGATCACCTGAGGTAGGCAGTTGGAGACCAGCCTGACCAACATGGAGAAAGCCCGTCTCTACTAAAAATACAAAATTAGCCAGGCATGGTGGTGCATGCCTATAATCCCAGCTACTCGGGAGGCTGAGACGGGAGAATCGCTTGAACCCAGGAGGCTGAGGTTGCGGTAAGCTGAGATAGCACCATTGCACTCCAGCCTGAGCAACAAGAGCAAAACTCCATCTCAAATAAATAAATAAAACAAAAAAAATTAGCTGGGCTTAGTGGCATGCCTGTAATCCCAGCTACTTGGGAGGCTGAAACAAGAGAATCACTTGAACCCAGGAGGTGAAGGTTGCAGTAAACCAAGATTGTACCACTGCACTCTAGCTTGGGCAACAAAGTGAGACGCTGTCTCAAATTTAAAAAAAAAAAAAATTGCCTAAGGCTGAGGAGGGGAAAGGGAAGGTTAGGGGTGATGGCTAAGGGGTGTGGGGTCTTTTTGGAGTAATGGAAACATTTTCCAATTAATGGTAGTAATGGATGAACAAGTCTGAATATACTAAAAGTCGCTGAATTGTATACTTGAAATAGATAAATCGTACGGTATGTGGGTTATATCAATAAAGCTATCAAGCCTGGGCAACATAGTGAGATCCCAGTTCAACAAAAAATTTAAAAATTAGCCAGGTATGGTGGCAGGTGCCTGTAATCCCAGCTACTTGGGAGACTGAGGCAGGAGGATCACCTGAGCTCAGACGGTCGAGGCTGCAGTAAGCTATGATCCCACCATTGCACTCCAGCCTGGGTGACAGAGCAAGACCCTTTCTCAAAAACAAACAAACAAACAACAACAACAAAAGGGTGGGTGCAGTAGCTCATGCCTGTAATCCCAGCACTTTAGGAGGCCAAAGTAGGAGGATCACTTAAGCTCAGTTGTTCAAGACCAGCCTGGGCAACACAGCAAAACCCTGTCTCTACAAGAACATACATAAATTAGCCAGGTGTGGTGGTGCATGCTTGTGGTCCCAGCTGCCAGGGAGGCTAAGGTGGGAGGATCACCTGAGCCTGGGAAGTCCAGGTTGACTGCACTCTAGCCTGGCTGACAGAGACCTAGTCTCAAATTAAAAAAAAAAAAAAAAGAAAGAAAGAAAAAAAAAAACTGAAGCTAAATCTACCATAGCTAAACCTTTCAACATTCATTTCAAGAAATGTTTGTTAGCACCTATTATGTACAATGCACATACATGTACAATGCATTTTTGCCTACTTCCAGAAAAAGGCTTGAAATAAAGCTTCTGTAACCATTGTAGCTAAACTCTCTTCCCACGCACAGCCCTCATTTCCTCTAAACACTCCGACTCAAATGAACTGTCTTTATTTAGCAAAACTCTCTAACCTGGAGGCTGTCTTCTGTCACCTGACATTCTGTCCCCAAAGTCAGTAAAACTTTACACATTTTTAGCAACTGATCAGAAAAATGCCCTGCCAGCTGTGGGAAACTTCCCTGACCCTCCCCTCCCCACGCCCCGGTTGCAATTCTGGCCGGAAACCCGCTGGTGCCTGGGCAAAGAGAGCGAGGAAGGCAGGAACCTTCAGACCTTTCCAGTGTGAGGCAACTGCAGGGCTGAGACTAGGGTGAGGCTGTTGGTGCAAGATTTAAGGAGGCGCTCACTCGCAGGTGCGGACCCTGTATTTACAGGACCCTGAGAGTTAGTGCCTCCTTAAATGTTGCACTTCAGGGTCCTCACAGTCCTTATCCTAGTCCTAGGCTCTAGGTTCTAAGCACCCAGATGCTCCTTCCTCAAACGGTTTCTGCAAGACAGGACTGGGTCTCTTTCCTTCTCAGCGCTGCCCTCAGAATTCCAGCCCCTAATCAACTTTTATGGAGATACGTGCCAGGCCAAAGAGCTGTCCCTAAGCTTTAGGAAGGAAACTCCTTAAATGCTGTTGACTTAGGAGTTCCGCCAGTGCTCCACCTGCCCAGAGCCTCTTGTCCCAGTGCCCCACCTGGGTTTATGGTGCCCCCTCCCAGAAACATGAGCTCAGGGGTCAGAAACCCAGGTCCTGAGGTCCCTCCTCCCCAAGGACTCAGGATCCCAGGCCCCCAGTACCCTCTTCCCTTCAGTTTAAGGAATTCAGGCCACCACCCTCTTGGGGGACCCAGCACCCAACTCACGAAGCGCCCGAAGCGGATGGAGTCTCCATCCTCGATGTGCAAGTCAGCCTGGGCCCCACTAAGGCGGGAGATGACAGACTGGCAGCCAGGGAGGAGGGAACGGAGCAGCCCCGAGCCTGTAATGTGGTCCGCGTGGCAGTGGGTATTCACTGGGAGAGAGAGGAGGGACAGGTCCAGGAGGGTCCAGAGAGAACCTGGGAGTCCCAGCCCAGGTCCTTCTCCCTCAGACTCAGAAGTTCAGGCCCCTCGCTCCCCATTCCACTGACGCTGCAGCCCAGCCCCGCTGGACCCCAAGAGTTTGGTCCCCGAACTGACCAGCATACAGCAGCCGCAGCCCCAGCTCCTTGATCAGTTGGGCATCCCGAGGTGCTGTTTCCAGGACCGGGTCGATCAGAACGGCCTCCCGGGATTCTCTGTCACCCAGTAGGTACGTGTAGGTGCAGCTCACGGGCTCGAACATCTGGGAACGGGGGACCCAGGTGAGAGCGCAGAACCGGACTTCCACCCACCAAGTAGTCCAGACCTATCCATTTCCTAAGATCCAGAAGCAGAAACCCCAGCCCCCTCTTTCCCCTGGAGTCGGGAGTCCGGGGCCCCACTACCTTCCTCTATCAGAACAAAAGAGTTCCAACTTTCTAACATCCCAAAATCAGGGTCCCCGGCACGTTCTTTCATAGAGGACCCAGGGGTTCAGACCCAAGCCCAGAGGCCCCCAGATCACTCACCTTTAAAGGACCCAAGAGTCCAGCCCTAAATCTCCACCCCGCTTTCCGCAAGATGCAGGCAAATGGGTCCCCCGATCTCTCCCTATTAAGAGACCCGCGGAGTTCCGTCCTTGCTGCAGCCTAGCGCCCAGTAGTCCCCTCCTAGGTCCAGCCACTCGCACCTGCCGCAGGAGGATGGGGGCTCCAGACCCGCCACGCTGGCTCAGCTGCCGCCGGGCGACCCTCAATACAGCCCCCGCCATCGCGCCCACCGCGGGATCAGGAATGAGCGGAGGCCCAGCGCCTGCGGGAGCCGGGTGCTCCCTCACTGACCCGGGAAGGGCGGGGCGGGGGC
>NW_012119599.1:4230774-4232115 GCF_000951035.1 Colobus angolensis palliatus | reverse complement strand
TATTACAGCCTTAAACTCCCGGGTTCAAGCGATCCTGCAACCTCAGCCTCCCGAGTAGCTGGGACTATGGCACGTTGCCACCACACCCGGTTTATGTATATATATATATATATACACACACACACACACACACACACAGAGACACACACACATATACATACATATGTGTGTATATAGTGTGTGTGAATATATATATATAATTATTTGTTTTTTGCAGAGATGGAGGTCTCACTATGTTGCCCAGGCTGATCTCGAACTCTTGAGCTCAAGGGTTCCTCCCATCTTGTCCTCCCAAAGCGCTGGGATTACAGACGTGAACCACCGCATCCCATGGGGCCGTTTTCTAGCGGGTGGTAGGATGGTCATGGTTAGAAAAATATGTTCAGTTCCGAGAGGCAGAGGTTGCAGTGAGCAGAGATGACGCCACTGCACTCCAGCCTTCAAGCCTAGGCGACAGAGGGAGACTCCGTCTCAAAAAAAAAAAAAAAAAAAAGGTTCTCAGTTCCAGGTCGTTAATATATTGAAGGACTTTTGAGTGGGTGCCTGGTTACCAGAACAACATCTGATCCCATTACAGTTCATCCAAGAATTGCATAAGCCTTTTATCGGGAATGTTTCTCTCTTCCCAGGAAGAAATCGTAAAATAATAATAATTATTATTATTATTTTGCATTATCTCTTGAATAATCAGATTGGGGACTATTCATCTTCTGTTGGGGTGTGAACCTCTGAAAACAGCTTTTGTTCGTTTACACCAAGGACCTGGGCTGAGAAACTATCGTCTCAAGTCATGAGCTGTCAGAAAGTCTGCTCTTTGGAATCACAGCAGTAGTGAGACTAGGAATTCCCACTCTCATCTGGAGGATCTATGTCGCTTTGTGACATCAGAGCAGCCTTAATTTCCAGCCTAGGGGCAGAGCTTTTTTTTTTTTTTAATTTTTAAAAATTTTTGTAGAAATAGGGGTCTTGCTATGTTGCCCAGGCTGGTCTCCAGCTCCTGGCCTCAAATGGTCCTCCCACCTGGGCCTCCCAAAATGCTGGGATTACAGGTATGAACCACTGCGTTATCCTGTCCGGTGCAGAGATTCTGAGGAGGGGTTTGCCGCAACAACATTCATCTTAATTCTGGAGTTTCCAGGGCATGGTCCCTGGAGCTATTTCCAGAGCAGCCTCTGTGTTAATGCCTTTACACAGAGAAGGCCTGCTTTTTCTTGAGACTATCAAATTGCTTCATTAAAATTTTATGTGGCCGGCTGGGCACGGTGGCTCACACCTGTAATCCCAGCACTTTGGGAGGCTGAGGCGGGCGGATCACGAGGTCAGGAGTTCGAGACTAGCCTG
>NW_012119599.1:4228077-4230141 GCF_000951035.1 Colobus angolensis palliatus | reverse complement strand
AATAAGGAAGGAGACCACTACTACTCCTGCTGCCCTCCTCCCTCACCTTGCCTAGTTCACAAGACAGGAGGAAAGAGAGAAAGAAACAAAAGTAAGATCAATAGCCAGACAACCTTGGCACCACCACCCGGCCCTAGGAGTTAAACAAAGTAATAATAACAACATCAACCCCTGGCCTAAACTACTTGTGTTATCTGCAAATTCCAGACACTGTATGAAAAAAAGCATTGTAAAACTTTCTGTTCTGTTAGCTGATGCATGTAGGCCCCAGTCACGTTTCCCACGCTTGCTCAATTTATCACGACTCTTTCCCGTGGACCCCTTAAAGCTGTAAGCCTTTAAAAAGGCCAAGTATTTCTTTTTCAGGGAGCTCGGCTCTTAAGACATGAATCTGCCGATGCTCCCGGCCGAATAAAAAACCTCTTCCTTCTTTAATCCAGTGTCTGAGGAGTTTTGTCTGTGGCTCGTCCTGCTACACTACATAAATAAGAGAATGTTTCTCATTTATTCCAGGCATGAGGTCTCATGCATGTCTGGCTCAAGCTAGACAAAGCTGAGGACCCAGAGGTGACTCAGTCTGGCTGGTAGGGGAGAGAGGTAGGGACAGCAGGTCTGAGACACAGGGAGGTGTAGGGATTTGGGGAGCTCGGGGGAGGGAGGAGCCAGGGAAAGGAACTCCTTACTGAGAGGGTCCCCTAAATAAGACCTTCTCACCCCTGGCACCCTTTCCTGTTGTTTTTGCAGAATTTCTAGACCATTTATCTGTCCTTTGAAGACACACCCTAGATGGGGTTCATAGGCTCAGCTGTGAGATGTTCTAAGAATTAGACTTGGCTTCACCCTTCTCAGCTGTAGGACCTTGGGCAGAAAACTTATCTTCTTCTGGGTTCCAATTTTCTTATCTGCAAAATGAGCTTGAAAACAGTTCAACAGCCTGCCATAGTACAGGTTCTCAATGGGAACTGTCCATCATTATTTTGTCACTATTCTTGGCTTCCTACCTTTGCCACCTCCACCCACTTCCAGGCCCTGCTGAGTTAACCTGTTTTTTTTTGTTTGTTTGTTTTTGAGATGGTGTCTTGCTCTGTTGCCCAGGCCAGAGTGCGGTGGTGCAATCTCAGCTCACTGCAACCTCTGCCTCCTGGGTTCGAGAGATTCTCCTGCCCCAGCCTCCCAAGTAGCCGGGATTACAGGTGCATGCCACCACACCCAGCTAATTTTTGTATTTTTAGTAGAGATGGGGTTTCGCCATGTTGGCCAGGCTGGTCTGGAACTCCTGACCCCAAGTAATCCACCCACCTCAGCCTACCAAAGTGCTGGGATTACAGAGGCGAGCCACCGTGCCCAGCCAGATTTAACCTATCTTAACCTGGCCACTTTTCCATCAGCACACCCTCTGCCCCATTCAATGGGCAGCAAAGCATAAATGCAAATTGCCCGGACTGCAGGGCCAGGCTGAGGGATTGAAATCCTCGCTCTGCTACTTCCTGGCTGGGATGACCTTCCCCTCCACACCTCATTTTCCTCCTCTGTACAAGGATGATAGTAGCGTCTCCTCTTAAAACATTGCTTTGGGGATTAAATAAATTAACCACATAAGGACAGCTTCCAGTGTATAATAAGTGCTAGCAATTAATATTGTAATTAATATGTAACAGTACCCTCACTGGTCTTCTGGCTTCTACTCTGCCTCCTTAAAATCATGGTTCTTGAAAATAGCTGTGGCCCTAGAGGCTGGGCACGGTGGCTCACACCTGTAATCCCAGCACTGTGGGAGGCCGAAGTGGGCGGATCACCTGAGATCAGGAGTTTGAGACCAGATTGGCCTATGTGGTGAAACCCCATCTTTACTAAAAATACAAAAAAAATTAGCCGGGCATGGTCGTGGGTGCCTGTAATCCCAGCTACTCAGGAGGCTGAAGCAGGAGAATCACTTGAACCTGGGAGGTGGAGGTTGCAGTGAGCCGAGATCTTGCCACTGCACGCCAGCCTGGGCAACAGAGTGAGACTCCATCCAAAAAAAAAAGGCGGGCGCAGTGGCTCACGCCTCCAATCCCAGCACTT
>NW_012119599.1:4221251-4227457 GCF_000951035.1 Colobus angolensis palliatus | reverse complement strand
GAAGAGTCACTTCAAACTAATATGTGTGGAGCTCATTTAGATCTTGAGTCAAGCAAATTAAGTGTAATAAAAAGATATTTATGAGATATGATGTTTGACATTTAGCTTCAGAATCATTTGGGAAGAGTGGATGGGGGGATAAATGAAACAACACTGGTCATGAGTGAATAATTACTTTAAAAAAATTTTTTTAAAGATATGGGGTATTGCTCTGTTGCACAGGCTGGAGTGCAGTAACACAATCACAGCTTATTGCAGACTTGAACTCCTGGGTCAGTCCCACTCCCCATCCCCGTGAAATAGCTAGGACTACAGGCTGCCACTAAGCCAGGTTCTTTTTTGTTGTTTTTTGTTTTTGTTTGTTTTGTTTTTTTAAAGATGGGAAGGTGTCTCGCTATGTTGCCCAGGCTAGGATTTTTGTTTGGGTTTTTGGTTTTTTTGTTGTTATTGTTTGTTTGTTTGTTTTTGAGACAGAGTCTCACTCTGTTGCCCAGGCTGTAGTGCAGTGGCTTGATCTTGGCTCACTGCAACCTCTGCCTCCCAGGTTCAAGCCATTCTCCTACCTCAGCCTCCAGAGTAGCTGAGATTACAAGCGTGTGCCACCACGCCCGACTAATTTTTGTATTTTTAGTAGAGACGGGGTTTCACCATGTTGGCCAGGCTAGTCTTGAACTCCTGACCTCAAGTGATCCGTCCACCTCCACCTCCCGAAGTGTTGGGATTACAGGAGTGAGCCACCGCGCCTGGTCCCAGTCTAGTTTGGAACTCCTGGGCTCAAGTGATTCGCCTACCTCTGCCTCCCAGAGTGCTGGGATTACAGGCACGAGATAGGGAGCCTGGTAGGCACTTTCTATTCTAAACACTTTCCATTGATTATCGTATTTAATCCTAACAACGCTCCATTTTATAGATGAGGAAACAGGCCTAGAAAGAGAGCTAGAAAGGGTCACACAGCTAGAAAGTGGCACAGCCGGATTCCAAACCAGTTACCCAGGCAATCTGGCTCCAGTCCAAATAACCCCGCCAAACTCCCAGGGATCGCAGACCTTGCGGGTTATCGGACTGGAGACCCACCCGTGCAGAGGACTTTTATGGGCATTTCCTGGCCACTGCTTGGGAAGAATGCCAAGCTGCATGCCACCCCAGGCCTAGCACCACGAGCATGGGCCAGGGCACCTCGGGACCACCCAGGCTTCCGAGGGGGAAGGTAGATCGGGACGTGGCTGAGAATCTTGAATCACCCAATAGCGAGGTGTGCCGAGGCGCTATGCAAATACCGTGCCTTTTATTGGGCACCGGCTGTCTCTGAGCCCGGAGTCCCGCCTCCGCCCTCTCTGGAAGAGATGGTCAGACTTTTTGCCAACGCCTTGAAGGGTGGAATTAGCAGAGAGCTCTTGAAACTGCCTCTGGAGATGGAACCCAGCGGAATTCTCGAAAAGAAGAGGGACATTAAAAAGAAGGATGCATGTATTGATTTCCAAGCGCAGTTTGTCCATGTTAGTCTTGCACGTGCTTGACTCCAGTCAGCCACCGTAGGCCCCGCCACCGGCGGTGCACTTTTCGTCGATCCGGTAGCTTCGCGCTTGCTCACGAACTTGCCTGCCTGGCTGGCGCACCCAGCCCCTCCTTCCATTCCGTCTTCCCCCTCCGCAGCCTCTGCCAGCCGGCACTGCGCATGCTTTCTGACGCCCACTTTGGTCCAGCGTGGGAGGAGGGGATGGAAATGAGGATGGGCCGAGCAGCTCGCGCGCGCTCCCTTCCCTGCCCTCCCCCGACGCCGGACGCGCGCCGGGCGGTGCAGCTTCGCGGGTCCGAGGGCAGTGCAGCAGCAGCGACTGCAGCCGTGGCCGCGGCGGGAGGAGCCCGAAGCCCCGCCCCCGGGGAGGGGCCGTCCTGCAGGTGAGGGGGCAGGGGTTCGGGCGCGGATACTGGCTTGCAGGCCGAATGCCAGAATCACCCCGAGGGAGAACGGTTGTGGTCCGGACGCCTAGATTCTGGAGGGGCTGTGCATTGGTGCCTGAGCCTCGGGAGGGTGCATCGATGCTTGAATGTCTGATTCGGAAGGGTGCACTGACTCCTTTACGCTTGGGACTCTGAGGGAGAAGTCAATTAGGGGTCTCTGGACCGCACACATGCCAGGTTCCTTACGTATCTTCCTCCAGGTCCCCCCTCTATCCTCCACGGCCCCATCCAAGCCAGGGATGAAATTTAACGGCAAGAAGGACGCAGTTGACGCGGCGTCAATGAACTAAGTCAAAAGCCGGGTAAAGCTAGGTCTTCGATGTGAAGCCCCGCCCACTGTGCTCATAGGCCCCTCCCCTGGGACGGTGATGAAAGACCTGCCCACTCCGCTCGAAGGTACAGCTCCGCCCATTCCAGAACTGCAGGGTCTGGTGGGGAAGGTGCCGCCCACTCTGCGCATAGGCCCCGCCCGCTCCGCCCTCAGGACGGTCGCTTAGTTGTGGAGACCCCGCCCACTCTGCTCAAACACTCCTACCCTGGGTTTAGACAGCAAAGGGACTGCCTCTGGCTTGAATTTGCATAGCCCCGCTCACTGTGGTCTTACGCTCCGCCCCCCCCCGCTAAGCCCGCCCTCGCCTTAGCATCCCATACTTACAGACCTTGCTCCTAAACAGTCTGATCCCTCATTTTAGGCCCTCCAACACTATCCCCATCAGCATGGTAATCACCGCCGTCACCCCCCACCCCGCGCCCTGCCCCTAGGTTCCTGTGCCAGCAAGATGCTGGAGCGAGGCGCGGAGTCCGCGGCCGGGGCCACCGATCCTAGTCCCACTGGCAAGGAACCGGTAACCAAAGAAGGTGAGAGTGGCCCCGCCTGTGAGTAGGGAGCATTCTCCAGGAATGGGGGCCAAGATAATCACATTCTGGGGGAATCTCAGGGTGAAAGTTTGAGGGCCCCAGGGTGATGACTATCTGGGATCCCCCAAAATGGCCACGTTCTGGGAAATCCTCCCATTTGGCTCAGAGAGAGCCTCAGTAACCATTTGCTAGGGCTCAGGAAATTACAGAAGGGACGGGGCAGGGATGACATGCGGGATGTCAGGGTGATCACTGGGAAGCCACTAGAAACAGATACGTTGGTAGCTTTGAGGAAGCCTTAGGAGCTTTGAAGTAACCCTTTGGAGTCCCTCAGAATGACGCCTGGGGGGAGGGGGAGCAGAAACATGCAATTTGGGGAGTCTCAATATGATGCTTGAGGTGCCCAGGTACACTTGGAGGAGCCCCTCGAATATCAAACTCGTGGCGGAGCCTGGCCTAGTCCCAGGGCGTTGGTTGCTTCCTGGAGCCCACCAGCCCTCCTGTCCCCCAGCTCCCCACCAGGGCCCACTGCAGAAGCCCAGCCAGTCAGCTCCAGGGCCCACCGCGTCTGCGAGCGCGCCTCCCCGGCCTCGCCGACGGCCCCCGCCCCAGCGCCCGCACCGCTGTCCCGACTGTGACAAGGCCTTCTCGTACCCATCCAAGCTGGCCACGCACCGCTTAGCACACGGCGGCGCCCGACCCCACCCATGCCCAGACTGCCCCAAGGCCTTCTCCTACCCCTCCAAGCTGGCGGCCCACCGCCTCACGCACAGCGGCGCCCGCCCACACCCGTGCCCACACTGCCCGAAGGCCTTTGGCCACCGCTCCAAGCTGGCGGCTCACCTCTGGACCCACGCACCCACCCGCCCCTACCCGTGCTCCGACTGCCCCAAATCCTTCTGCTACCCTTCCAAGCTGGCGGCCCACCGCCACACGCACCACGCCACCGATGCCCGCCCCTATCCTTGCCCGCATTGCCCCAAGGCTTTCTCATTTCCCTCCAAGCTGGCTGCCCATCGCCTATGTCACGACCCCCCAACCGCACCGGGCAGCCAGGCGACGGCCCGGCACCGATGCTCCAGCTGCGGCCAGGCCTTTGGCCAGAGACGCTTACTGCTCCTTCATCAACGCAGCCACCACCAGGTGGAGCACAAAGGGGAGAGAGACTGAGCCCTCCATTGGCTCACTGTCCCCCTCTGCCGCCAGCCCTCGCCAATAAGAGGTGGGATTTCTAAAACCGACTTCTTCCAGATACCTGGCAGAGGGCAAGGCAAGGGATTGGCCATTTATACTGGGCTCGAACTCAGAAGCCCGAGGAACTCTTTGCTCCCCTGCTTTGGGGAGATCTCAAACCATGGAGGTGGAGCTGTGCTTTGACAGCCCTGGCTCTGCTTCTCCCCACACACTTACATGGCAAAGGTAAAAAGTCTGCTACTATCATGGGTTGATGAGGATTGTGGGCAAACAGGCTCTCTTGTTGTTAAAAGTTTAAATTGGTGTCTCCACTTTGGCCATATGACTGTATCTAAGAAACTGAAAATACATGCTTGTCTCAACTCTTCCACGTGTGGAAATTTATTCTATAAACTCATGTATGTGAAAAAAGCATAGTGTATAAGGGTGTTCACCGCAGTGCGACTGTTGTGGCCAAAGACTGGAAGCAACTCAAGTGCCCAAGAACAGGGGACCAACTATTGAATTATAGCCACGGAATGGAATAGGTAGCAGTAGGAAAAAAAAAAGTGCTGTATGTACTGATGTGGAAAGATCTCCCAAGATACACTCGGTGATAAAGGGGTATACCACTGACCATTTAAAGACAATCAAAAGCCCAAGCTTCAGGTTGGGTGTGGTGGCTCACGCCTATAATCCCAGCGCTTTGGGAGGCCAAGGTGGAAGGATAGCTTGAGCCAGAAGTCCAAGAGCAGTCTGGACAACATAGCAAGACCCCATCTCTCCCAAAAAAAAAAAAAGCTGGGTGTGGTGGAATGTACCTGTAGTCCCAGCTACTTGGGAAGCTGAGGTGGGTGGATCACTTGAGCTGGCAGGTCAAGGCTGCCGTGAGCTGTGATCGTGCCACTGCCTTCCCGTCTGGATGACAGAGCAAGACCCATCTCAAAAAGAAAAAGAAAAAAATCCCAAGATTTAGAGCCATCCCTGACCCACTTCTTACAAGTTGCCAGGCCTTGGACAAGGTTTCTCACTCCTCTGGACTCAGATGCCTTTGCTGTAAAATGGGTGGGTTATAAGGCATTTCTAAGGGGCAAGCAACACCTCAGGCAAAGTCAGTTCCCCTTTTAGAGCCTGTTTCTCCCATTGCAAAATAAGGATGAGCAAGCTAGCATGGGACTACTCTTCATTCCACAAATATTAAGCACCTCCTGTGTGCTGGGCCCTGCATGGGGTGCTGGGGACACAGCAATGAAGACAAACCTTGTCTAGTGAGGAAAGTGGACACTAATTTTAAAAAGCAGCAGCAGCAGGCCACGCAGAGTGGCTCAGACCTGTAATCCCAGCACTTTGGGAGGCCAAGGCAGGCGGATCACTTTAAGTCAGGAGTTCGAAACCAGCTTGGCCAGCATGATGAAACTCCGTCTCTACTAAAAATATAAAAACTAGCTGGGTGTGGTGGCATGCACCTGTAATCCCAGCTACCTGGGGAGGCTGAGGTACAAGAATCGATTGAACCCGGAAGGCAGAGGTTGCAGTGAGCCAAGGTTGCACCACTGCACTCCAGCCTGGGTGACAGAGACCCTGCCTCAAAAAAAACCAAAAAAACCCAGCAGTGGCCAAGTCATTCATTCATCTATGTATGTATGTATGTATGTATATAGAGATAGGGTCTATGTTGCCCAGGCTAGTCTGAACTTCTGGACTCAAGCAGTCCTCCCACTTTGGCCTCCCAAAGTGCTAGGATTACATGCATGAGCCACCATGCCTGGCCCCAAGTCTATTTAGAAGAACAAGTAGGAGAGCCTTGGCTCCCCACCCCCTCAACCCAGATACAAAAATTATTAAAGCTGTGCAGTAATGAAATTGGTGGTGTTGGCTTGAAAACAGCCCAGTGGAAGACAACTGAGAGCTCAGAAACAGACTTGTGCTTATGCTGACACATGACAAACTGGACCTGTAGATCTGGGAGTGGCAACCTTTTTCTATAAAGGGCCAAAGAGTACAGACGGTCCCTGACTTAAAATGGTTTGAATCAGGACTTTCCAACTTTATGATGGGTTCATCTGGATGTAGCACCATTGTAAGTCAAGGAGCATCTTTTTTTTTTTTTGAGACAGGGTCTTGCTCTGTTGCCCAGGCTGGAGTGCAGTGGCACGATCACAGCTCATTGCCCTGAACTCCTGGGCACAAGCGATCCTCCTACCTCAGCCTCA
>NW_012119599.1:4218529-4220541 GCF_000951035.1 Colobus angolensis palliatus | reverse complement strand
AAAAAAAAAAAAATTTGTAGAGATGGGGTCTCACTATGTTGCCCAGGCTGGCCTCAATCTCCTAGCCTCAAGTGATCCTCCTGTCTTGGCCTCCCAATGTCCTGGGATTCCAGGCGTTAGCCACTGAGCCCAGCTGCATCTGTTACATTTTTAAGTTCTGCAGGCCATACAGTGTCTTCCACAACTATTCCACTTTGCCACTGTAGCAGGAAAGCAGCCACACACATTACAATACATAAATGAATGAGTATGACTGTGTTCCAATAAACATTTTACCAAAATTCTAAGTAGGCTGGATTTTACCTATGGGCTGTAGTTTGTTGAAACCTGACATGGGCCGGGCGCGGTGGCTCAAGCGTGTAATCCCAGCACTTTGGGAGGCCGAGACGGGCGGATCACGAGGTCAGGAGATCGAGACCATCCTGGCTAACACGGTGAAACCCCGTCTCTACTAAAAAATACAAAAAACTAGCCGGGCGAGGTGGCGGGCACCTGTAGTCCCAGCTACTCGGGAGGCTGAGGCAGGAGAATGGCGTGAACCCGGGAGGCGGAGCTTGCAGTGAGCTGAGATCCGGCCACTGCACTCCAGCCCGGGTGGCAGAGCAAGACTCCGTCTCAAAAAAAAAAAAAAAAAAAAAGAAACCTGACATGGATGAGTGGAAGATGGACAGACTAATCAGTAAATAAGCCTAAGAGACATGGGGAAAAATTAAGTTGAATCCCCTGGTGTATAGAAGAATGATCCCCCAAAGATATCCACATTTGAATCCCCAGAACCTGTATGTTAGCTGGCATGTAGCAAAAGGGACATTGCAGATGTGATTGAGATGGGTAAGTTATCCTGATTATTCAGATAGGCCCAATATAATCACAAGGGTTCTTATATGGCAAAGAGGGAAGCAGGAAACAGAGAGGTGATCATAAAAGCAAATATTCGAGTGATGGAAGACCCCAAGTCAAGGAATTTTGCCTACAAAAGGCAAGGAAATAAATTCCTCCTTAGAGCCTCCAGAAGGATTGCAACCCTGCTGACACTTGATTTTAGGCCAGTGAGGCTGATTTTGGACCACTGACCTCCAGAACTATAATAAAATTAACTTGTGTAGTCTAACGCCACTAAGCTTATGGCGATTTGTTACAGCAACAATGGGAAACTACTGCAGATCCCTACCTCACACCATATGCAAAAATATGTTTCTGGGAGTTTAAGATCTAAATTTGAAGAGAAAAACTCAAAAATATTTCCATGGAAATAAGAATTATCTTAGTAACTCCAGAAGTAGAGACAATATCCTTAAGAGACAAAAGAGTGTAAATCATAGATGAAAAGATGGGTAAGTGTGACCATAAATGAATGTAAAGTTATGACTAGGATGGATGAGATGTAGTATTTTAAGAGTGTGTACCTGACATATCCTATTATATAGTGGAGGTTAGGAAAGGCCTTGTTGAGGATGTAATGTTTGAGCTGAGATCTGAAAGTTGTGGAGGAAGGAGAAAGTAGAAAGCGTCCATAGACTAGATAAAGAACATGTGGTACATATACACCAGGGAATACTATGCAGTCATAAAATGGAATGAGATCACATCCTTTGCAGGGACATGGATGGAGCTGGAAGCCATTATCCTCAGCAAACTAACGCAGGAACAGAAAACCAAATACTGCATGTTCTCACTTATAAGTAGGAGCAGAATGATGAGAACACATGGACACAGCTGGGCATGGTGCCTCACGCCTCTAATCCCAGCACTTTGGGAGGTGGAGGCGGGCAGATCACCTGAGGTCAGGAGTTCAAAACCAGCCTGGCCAACATGGCAAAACCCTCTCTCTACTAAAAATACAAAAATTAGCCGGGCATGATGGCAAACGCCTGTAATCCCAGCTACTTGGGAGGCTGAGGCACGAGAATCCCTCGAAGCCAAGAGGCAGAGGTTTGCAGTGAGCCAAGATCATGCCACTGCACTCCAGCCTAGGTGACAGAGTGAGACTCCATCTCAAAAAAAAAAAAAAA
>NW_012119599.1:4216611-4218479 GCF_000951035.1 Colobus angolensis palliatus | reverse complement strand
GAGACTCCATCTCAAAAAAAAAAAAAAAGAACACATGGGGGGAACAAACACACACTGGGGCCTGTCAGGGGGTGGGGGTGGGGGGCCAGGAAGAGCATCAGGAAGTATAGCTAATAGATGCTGGGCTTAATACCCAGGTGATGGGATGATCTGTGCAGCAAACTACCACGGCATACATTTACCTATGAAACAAAACTGCACATCCTGCACATGTACCTCTGAACTTAAAATAAAAGTACGAGAGCCGGGCACGGTGGCTCACGCCTGTAATCCCAGCACTTTGGGAGGCCGAGGCAGGTGGATCACCTGAGGTCAGGAGTTCAACACCAGCCTGACCAACATGGAGAAACCCCGTCTCTACTAAAAATACAAAATTAGCCGGGCTGGTGGCGCATAACTGTAATCCCAGCTACTTGGGAGGCTGAGGCAGAAGAATCGCTTGAACCTGGGAGCCGGAGGTTGCGGTGAGCCAAGATTGCACCAGTGCACTCCAGCCTGGGCAAAAAAAGTGAAACTCTGTATCAAAAAAATAAATAAAAAATAAAAATAAATAAAAAATAAAAGTAGGAGAAAAGAAAGTGTCCAGCATAAGGGCTAGGACTGAGCAGGCTGCTGTACTGTACTCTACTCAGGCCTTTCGGGGAAGGTTCTGGGAGGGGTAAGGGGTCTACTCTGTCCTCCCAACCCAGCAGTGCTGCTTGTGTCCACGTTTATACAGAGAGCTGTCCTGTATATGTGAGCTGGAGAGTTTCTCCAAAGCAACCACACCAGCAGCAAAGTTTCAAAGACACATACTCATTTGAGAGGGCGCTGATCTGATCCAACCTTACTTTCACAGAGGGGGGAAATGAGGCCAGGAAAGATGAGATTTATTGGCAACCAAACCACAGGGCAGTGCCTGAGTCTAGGTGGATCCTGGGTCTCTTAGCCTGACACCCACCCAGCTGTTCCTTGAACACATAATGCACGCTCCTGCCTCAGGGCCTTTGAACTTGCTTTTCCTCTGCCTGGAAGGGCTCTCTTAGATACTCCTTACTTCTCCCAGGTCCCTGTAAGTCCTCTGAGAGGCCATCCCCAATCACCCTATCTAAACTACCAAGCCCTTACCATTGCTGTCACTCACGATGCTATGTTTTCCTTGCTCTCACAGCATTTCCCACTATCCAAGGCTGCATTGCACATGTACCATCTCTGTCCCCCTGTACAATGTCAGGCCAATGAGACTGGGGACTACTGTCTGTTTTTTTCATACTGTCTTCCCAGTGTCTCCCACATGGTGGCTGTGGTAGGCAGAGTAATAGCCTCCCAAAGATGTTCACATCCTGCCTGGGCACAGTGGCTTATGCCTGTAATACAGCACTTCGGATGGCTGAGGCGGGTGGATCACCTGAAGTCAGGAGGTCGAGACCTGCCTGGCCAACATGGCGAAACTTCATCTCTACTAAAAATACAAAAATTAGCTGGGCATGGTGGCAGGCGCCTGGAATCCCAGCTACTCCGGTGGCTAAGGCAGAGAACTGCTTGAACTCAGGAGGCGGAGGTTGCAGTGAGCTGAGAATGTGCCACCGTACTCCAGCCTGGGCGACAGAGCAAGACTCCGTCTCAAGAACAAAAAACAGGGAGATTATCCCAAATGATCCAGGCAGGCTTAATGTAATCACAAAGATCTCTTGTTGCCCAGGCTTAAGTGCAATAACATGATCTCGGCTCACTGCAACCTCTGCCTCCCAAGTTCAAGCGATTCTCTTGCCTCAGCCTCCCAAGAAGCTGGGATTACAGGCATGTGCCACCACACCTGACTCATTTTGTATTTTTAGTAGAGATGGGGTTTCTCACCGGGCGCGGTGGCTCAAGCCTGTAATCCCAGC
>NW_012119599.1:4205901-4216136 GCF_000951035.1 Colobus angolensis palliatus | reverse complement strand
CTACCGCGCCTGGTCTACAATCACAAAGATCTTTACATGTGGAAATATGGAACAGAAGAGTCAAGGTCAAGGTGATGGGATATGAGAAGGACTCAATAGGCCATTGCAGGCCTGGAATATAGAAGGGGAATGGAATGTGGGCGGCTTCTAGAAGCTGGAAAAGACAAGAAAGCAGATTCTCCCCTCGAACCTTCAGAAGGAACGCAGCCCTGCCTACCTTGATTTTTAACCCAAGGATACCCATTTTGCACTTCAGACCTCCAAACCTATAAGATCATAAATTTCTATTGTTTTAAGCCACTGAGTTTGTGATAATTTGTTACAGCAGTAGTACAAAACTAACATGATGAGTTATTGGTAGGAGTGTGAATGAGCAAATGAATGAGTGAATGTGAAGTCTAAAGCCACCCTTAGCTGGGCGCAGTGGCTCAACACCTGTAATCCCAGCACTTTAGGAGGCCAAGGCGGGAAGATTGCTTAAGGCCAGGAGTTTGAGGCCAGCCTAAGCAACATAGTGAGAGTCCATCTCTACAAAAAATAGAAAATTTCTCAGGTGTGGTGGTACATGCCTGTAGTCCCACCTACTCAGGAAGCGGAAGCAGGAAGATCACTTGGGCCCAGGAGATCAAGGCTGAGTAAGCAGTGACTGCACCACTGCACTTCAGCCTGGGCAACAGAGCAAGACCCTGTCTCTAATAATAATATAAAACCATCCTCATCAGAAAGAGACAGGAGTGAGACTGGTAACCCTTGGTTGATGAGGCAAAAGTTGGGAAAAGGCTTGGAATGTCCAAGAAAAGGTTACCCAAAGGTCAGATCTCAAACCTACCTCTGACCCTGGCCTCTGTCCTGTTCAAACCCCATCCTAACATTTCCACCCTCAGATTAAAGTCCAGGCTTCTCAGCCTGGAGTTCACAGACCTTCAGGCCAGCCCTGTCCAAAAGACCTTTCTAGAGTGATGCAAATGTTCTCTGTGCTGCCCAATACAGTAGCCACTGGCCCAATACAGTAGCCACTGAGCAACTGAAATGTATGGCCACTGTGACTACAGAAGTGAAGTTTACATTTCATTTCATTTCATTTTAATTAATTTAAATAGCTACCTGTACCCAGTGGTGATCACACTGGACAGCAGAGCTGCAAGGACTGTGCCTGGCTTTCTAAATCTGCCCCCAAAGCCTCTTCACCAAAGGCAGCAATGCTCTTCTGCCTGCCTCAGGCTGCTTCCCACCTCCTGACCCATGCTGTGGCCTCTGCCTAGAGCACCATCCCATCCTCTGCCGATTCCCTCACAATCAGCTCAATTCCCACTTAAACGTGGTAGAGCCTTGAAGGGGGTCCAGGGTTTGAGTGGGTTGCTTAAAATGTCCTTTCCTCCCATTCTACCTCCTAAATTAGGTGATGTAAAACCACGGTGGTGACATTCATTATACAGCTACTTCTGAAAACCCTGGAGGAAAGGCGCTATCCCTGGCCTGGGGATGCTGAGGCTTCAGGAGAGAGATGGGCCTCATGGGTACTGAGGCCTCCAGCCACAAAGGGACAGCCAAGACACAGGTGTGGCTCACAGGGCCAGAACAAGTTGAGGGGCAGTGCTGAGAGTCAGATTCCCAGTTCCCTGCCTCTTGCCAGCACAAGGATAAGGAGCCAAGCAGAAGAGACAAAGAGTTCCTTCTCTACCAGATCTCTGATGGAGGTGCCCAGCATTCTTCCCCAGGTCCCAGGGAGCCTCTTAGCGTTTTGGGAGACTCCTGGGTGACAATAGGCAGCTGCTCCAAACCAACTCATCTTTATTAAATGCATCGTGTGTGTGTGTGTGTGTGTGTGTGTGTGTGTGTGTGTGTGTAGCACATACTTCAGGCCTGTGGCACCACTCCATAGAGCTGGTGAGGAAGTAACTTCTGTTTCTCGTTGCAACTGTAGATCCATCGGGGACGAACAAATGCCAGGGAGGGGTTGTCCATCAGGGCCTGCAGGGTGGGGTGGAGTCCATACAAGAATGTGTCATCGGCCGGGCGCGGTGGCTCAAGCCTGTAATCCCAGCACTTTGGGAGGCCGAGACGGGCGGATCACAAGGTCAGGAGATCGAGACCATCCTGGCTAACACTGTGAAACCGCGTCTCTACTAAAAAATACAAAAAAACTAGCCGGGCGAGGTGGCGGGCGCCTGTAGTCCCAGCTACTCGGGAGGCTGAGGCAGGAGAATGGCGTAAACCCGGGAGGCGGAGCTTGCAGTGAGCTGAGATCCGGCCACTGCACTCCAGCCTGGGCGACAGAGTGAGACTCCGTCTCAAAAAAAAAAGAATGTGTCATCAATGCGAGGACGGAGGAGATGCAAAGGTGTGCCAGGGGCTCCCATTCTCTGCCTCTTTGATACTCACCTCCTCAAAACTGGGATCCCATTCCTGTGCCGTGATCACAAACTGAACCCGGTCGCTCATATAGTCCTCGAGCTCCCTGGTGGGAGAGAAGAAAAGAGGTAGAAGGCACATCAGGGAATCAGCACTGACATCCTACTCCCCAGACACTCTCAATGCTGTCCTCACACTGTCCCCACCTATTTCCCCTCTAGGCTGCCTGTGGTGACACCGTTCTTCCATGTATCCATCTTGCCATAGCTACAATCACCAGAGCTCCCACAGTGGCTAATCCTCAGGCCAGCCCTTTCAGAAGCAGGGGTAGGGGTAGGGATCCTCACTGTAGAGAAGAGGAAACTGAGGCAAGCAATGTATCCTGGGCTGCCAGCGGTGGGCAGGCTGGCATTCGGATTCCATGGCCTGTGCTTACCTGCTGGGCATGGCCCTTCTCCATCCTTCTGATAGTCTTCTTTCCCACACCCTCACTCCTCCCAGCAGGTCCCTGAGCCCTCCCCTGGACCCATCACCCCTTCCCCACCCCAGTCCCTGGAGATTCACCCATTGAAGGCTGTGACATATCGGATGAGTTTCCGCCGCTCATCCCCAGGGAACTCCCCGTAAAGGAAGAAGTGCTTCCCCTGGAAGAAATCTGCAGGAGAGAAGGGGGCTAAAGTAAGCGTGAGGCCCCAGGAGTTCCCAGGACCAGACAGGAGTGACAAGGCTGACCCAGCAGCTGAGGAGAGGGCTGTCCACATGTGGGCAGGGATTGATGGCGGGCAGTGGCCCCTGCCTAGTGGCCCATCAGAGCCTTCTGGGGAGGTAGGCAGGTTGGTTGGTTGGTTTGCTTTAACAGTAGAAGATACAATGACTATTATTGCGATTTGTTTCTGACAGACAGGCGGAAGCCACTTATCTCTCTCTCTCTTTCCTTTTTAAGACAAGGGCTCACTCTGTCACCCAGGCTGGAGTGCAGTGGCGTGATCTTGCCTCACTGCAACCTCTGCCTCCTGGGCTCAAGTGATTCTCCCATCTCAGCCTCCCCAGTAGCTGGGACTACAGGTGTGTGCCACCACGCCCGGCTAATTTTTAAACTTTTTGTAGACAGATGGGGTATTGACATGTTACTCTTGGGCTCAAGCAATCCTCCCACCTCAGCCTCCTGAGTAGCCAGAACTATAGGTGCACATCACTATGCTCAGCTAATTTTTAAAACTTTTTGTAAAGACAGGCAAGGGGGAGGGGTGGTCTCGTCTCACTATGTTGCCCAGGCTGGTCTTGAACTCTTGGACTCAAGCGATCCTCCCACCTCAGCTTCTCAAAGTACGGGGTGAGCCACCGCGCCTGGCCTGCCTGGAGCCACTTAATGAGCTCAGTCCAGGCTGGAAACATCAGTATCTGCCACTTCTTCACCTTTGCTCTCCTTTCCAACCAGTGCCTTTCTTGCTCTGACCTTTGGGGTGGCTCCTTTCCATTTTAAGGTGACTCTCTAGGCCATCAATTTGCTGATGCCACTTTAGGGGCTTTGGAGAATCAAAGCATCTTCCTGCCCATCACCCAAGAGAAACTGGGTGGAAACAGCTCTTCTGCAAGTCCCCAAACCACACCTCTGTACAGCCCCGGCTGCCTTTCCTCTGCTCCCTTCATTCTCAAAGAAGCTCTGCCTCCCTGCCTCCCATCCCACAACTCCCTGCAGAGTTTCCCCATTCTCTTTCATTCTTTTTACACTGGAAATGCACACACACAATGTGTGCAGACAGCATCCATGTCCAGAGTGATGGCTGATGTTAAACCCAACACTGGTGTGCGCCCACTGGTGTGCAGAGAGCAGTGCCCCTGTCACCTGGTGTGCCCAGCTTCACCCCAGACCAACAGAACGGCACCTGGGCAAGTGAATCACTAGCGTGAGGGTGGGGCCCTCACCCCTGATGTGAAAAAAAGGAGGTCACACCTGGCACATGGCTGCAAGGGGAGTGGTCAGAACAAGAAATCTGGAAGGGAGAAAAAGGCAAGACACAGAGAGGATGCTGAAGGGAAGGGAACAAGCCTAGCAGAACCTGGAGGTGCTGAGGCAGGGAGTGGGTTGAGGAAGGAGAGGGGAGGCAAGACACAGGGACAGCAGTGACCCCAGGGTTGGCCAGGGCAAGTCCCAGTTGAGAACTGAGAAGGGAAAATGCTGCTTCAGGAGGGATGGGGGGATTTCCCACCTGGGAGCTCAGGGACTGGCAGATCAGGTGGCTCCTGGTGTTCCTCATCGTCCGTGTTCTCATCCGTGGAGCCTGCATACGGGTCTTCCCCGTTCTCCTCCTGGCCAGGGGGTGGTCTGTGTTCCTTCTGCTCAGCCACCCTGGGGTTGCCAAGAGAAGTAGAGAGTGAGCATGCAGGGCAGCCTCCCCTACACCCAAGGCCAGGGACACCCAGCCCTACCTCCTCAGCTCATCCTCTGTGTCCCCAGAATCTTCCACCCCGTTGTCCTGTCCTTCTACAAGTAGAAGCTCAGTCAGTGCAAGGCTGCCTTATCTCCTGGGAAGACAGGCAGCGCTCCCAGCATGGCACAGACCCAGGCATCTCATGCCCCTGGCCTCAACTGCCCTCCAGATCCAGTCATCTGGGCCCCTAGCCCCTCCTCCCTCAGACACAGGAGTCCAGGCCCCAATCCCTCCTCCCTCAGACCCAGGAGTCCAGGACCCAGCCCTTCCTCCCTCAGACCCAGGAGTCCAGGCCCCAGGCCCTCCTCCCTCAGACCCAGGAGTCCAGGACTCAGCCCTTCCTCCCTCAGACACAGGAGTCCAGGCCCCCAGCCCCTCCTCCCTCAGACTCAGGAGTCCAGGCCCCAGCTCCTCCTCCCTCAGAGTCTGACCTGACTGTTCCCCCTCAATGTCTATATCTTCCTGGAGCACTGATGAGGCTGCTTTGGTCTCTTCAGGGGATGGGGGCTTCTGGGGTGAGCTGGGTCCCGTTGCCTGAGTGGGTTTGGTTTTGGTCTGGGGGCGCTGAGGAGGGAGAGTGGGTGGGTAAGGAGGGCAGGAACAGTGTGGGTGTGATGCAGGGGTACCTGCAAGAGGCAGGAGTGGGAAGTTTGGGGTGCCACAGCAGATCCAGGTCATCCTCCCACTACACCCTCCCCCCCACTGGACAGGGGGCATCAGACCTTTCGAGGAAGCTTGGGGGCTTCATCTCCACTGCTGCCACTGTGAGAGGCCTCATCCTCCTCGCTGCTGGAGCCTGGCCCTGCCATGAGGTACCTAGGGGAGGAATCAGGCCTCAGACAAACAGGCCCGAGGGAAGTGGGGAGGGCATTCAGGAGGCAACAGCCACTGGTGTTTACTAAATATTCACTCTCGTGGGCTTCATGGTCTTGCTCCCAGCCCATTCCCTCCCAGCTCAGGAAGGCCCCAATGAACCCAGTCAGCCCGGCCACCTGCCCTGCAGACCTGGGCACCCCCTTTCTTCCCCTCCCTCTTTTTTTTTTTTTTTTGAGACAGAGTCCCATTCCATCACCAGGCTGAAGTGCAGTGGTCTGATCTCGGCTCACTGCAATCTCCACCTCCAGGTTTGAGCGACTCCCTTGCCTCAGCCTCCCTAGCAGCTGGGATTACAGGTGCACACCACCACGCCTGGCTAACTTTTTGTATTTTAGTAGAGACAGGGTTTCACCATGTTGGCCAGGATGGTCTCAAT
Source organism: Colobus angolensis palliatus (assembly GCF_000951035.1). Classification (NCBI taxonomy): domain Eukaryota; kingdom Metazoa; phylum Chordata; class Mammalia; order Primates; family Cercopithecidae; genus Colobus; species Colobus angolensis. The sequence continues at coordinate 4,210,100 of NW_012119599.1, read as the reverse complement.
CTCCCGACCTCATGATCCGCTCCCCTCGGCCTCTGAAAGTGCTGGGCGTGAACCACCACTCCCAGCCCTTTTTTTTTTTTTTAGAGACAAGATCTCACTCTGTCACCCAGGATAGAGTGCAGTGGTGTGATCTTGGCTCACTGCAACTTCTATCTCCCGGGGTTCAAGCAATTCTTCTGCCTCAGCCTCCCCAGTGACTGGGTTAACAGGGCATGTGCCACCACGCCTGGCTAATTTTGTGTTTTTTGTTTTGTTTTGTTTTTTAAGTACATACGGGGTTTCACCACGTTGGCCAGGATGGTCTCGAACTCCTGACCTCGAGTGATCCACCCACCTCAGCCTCCCAAAGTGCTGGGATTACAGGCATGAGCCACTGCACCTGGCATTCCCCTCCCTCTTGGGGAAGAAATGTCTTCTCAATTGAGAAAGGAACAAAAAATCAGAACTTTCCCCTTTGAGAATCAAAGTCAGTTTCTCATTAGGAAAATACCCACCATTTAAGGGGAAAATCTCAAAGCAAATACGTTCTAAAGACCCCAACACTATAATCATGGTTCCTTAAGCCACTAACATTCCAGGAAAAGAATTTTCCCAGCTCTAACAACAGTAGCAGATTGACACTTACATGGGACTCCTACATGCCAGGTAGCACATGACAAATACTGAGTCACTGAATCCTGAGGTAGGTGCTATTTTTAGCCCCATTTTACAGATGAGGAAACTAAGGCACAGAGAGATTATTTAATCTGCCCTAAGCCATAGGAAGGTATGCAGAAGCAAATGAATGTATTAGTTCCATTTTTCTGAGACATACGTGTTAAGACCCTTCTGCATTTAAATTGGTTGTTTTAAAGCTGGTGAAATGCTGTTTGGGTAAGTCACACTCATAAAACGGTGCCTCACAGGAGATTCAGAGGATTTAAAATGTAGTAGTTCATTAACAGTCAATAGTCGGCTTATTTTTTGAGACAGAGTCTCGCTGTGTCCCCAGGCTGGAGTGCAGTGGCGTGATCTCGATTCACTTCAACCCCCACCTCCCAGGTTCAAGGGATTCTCCCACCTCAGCCTCCAGAGTAGCTGGGGCTACAGGTGTGCGCCACCATGCCCAGCTAATTTTTATATTTTTTGGTAGAGATGGGGTTTTACCATGTTGGCCAGGCTGGTCTCAAACTCCTGACCTCAAGCGATCCACCCGCCTCGGCCTCCCAAAGTGCTGGGATTACAGGCGTGAGCCACCGCACTCGGCCCAATTTTTATTTTTGAGATAAGGTCTTGATTTGCTGCCTAGACTAGAGTGCAGTGGTGCAATCATGGCTCATTGCAGCCTCGACCTCCTGGGCTCAAGTGATCCTACCACCTCAGCCTCCCAAGTAGCTAGGACTACAGGTATGTGCCACCATACCTGGAAAACTTTTTTCATGTTTTGCAGGGATGGGGTCTCACTACGTTGCCCGCGTCATATAGTTAATTTTTTTTATTTTACAAATGAGTACAAGCCAGAATTTTTTAAAATATAAAATGCTTTGTGAATTCTTTTTGTTAAGACCAGTTGCAAATCCAACATTGTCCTTTTCCCTTTTCTTTCATGCCCTCCTTAAGCTCTCCCAGGTACATAATAATGCATATCTGGTTCCTTCTGCCCCAAATATAGCACCAGCCCATCCCCTCTTCTGTTCCTGAGGCCCCAGCCTACTCAGGAGTCCCTACCTGCAGCCTCCCCTTGACAGTCCATCCCTCCCAACAGAGCCTGCCCCTGCTGCCATCAAATCTTCAGTGATTCCCCTCTGCTCAGAGGAGGCCCCTGGAGCCGGATGGGCTTCAGAATTTTGAATCTTTCAGATTTCAGAGAGGCAAATGGCCGGCGTACAGATTGTTACATAAACTCCCAGTAGGGCCTGGGGGAGCACCCCATGATCAAACCCACTAATATTTCTGGAGTTAAGACCATGACACACTTAAGGGGATAAAAAAAAAAAGTCCACAAATAGACTCACATTAGTTCAGGATGACTGCAGTGAAATGAGTTTGTGCTGAACCTAGAAAAGAACTTTCAGCTTCTAGAGATGTTTGGATTCCTGAACAACAGATGATGGTTCTGTGAAGCTGTATAGAGCCCAGTGTGTAGCCCGGGCTCCAGAAGCCCCTTCAGACCTAAGCCTACCCACCTCGCAGTCTCAATATCCCCCAAAGCAGATCATTTCTCAAATACACCAGGTACAGCTAACTTCTGAACACACTCAGGCCATAGAGTACAATCCAGTCTCCCCTCCAATCCACGGGCCTCAGATCTGAGCCTGCTTTGCTCAGTCCAAAGCCTTCTGTGGTTCCTACTGCCCCAGTCCCATTTTTCCTGCCACTTCTTACCCCCGCGTAAGCTCAGCCTCACCTACAACTCCTCCAGGCAGCCAATAGGCTGCCCTGACCTTATCTCCTCTGCCCAGCATGTTCTCTGCCTCTGTGCAGCCTGAAAAACCTCTCCTGGGACCTTGAAGACCCCCCGCTCTCTGCGGGCCACCCCGTAGGGCTTTCACTCCACTGTTACAACAATTCTGATCCCTCATCAAAGTGAGAAGCCTTCAAGGGCAGGGCTCGATGACTGGATCCTCAGCCTTGCACAGTCCAGCCTGGCACCAAGCAGAGGCTTCTGGGACTCATTTTGGTTTTGGGGGTTTTTTTTGTTGAGATGGAGTCTCGCTCTGTCACCCAGGCTAGAGTGCAGTGGTACGATTTTGGCTCCCGGGTTCAACCGATTCTCCTGCCTCAGCCTTCCAAGTAGCTGGGATTACAGGCACGCACCACCACACCCAGCTAATTTTTGTATTTTTAGTAGAGACAGCGTTTCACCATGTTGGCCAGGCTGGTCCTCGAACTCCTGACCTCAAGTGATCCACCTGCCTCAGCTCCCAGAGTGCTGGGATTACAGGCATGAACTACTGCCCCAGAACTCACTTTAAATGAATGAGTATGGACTCTAGCACTTGTTCTACCACCCCTGAGTCTTTGCACAAACTACTCCTCCAGACTTTTCTGATAAGCAGGCTTCACAGAGCCCTCTGTGACCTCCCAGGCAGGTCCTCCTTCCCTCATCTGGAGTACCCCAGCCCCTGCCCCACTCCTCTCAATAATCTGTTGACTCTGGGCTGGGACCACCTGTGTTTCCGCTGGCAGGCCCCGGTCTGACTCCTCTCCAGATCCCTGGCATTGCCCAGCACAGAATAAGGAGCAGGGTTGGTGTGTGTGTGGCCTTACCTTCGGGAGGGCAGCCGCCGACGCATGCGGTGACAGTCCAGCACCCACTCCTTACGCACGATGCGGCCTCCCAGGCCTAGGACCTGGCTGTACTTGGGGGTGTTGGCAAAGGCACAGCTGGTGGGGGGCAGAAGTGAGGATGTCAGTTGGGTGTGATCTGAGGGGCAAAGGGGAATGAGAGAGACAGGGGAGACAGAGGGAGACAGAGAGAGAGAGAGAGATCATGAGATCGAGGTGGGAGAAATAAAGAGGTTGGAGACCAAGGGAGAGATGCAAAAATCAGAGAGAAGACAAAGGCTACAGAGTGCAAGCGAGAAAGAAAGCGAATGAGAGAGAGAGAAAGCACGCAGCATAGTGGACACAGAGAAAGCACAAGGTGGAGGAGACACAGGAAGCTGAGGGAGAAACTGTAGTGGTGCAGAGAGTGGGGTGCAAGCCTACATGAGGTGCGTGCTGTCCTGGGTCCAGTCTGGTCGGTACTTGGCCCCAAGCTCTAGGGCCTTATCTCGCAGCTCAGAGCGGAATGGGTTCTGGAAGCCACTCAGCACCACTACCACACCCTGAAGGATCTTCCCTAGCTCCTCTGGGCCAGCTCGGGGTCGTCTGGGCTTGGTGCCTTCTCCTCGGGGCTTGCCTGTCACTGCCCCCTGTGCTGGGGCAGGGACTGGGACTGCGGCTGGGGTACGACTGGGAGCTGGTACTGGAGAAGCCAAAGAGTAGATCAGTTAGCATCACTGGGGCTCAACCCGCAGGCCCTCCTCCCTCAGACCCAGCAGTCCAGGCCCCAGCCCCTCCTCCCTCAGACCCAGGGGTCCAGGCCCCCAGCCCCTCCTCCCTCAGACCCAGGAGTTCAGGCCCCCCAACCCCTCCTCCCTCAGACCCAGGGGTTCAGGTCCCCCAACCCCTCCTCCCTCAGACCCAGGGGCCCAGGCCCCAACCCCTCCTCCCTC
>NW_012119599.1:4201740-4205775 GCF_000951035.1 Colobus angolensis palliatus | reverse complement strand
CCCCTCCTCCCTCAGACCCAGGGGCCCAGGCCCCAACCCCTCCTCCCTCAGACCCAGGGGTCCAGGCCCCCCCAACCCCTCCTCCCTCAGACCCAGGGGTCCAGGCCCCCAGCCCTTCCTCCCTCAGATTTAGGACAGCAGACTCCAGCCCCTCTTCCCCTAGGATACAGGAGCACAGGCTCCTATGGGAACAAGGGATCTAGTTAGCTTACATTTAGGTCTCTTGGGAACAGATGGCGACAGCTGGGCTGGTGGTTTGCTGGGGGTCTTCTTTTCTTCTTGGTTCAAATCCAACTTCCTCTTCCCTTTGGGAGACTCCTGGGGCTGAGGGGATGGGGATGGGTTGAGGCCTCCAGCTTCTCTCCTCCTCCACCCCACCAAAGTCTGATGATTTCACCTTGGAGGTGCTGCCTACGGCCCTGGAGACTGGAGAGGCTGAAGAGGCAGCACTAGAGGCCTGGAGGGTAGCAGCTGCATAGCTGGGTCCTGCCGGGTCGCTGGCTGTGACTATGAAGGGAGAAAGTGGATTCAGGATGAGAGGGCTGAGCCCCAAGACCCTTTCACTCCCATCTATGGGACACAGAGTACTGTTCCCAAATCCCACCCATGATCCAGGAGTCCCAGCCCCCAGACCCCTCATCCCTCAGGACACAAGAGGCCAGGCCCACCTTCTTCCACCCTGAGACCCCATACAGGACTCCACCACTCTCCTCCCTCAGACCCAGGAACCTGAGCCCCAGCCCCCTCTACCCTCAAACCCACGAGTCTAGGTCTCAACCCTACTCACTCAGGACCTAGGTTGTCCAAGCTCACCTGGGGATGTCTTGTTGATCCGGCTGAAGAAGAGAGCCCCCGGCCTCAAAGAGTTGGCGCTCTCATCCTCCTCCTTCACACGGAACTGGCCGAGCTTGGTCACTGTCACCTTCTAAGGTCCCGCAAGTTCAGTGTTATAGGTGGGCTGCTGGCAGGTGGGGGTGGAGAGGCAGGGAGAAGGCCATGGGGAGCGATGGGTACAGCTTACCTGGGACGGGGCCTCTGCCTCATCTTTGTCTGGGGGGCTATGAAACCGTACAAAACTCAAGCCAAAGGGGGAGTCCTGGGAAAGGAGGGGTGGGAGTCAGGGAGTCTGGCCCAAGGACAGAGGCCAGGCTCAAAGACCTTTTCACTCAGGGAAGCCCCTTCCTGGCTCGTTTCCTCTCATGAACACCCATGTTGAAGGAGGGGCCCTGGTGATGGTGATGACAATTATAGGATTTAGCTGTTGTGCCTGAGCCCTAACTCTGAGTCTGGCACCAAGCCCTTTTCACACATTAGCTCTTTGAGCAATTGGCAGAGTCTGCTGGGTGTCCCAGCGAATCCACTGCCCTATGCACAAACTCCTGCCTGTGGAATGGGAGGGAGTGCTGCGTGCTACTTCCAGAACACAGAAGTGTTCCAGGCTCTCTCCTCCTCTGCCAGCTGGATGCAGAGCCAGAAAATGGGAGAAGCCTGGGTCCCTGCATGACCTCATAAGGAGAAGCCAGCTGACAGGCTAAATACTCCCCAGGACAGTTACCTGGGCAAGAAGCACACCTTTATCATGTGGCATCATCACATACTCCAGTCTTACTGTTACCACAGCTTTTAGCATCCCCTAACCTACAGCAACCCTATAAGGATCAGGAAATGGAGGCCCAGAGAAGGTAAGTCACTTGCCCAAGATCACAAACCTAAAAAGTGGTATAGCCAGGATGTGAACTCAGTAATCAGACACCAGATCTCCTGATGTTAACTACTAGGCCCACTCTACTAGGCCACCTCCCTAACAAGTCAGTTCCCCTCCTCCGATTGCCCTCTGAGATGCTACCGTTCACCCTTCCTAGATTCCCTCCAGGAGATGAAACTTCTCATTACAGGAAAGATTCCAAACCCATTTCGGGGAACGCAGGGATCCAGGCTCCCCATAATCCCAAGGGACACCAGCTCTCTGCTCCTCCCAGCCCTATTGGCCCTCAATGTTGAGCAGACTCAACATTGGCCCTTATTTCCCTCCTTGCCCAGGACCAAGGACTCTGCACCCTAGGTACCTTGCTGTAGGGCTGGCTACAGACAATTTTGACCCGGTCCCAGCGCTTCTCGGCGGCTGCCCGGACCAGCTTGTCAGGTCCAAACATGCGAACGCGGTTGGGGTTTGAGCCACTGCGGCTCTCAGAAGGGGACATGAAAGATGAGGTGACCAGAAGGACCTGGGGTGGGAGAAACCACAGTGAATGAGAACCAGGGCAGGTTAGAGCTTCTAGGGGCTGGGGAAGAGGGCACAGGGCCCATGTAGGGGATTAGGAGCCACTAGAATGTAGCTTGGGCCTCGATGGCTCCAGACCCTTCCTTTGTTTCTGAGCCTTGAGTCAGTCCTGCCCTGACACAGGCCCCAGAGGGATCTTTTTATCCTCCAGATGTGAGCGACTCTTATCTAAATTATCCCATGGAGTCTTCCATATATCTGGCAATACAGCAGGCTACATGTCCTAAGGAACTTTCCCGGCAGAGAATACTTGGTAAACTGGAACAATATTCAAACACCTTTTGGAAATGTCCAGGTGAGTCAGCGGAAAGGCAAGGGGAATTACTGGAGGCTGGAAATGAGAGAACAGAATCCAAAGAGTCAGAGGAGCTGCACTAAGTATTAAGTGATTGTTTCTCAGCTCAACCCTACCCTCTGCAACTCATCTCCGTGATCTGGGCCTATACTTGGTAAACCACGTTTCTGCTTCCCTAGCTGATCATGACCAGGCTCTGCCAATAGGGGGAGAGAGAGAGAGAGGCTGCAAGGCTGCAGGAGGGAGGAGGGACCTGCTCCTGGTGCATTAGCAGATCCTGTGAGCATCACCCCCAGTTAAGCTTCAGCTCCTACAGTGGTTCCTGCCTGCAGCAGCAGATGAATCCAGTTTGCAGTGTCCCAGTACCTCCAGAAACAGCCTCGTTCAGCCCCTCTCAGCAGCCGCTGGGGGAGAAAGCCCTCCTCAAATGATCTGAATTTCAGCTGCTGGGGCCCCACCTCCAAGTTTCCAAACACCTCCGTTTCAATAATTCCTGCCCCTCTCTTTTGTTCCCCCAACCCTGGGAGTGGCAGCTACTCCCTGCTGTTGCTTCTCCTTCATATCTTAGTCTTCCAGTAACACCGAGTTACTGGTTCTTTCTACTAAATTCTCTGTTAAAATAACTAGTGTGGTTTTAGTCTCCTGGCAGGACCCTGTCTGACCCGGCAGTAATGCTGGTAGTCTGTCGTGGTGCTGATCTCAGGTGGCAAAAACTTGATTTTATTATTATTTTTATTTTTTTAAGAAACAGGGTCTCTCTGTCACCCAGGCTAGAGTGCAATGGTGTGATCATAGCTCACTGCAGCCTCGACCTCCAGGGCTCAAGTGATTCTCCCACCTTGGCCTCTGAGTAGCTGGGTCGAGAGATGCACAACACCACACCTGGCTAATTTTTTATTTTTTGTAGAGGCAGGGTCTTGCTCTGTTGCCCGGGCTGGTCCTGAACTCCTGGCCTCAAACGATCCTCTCACCTCAGCCTCCCAAAGCTATGGAATTACAAGCATAAGCCACCACACCCAGCTGAACTTGATCTTTAAGGGTTATGCACTCAGTGGTGAAAGAGAACAAGAGAGAAAACCCAGGCTCCAAGCAAGGGAGAATGGTATCTCAGAGATCCTCACCACATTGCATAGAACTGAAGACTCCCCAAAGGCAATGCCCACACTAGTTAAACGAACAGGAAATGCACCTGTAGAAAGAGTCCCTGGGAGGCCTGTCTGTCTTGGCCTTAGCTCGGGGGGACACCAAAGAAAAGGTGAAAATTCTCTGGAGAACTCCTCACAAGTCTGTTCTCTCAAGGAATTTAGAGCAGAAATTCATGTTTGCAATCTGCATTGAAAAACCCAAGCTGAGGCCGGGCATGGTGGCTCACATCTGTAATCCCAGCACTTTGGGAGGCCAAGGCAGGCAGATCACTTGAGGTTAGGAGTTCAAGACCAGCCTGGCCAACATGGTGAAA
>NW_012119599.1:4200255-4201163 GCF_000951035.1 Colobus angolensis palliatus | reverse complement strand
TCTCTACTAAAAAAAAAAAAAAAAAAAAAGATGAATGCAGCCACTTTTGGTTGGGTATATTTTGTTACTGACTTAGTCTCTTTTCTAACTGACATGCTGTGAAATTTATAAAATTGTACAATAAAGCCTTTTATTGTTTATTATATAACCATAGCTCTTTTTGTGCACAGCTGATTGTGCAAAGGAAACAAGAAAGACAATTATACAGAAGGGAAGCTTTCTCCCTGACCTTGACTATACGTATTTAGAAAAGGCCTGATTTGGAGCCGACAGGGAAGCTGCATTTATCATCTGGTGACTAAAAGGGGTAAGGCAAGCTGTGGTTGGCAGCTGCTATCCACATGAACCGAGATTTCCTCTGAGGGTTAGACCACTGGCTTCCTTGGCTTTAGGGCCTTGCAACTTGGGCTGAACCATGCTACCAGCTTCCCTGGTTCTCCAGCTTACAGACAGTCTATCATGGGACTTTGCAGCCTGCATAATCATGTGACCCAACTCTCGTAATCTCTTCTATCTATATCTATATCTATATCTATAAACTATTGGTTCTATCTCTCTGCAGCACCTTGATCAATACAACTACCCATTCCATCTTACTAGAAAGACAGGGAAGGTAAATAAACATTCACATACCAGATATGATAAAATTTTAGCTAAAAATGTACTTATTCTGTCTTTATCATTATAAAGTAGAATTCTGGCCAGGTGCAGTTGTCCATGCCTGTAATCCCAGCACTTTGGGAGGCCAAGCCGGGCAGATTGCTTGAGCCTGGGAGTTTGAGACCAGGCTGAGCAACATGGCAAAACCCCATCTCCACGAAAAATACAAAAATTAGCCAGGTACAGTGGCAGGTGCCTGTAGTCCCAGCTACTCAGGAGGCTGAGGTGGGAGAATAACCTGAGCCTAG
>NW_012119599.1:4195813-4196175 GCF_000951035.1 Colobus angolensis palliatus | reverse complement strand
GCTAACACCATATTTAATGGTGAAGGACTCAACGCCTTCTCCCTAAGATCAGGAACAAAGCGGGGATGTCCACTTCCACCACTTCTATTCAACATTGCACTAGTCAGTGTGACAAGGTGAGAAAAAGAAAAAAGAAAACTATCTTCTTTCACAGATGATGATTGTCTATGCAGAAAATCCCAAGAGATCTAGACAAACTACAAGGTTTAGTAAGTGAAGTTCACAAGATGAGAAGCCAATATACAAAATCAACTGTATATTACACATCATTTCTGTGGTATTCTGGCCAAAGTGTGCAACCTAAATTAATCACAAGGAAACATCATATATTTTGTACAGTAAGTGATATCTGACAAAATCAC
>NW_012119599.1:4193411-4194728 GCF_000951035.1 Colobus angolensis palliatus | reverse complement strand
TCGCCCGGCTAGTTTTTTGTATTTTTTAGTAGAGACAGGGTTTCACCGTATTAGCCAGGATGGTCCGATCTCCTGACCTCGTGATCCGCCCATCTCGGCCTCCCAAAGTGCCGGGATTACAGGCTTGAGCCACCGTGCCCGGCCAGGAACTCTTTTTAATGAATGGAAACCAAGGAGATGTGACAAATCAACACAATGCATGATTCTGCATTTTCTTTTGCTGTAAATAACATTATCAGGGCAATGAAGAAAATGTGAAGAAAGTCTGAGATCAGATGATTAGCACTGTATCAATGTTAATTTCCTAACTTTGTAATTGCACTGTAGTCAAGTAAGAAATGTCTCAGCTTTTAGGAAATACTCACTGGAGTATTCAAGGATAAAGGGGCATCATGCACATAATTTACTCTCAGTTCAGAAAAAAAAATATGTACATATTTGTTACCTTTGGGGAATATGAATGAAGACTACATGGAGGCCGAGGCAGGTAGACTGCTTAAGCTCAGGAATTTGAGACAAGCCTGGGCCACGTGGCAAAACCCCATCTCTACAAAAATACAAAAATCAGCTGGGCATGGTGGTGCAAGCCTATAGTCCCAGCTACTTGAGGGGCTGTGGCAGGAGGATCACTTGAACCCGGGAGGCTGCAGTGAGCTGAGATCGTGCCACTGCACTCCAGCCTGGGTGACAAAGTGAGACCTCGTTTCAAAAAACAAAAGAGTAGGCCAGATACATACAGTGGCTCACATGTGTAATCCTAGCACTTTGGGAGACCACAGCAGGTGGATCACTTGACCTTAGGAGTTCAAGACCAGCCTGGGCAACATAGTGAAACCCCGTTTCTACAAAATATATTTAAAAATTAGCTGGGCATCATGACTCCCACTAGCTACTTGGAGGGCTGAGAAGAGAGGATCACTTGAGCCCAGGAGGCAGAGGTTGCAGTGCTGAGATCATCCCACTGTACTCCAACCTGAGCAACAGAGTGAGACCTCCATCTCAAATAAATAAATAAACAAACAAACAAATAAAATGAAATATATGGTTTAAAAAAGAGACAGTTTGGTATTGGCATAAAGAAAAAAGAAAAATACACATATCAATGGAACAGAGAAGAGAGTACAGAAATAAACCCACACATATTGTCAATTAATTCTCAACAAGGAGTCAAAATGATTCAATGAGAAAAGGGAAGTCTTTTTTTTTTTTTAAGTATTTTCAGTCAGGTGCAGTGGCTCAGGCGTGTAATCCCAGTACTCTGGGAGGCCGAGGTGGGAGGATCACTTTAAGCTCAGGAGTTCAAGACCAGCCAGGCAA
>NW_012119599.1:4179132-4192533 GCF_000951035.1 Colobus angolensis palliatus | reverse complement strand
CAATACACAAAAATTCACTTGAGATGAAACAGAGATCTAAATGGAAAATCTAAAAATAGAAAAATATAGAAAGCTTCTAGAAGAAAACACAGGAGGCAGGCACCTGTAGTCCCAGCTACTCGGGAGGCTAAGGCAGGAGAATGGCGTGAACCCGGGAGGCGGAGCTTGCAGTGAGCCAAGATTGCACCTCTGCACTCCAGCCTGGGCGACAGAGCAAGATTCCGTCTCAAAAAAAAAAAAAGGATACAGAAAAAATAAACCTTATCCCCTTTACACAATACACAAAAATTCACTTGAGATGAAACAGAGATCTAAATGGAAAATCTAAAAATAGAAAAATATAGAAAGCTTCTAGAAGAAAACACAGGAGACAGGCAGAATAACAGCTACTCAAAGATGTCTACATCCTAATCCCTGAACCTGGAAATGTGGCAGAAGGCACTTTGCAGACGTGATGAACTTGAAGGTGTTGAAATGTGGGAGATGCCCCTGGATTATCCGGATGGGTCAAGTGTCATCATAAGGGTCTTTATAAGAAAGGAGGGCTGGGTGTGGTGGCTCATGCCTATAATCCCAGCACTTTGGGAGGCTGGGGTGGGTGGATTGCTTGAGCCCAGGAGTTTGAGACCAGCCTGGGCAACACAGTGAAACCCTGCCTCTACAGAAAATAAGAAAAGTTAGCGAGGAGTGGTGGTGTGCACCTGTAGCCCCGGCTACTTGGGAGGCTGAGATGGGAGAATCACTTGAATCTTGGAGGCAGAAATTGCAGTGAGCTGAGATCATGCCACTGTACTCCAGCCTGGGCAATGGAAATGAAATCCTGTCTCAAAAAAAAAAAAAAAAAATGAATAAAAGTAAAAGAAAGATGGGTGCAGTGGCTCACGCCTGTAATCCCAGCACTTTAGGAGGCTGAGGCGGGCAGATCAGGAGGTCAGGAGTTCGAGACCAGCCTGGCCAATATGGTGAAACCCCATCTCTACTAAAAATACAAAAATTGGCTGGGTGTGGTGGCATGCGCCTGTAGTCCCAGCTACTTGGGAGGCTGAGATGGGAGAATCACTTGAATCTTGGAGGCAGAGGTTGCAGTGAACTGAGATCGCACCACTGCACTCCAGCCTGGGCAACAGAGTGAGACTCTGTCTCAAAAAGAAAAAAGAAAAAAAAATAGAAAGCAAGAGAGTCAGAGTTGGAGAAGTGACAATGGAAATGGAAGCAGGCATCAGAGGGACAGGAGTGCTGGCTTTGATGAAGGAAGGGCCACAAGCTGAGGAGGGCAGATAGACTCTAGAAGCTGAAATAGGCAGGGAAATGGATTCTCCCCTAGAGCCTCCAAAGGAACAGGGCACTGCCCACACCTAGATTTTAGCCCAATAAGAGTGATTTTAGATTCTGACCTCCAGAACAGTCAGCATTTGTGTCATTTTAAGCCACAATTCAAACTTGCTGTCCTCCCTGATGTGCAGTTTACCGCCCCGTGTCTGCCTTCTGTCTCCTCCGTACACTGGTGATCCTCCAGAGGGCAGATCCTCCAGGTGTAAGTCACATCTGCCCCATGTCTTCCCAGCCCCAGCCCCTGGGGTAGACGGTGATGCGGGCATGAGGGGCAGAGGTCAGTATGGGATCAATCTCATAGCCCTGCTTACCTCATAGTCTTGCTCCCCAGCGCCTCCAGCTGAACTGCCTACCAGCACCTCCACGAAAGCTGAGCCATCATTTCCAATGTCCACACTGTGTATCTGCTCCTCCTTCTCCAACTGTGGGGAGAGAGAGAGGCCACTGTCAGTGCCTGCTCTGCCCCTGGGCTCACTGTGGGACCTCAGGATGAATCTCCTTTAGATCACCATGTCCCTGTAACGTCAACTCTGTGAGGGGGCACACCAGGGTTGACTGGTGCCATGTGTCCCCTCCACGCAGCACAGGGTATGGCATGGAGCAGGAATTGACAAACAGTCACTGAATGAATGCATACGCCCCCACCCCACACATACCTGCTTCCCTGACCTCTCCAGACTCCACCACGTCAGCCTATCACACGCCACCATGGAGCTCTCCTTGGTAAGCACTTGTCAGAGTTATAACTTTATTCAAATCATCATGCAGACAAACAGCACATGTCACCCCTCACCCACAATTGCAGAGGACTCCAGGAAACCTCCCTAAGGGCAAGGGCTTTGTCCAGTCTTGCTCACCGCTAGTTCCTGGGTTTGAATCCCAGCTCTGCTGCACACTAGCTGTATGACCATGCCAGTTAACCTTTTGGAGCCTCAGTTTTCTCACCTGTAAAATGGGAATGACCACCATATCTACGATCATGCACATAAATATGGCCACAGGGCATGGTGAAGAGTAGGCAATTAACCGCTGTCAGTCAGGAGGTATTATTAGTCAGTGCTCGACAATTCTTTGTTGAAAGAAGAAAAGAGCTACCTATAGGAGGCCTCATCTCAAAGGATCTGCCATTCCTGTCTGACAGATGAAGATGCAGAAAGCCATGCAGGCATGGGAAGCAGTTAGGTTGAGGCAAGTGTCCTACCTTCCAGTTTGAGGCTCTTTTATTAGGATCCTAGAATGACACATTATTGCAACTCTCAAAGGTACCTAGGCCAGGCGCAGTGGCTCAAGCCTGTCATTCCAGTACTGTGGGAGGCCAAGGCAGTGGATCACTTGAGGACTAAAAATATAAAAATTAGCCGGGCATGGTGACGCATGCCTGTAGTCCCAGTTCTTCAAGAGGCTGAGGCGTGAGAATCTCTTGAACCTGGGAGGCAGAGGTTGCAGTGAGCAGAGATCGTGCCACTGCACTCCAGCCTGGTTGACAGAGCGAGACTCTGTCTCAAAAAAAAACCAAAAAAAACAAGGTACTTAGTCCACCACCCTACGCTGCCCTCTCCTCCCACCGTGGTGATGACAGATGCTCCAATCTGCTCTGTTGCCTCCCTGTCAGATCATCTAGACATTACCTGCACACTGCTATCAACAGGAACACCACTGTATGGGAGGAGGGAGCCTGGACTTGGGGTGAGGTAGGCCTGGGCTCAAATGCAGCAATGCCATTTCCAACCTGTACAACCTTGGGTGACATAGTCAACATCTCTGTGAGGCAGTTTCCTCACGTGCAAAAAGGGAAGATGGTCATAACAACCCTCCTTCCTTGGCCAGGCACGGTGGCTCACGTCTGTATAACCAGCACTTTGGAAGGCTCAGGTGGGAGGATCACTTGAGGCCGACAGTTCAAGACCAGCCTGGGCAACATAGCCAGACCTTGTCTCTACAAAAAATACAAAAATTGCCAGGCGCGGTGGCTCAAGCCTATAATCCCAGCACTTTGGGAGGCCGAGACGGGCGGATCACAAGGTCAGGAGATCGAGACCATCCTGGCTAACATGGTGAAACCCCGTCTCTACTAAAAAATACAAAAACCTAGCCGGGCGTGTTGGCGGGCACCTGTAGTCCTAGCTACTCAGGAGGCTGAGGCAGGAGAATGGCGTAAACCCGGGAGGCGGAGCTTGCAGTGAGCTGAGATCCGGCCACTGCACTCCAGCCCAGGCGACAGAGCGAGACTCTGCCTCAAAAAAAAAAAAAATACAAAAATTAGCCAGGCATGGTGGCACATACCTGTGGTCCCAGCTACTCAGGAGGCTGAGGCAGGAGAATGGCGTAAACCCGGGAGGCGGAGCTTGCAGTGAGCTGAGATCCGGCCACTGCACTCCAGCCCAGGCGACAGAGCGAGACTCTGCCTCAAAAAAAAAAAAAATACAAAAATTAGCCAGGCATGGTGGCACATACCTGTGGTCCCAGCTACTCAGGAGGCTGAGGCGGGAGGATCACTTGAGCCAGGGGAGGTCAAGTCTGCAGTGAGTCATGCTCGCATCACTGTACTCTGGGCAACAGAGTGATGAGACCTTGTCTGCAAAAAAAAACCTACCCTCCCTCCGAAGTAAGTTGAGATGACACACAGAATTAACAACTATAACCACAACCGCGGCCAACATCCGAGTGCACTCAGTGCTCCTGGTGTGCCAGACTCTTGCTAATAATACATGTATCTACTCTCCTGCAACGGCTCTGCCAGGCAGTTGCTATAATTATCTGCATCTTACACATGAGCAAACGGAGGCAGGAAGTGATTATGTAACTTCACAGCTGGTGGGTGGCAAAGCCGGACCGGAACCCAGAAAGGCTGGCGACAGTCCATGCGTGCTCCTCCATCACACCACTAACGTGCTAGAGAAGGAAGATGGTGCTGGAGGAAGGGCCTGCCTAAGGCTGAGGCCGGCAGACCTCCTGCTGACTCCCCTGCCTCCACCACCACTCCCAGCCCTGGGCCCTGGGCAGTGTACAGTGCTGCCTGGGCTCATGAGAAGTCCCAGTCTGGGCTGGGTGCAGTGGCTCACATCTGTAATCCCAGCACTTTGGGAGGCTGAGACAGGTGAATCGCTTGAGGTCAGGAGTTTGAGACTAGCCTGGCCAACATGGTGAAACCCCGTCTCTACTAAAAATACAAAAATTAAAATTAGCCGGGCATGGTGGTGAGCACTTGTAATCCCAGCTACTGGGGAGGCTGAGGCAGGAGAATCACTTGAACCTGGGAGGCGGAGGTTGCAGTGAGCCAAGATTGTGCCACTGCACTCCAGTTTGGGCAATGGAGCGAGACTCTGTCTCAAAACAAAACAAAACAGCAACAACAACAACCAAAAAAAAAAGAAGTCCCAGTCTGACTGCTTAGCCTCTGGCCAGGCTTTGTGACTCTTCACCAGCCACAACAGCCTCCCTTCTGTGCCAAGAACAGTCTGGCTCCTTCCCACATCAGGGCCCCTGCACCTGCCAGTCTCCCTCTCTGGACCACTTTTCTCTCAAACATACCCATAGCTGGGTAAAAGTTTGCCTTCTGTGCTTCAGGTGCCCACTCAGATGTCACTGCAGACCATGAGTAGCCTACCTCGCTCCCTACCCAGTGCCACTCTCTATCTCCCTACCCGACTTTACTTTTCTTCATGTTTACTGCCTGGTATTACACAGTTACATCTTTTTTGTTTGTATTTGTCTAGCATCTGTCTCTCCTGCTAGACTTTTAAGCTCCACGAGAGCAAGGACAATGTCTGAGTTGCTCCCTCCTGTGTCCCCAAGGCCAAGAACAGTGTCTGGTCCTTCCCAGCTCTGCTGATTTCCTGCTGTGTGATCCTGGAGCAAATGGTTTCATTTCACCCCGTGTGCCTCAGTTTCTGAACCTGTGAAATGGGGACAGTAACAACGCCTACCTCATCAAGTTGTTGAGAACATTCAAATTCATACCAAGAATGAGAAATAACATACCAAGTGCCTGGAATACTGCCTGGCACAGAGCAAACACTATATAAATGTCAGCTGTGAATATCATTAACACAGCAGGCCTCTAGTGCTTCCCGATGGATGGACAGACAGACGCAGAAGAGGCCTCCAGCGACCGTTTGCAGAAGTTACTACTCAAGAGTTACTAAGCTGTAACTCGGCTCTGTCCTCCCTTAACAGGTGGCCCTGTTGAACCCCTTCTCTGATGCTTGCTTGGGTGTCCCATCTGTCACAAGAGGATCATCATGGCTAACATTTTCAGATTCTCACCATGTGCCAAGTGCTTGGTGTATGAGTTTCCTGTTACTGTTGTACAAATGAGCAGAAACTTCGTGGCTAAAAACAACACAAATCTGGCCAGGCGCAGTGGCTCACGCCTATAATGGCAGAACTTTGGGAGACTGAGGCGGGCGGATCACCTGAGGTCGGGAGTGCGAGACCAGCCTGACCAACATGCAGAAACTCTGTCTCTATTAAAAATACAAAATTAGCCAGACGTTGTGGCCCATGCCTGTAATCCCAGCTACTCGGGCAGCTGAGGCAGGAGAACTGCTTAAACCTGGGGGGGTGGAGGTTGCAGTGAGCTGAGATCGCACCACTGTATTCCAGCCTGGGCAACAAGAACGAAACTCCACCCCCCCCCAAAAAAAAACCCCACAAATTTGTTATCTTACAGATCTGGAGGTCAAAAGTCTGAAACTGGGTCTTACAGAGCTAAAATGTAGATGCGGCAGGGCCGCGCTCCTTCCTTCCGGGAGCACTAGAGAAGAGTGTGTCTCCTTCCGGGAGCACTAGAGGAGAATGTGTCTCCTTCCGGGAGCACTAGAGGAGAATGTGTCTCCTTCCATCTTCAGCTTCTTGAGGCCGCCTGCCTTCCTTGGCTCACAATCCCTTCCTCGTCTTCAAAGCCGCTGACAGCGCTGGCATCACTCCAGGCTCTGCTTGCATCTTCACAGCTCTGGTTCTAGCTCTCTTGTCTCCCTCCTTCCCTTATAAGGCCTCCGGGGGTTACGTGAGGTCCACGGGATAACCCAGGGCACTCTCCCCATCTCAAGATCCTTAATTTACTCAAACCCACAAAGCTCCTTTGGCCATTAAAATATTTCCAGGTTCTGGGGACAAGGACGTGAACATCTTTTGAGCGCCACCGTTCTGTCCACCACACTTGGCTAAGCATGCACCGGGCATCACTGAAGCCTCAAAACCACTTTAAGTAGAAGGGTCTGTTACGACTCCAGTTTCACAGATGGGGAAACTGAGGCTCAGACAGGTTAAATCAATAGTTTACATGGCACACAAGCTAATAACTAGCACAGTACTTCGGACCCAACTGCCTGACTGCAAAGCACTGTCCAATACCACCACTGTTCTCAACTCCTTTCCTTCCATCCCTGAGTCAAACTCAACATCTTTACCCCTCCCACAATATTAAGCATGGCTCCTAAATCTGGTAGGATGGAGATGCTCGTATTTTAAATGAACGATTCCTACTGCATATATAACTATTTTTACTTTAAACACGCACAGGCACTCCCTGACATTTCTTCTTCATATATAAAAAAACTCCTGGCTAGGAGCAGTGGCTCACGCCTATAACTGTAAATAACAGTAAATTTTATGTGAATTTTATCTCAAAATAAGAGATGAGTGCTCAGTATGTATCAGCTGTGAGGATAAGGACACAAGATGACTATCATCTGTGGCCCGGGTTCGTGTGCATGCACCTTTCTCAGGGAGACACAGTTCATGGTATGAACTGTTCCTGAAACAAACATGGCACAGGAGGGCAAAGTTCCTGAGAGATATATTGCTAAAAAATTGTTCCACATTGATGAAATGCAAACTTCTCTTTTTTTTTTTGAGACAGAGTCTTGCTTTGTCACCCAGGCTAGAGTACAGTGGCACGATCTCACCTCTCTGCAACCTCCACCTCCTGGGTTCAAACAATTCTCCTGCCTCAGCCTCCAGAGTAGCTGGGGTTACAGGCGCTCACCACCATGCCCGGCTAATTTTAATTTTTGTGGCGGCCTACCTTATCCTTTTAAATGATGCATAAGATTGCATTTCATGGCCGGGCGCAGTGGCTCATGCCTGTAATCCCAGCACTTTGGAAGGCTGAGGCAGGTGGATCATGAGGTCAGGCGATGGATGAGTCACTGAGCTATACGCTTACTTATACCTTCACTTCACTCTATGTATGTTACACGTCAAAAAACAGTAAAAACAAATTTAAAACACCACATTGGCAAACTGAATGACTAGAAAACCAATGACAATAAAAAATGACCATAGGCCCTACTGCTGATGAACATTTCTTCTAAAATGACACACCTCCAGTGACACACAGGAGTTATATCTGGATCTTATCCAAGCCACCCCTCCAGCCCAGGAGTAGTTAGCAAAGAGGTTGGCATTTCCCTCTGGGAGCAGGTGATGAGCTGGCAACAGAGCCTTCTGTGGCTACTGCAAACAATCAGGTATGTGGGGCTGTCATAAGCAGATGGCTAAGCCCCGTGTGGTAAGATCCAGATGTTGCGTAACAATGATTAGAGGAGAAAATGCAGGGTAGTAGAAGAACCCACAGATGTGGTCAGGTGCAGTGGCTCATGCCTGTAATGCCAGCACTTTGGGAGGCCAAGGCAGGAGGACTGCTTGAGCCCAGGAGTCCGAGACCAGCCTGGGCAACACAGTGAGATCCCATCTCTACGAAAAATTTTTTAAATTAGCTGGGCCTGGTGGCACGCACCTGTAGTCCCAGCTATTCAGGAGGCTGAGGTGGGAAGATTGCCTGAGCCCAGGAGGTTGAGGCTACAGTGAGCCATGACTTTGCAACTGCACTCCAACCTGGGCAAGAGAGTGAGACCTGTCTCAAAACATAACAAAACAACCCAGAGATAAGGCTGCTGCCTTGGTGGCCAGAAATTTCTGCCTTATCAGTTATGTCAAAATAATCAAAATTAGCATTTGATGAATCCAGAGTAACCCCACATATTAGTCATTGACAGATGCAAGCAGTCATTCTAAAGTCTCTGACGTGGAATAAGTTAACAAAATAACTGTTGCAATGCTGGTCTCCCACTCCTGTGTGTGGCCCCTGCAGTTGATGGTCAACATGGAGCCAGCAGGATCCTGTGAAGGCCTAAGGCAGATCCTGTCCCTCCTCTGCTCGGAGCCCTCCAGTGGCTCCTATCTCACCCGGAGTAAAAGCTCAAGTCTTTTCAATGGCTTTCCAGGCCGTAAGTGGTTTCTTAGGGGCTCCCAGTCCCACCCTGTTACCTCATCTCCTACCTCTCTCCCCCTGGTTGACTCCACCCCAGCCACACTGGCCTCTTTGCTGTCACAAGCCAGCTTCAGAGTCTTTTCCCTAGATACATACATAGCTCATGTTGCTCAAATGTCCCCTTTTCAGGGAGGCCTTCCCCGATCCTATGAGTTAAATAAAAATCCTTGCCATGCTCCAGCTCCAGCTGGGGCACTCTCATTCCCCTTCCTTAAGTTCCTCCATAGCACTCATCATCCAACATATGTTTTACTGACTCATTTGTCAGTCTTTCTCTACTAACGTGAAAGCTCCACAAGACTGAATTTCTTTCGTTTTTAAGAGACGGCATCTTGCTGTTGCCCAGGCTGGAGTGCAATGATGCCATCATAGCTCACTACAGCCTTGATCTTCCAGGCTCAAGTGATCCTCTCGCCTCAGCCTCCGGAGTAGCTGAGACCACAGGCATGGGCCACCACGCCTGACAAATTTTTGTATTTTTAGTAGAGATGAGGTTTCCCTGTGTTGCCCAAGCTGGTCTCGAACTGCTGGGCTCAATGACCCTTCACCTTGGCCTCCCAAAGTGCTGGGATTATAGGCGTGAGCTGCTGCACCCCACTGAGAGTGAATATTTTTTGTCTTCTGCTGTGTACTGCTATATTAAAACAGTGCTTGGCCTACAGAAGGCACTTAATAAATACTTGACTAAATAAATGAGTGAATGAACAAATAAATCCATCATCTACCCCCGAGTCTATAGGTTCTTTCCCTGCACTGACAACTTCCACATTCTGTCTCCAGCTCCACATGTGATCCCTAACTGCCTCCTGGATGCCACCCCTTGGCTATCCCAAAGTCACATCAAACCTGGACATCCCAATTGAAACACATCACCTTCCTAAGCTGCTCTCTCTGGGGTCTACCATCTTGGTGACAGCTGCAATCCTCCCTCAGTCTCTCCCAGGCCAGGGACAGATTCTGTCTCTTCTGCCTCCAGTCACTCTGTTTCCACAGCAACTGGGGTAACAGAATGAAATGTGATTTCACTGGAGTCACCTGATCATAAGAGAGCCCAGCGGAATCATCACCCAGTAAGTAATAAAAACACGAATCCCTCCCTCTACACAAACACCTACTTGTTGACAGAGCACTTGTACATACATTATGTCACCGAATTTTCACAACTCCGGCCTGGATGTCATTATTCCCAGACATGAGAAAACAGGTTAGAGAAATGAAACAATTTGCTTGAGGTCACCGAGTAAGAGGAAGAGCTGGGGGCTTGAATCTAGGTCCTAAGATTAAAACTGTCAGCAACCTGTACCTACCACAGTTTAAAAGACTGAGGTCGGGTACAGTGGCTCACGCCTGTAATCTCAACATTTTGGGAGGCCAAGGTGGGTGGATCACTTAAATTAGCATTTGGTGCTAATTTGCCTTGAACTCCTGAGGTCAGGAGTTCAAGACCAGCCTAGCCAACATGGCGAAACCCAGTCTCTACTATAAATACAAAAATTAGCCAGGCATGGTGGCACATGCCTGTAAATTCCAGCTACTCAGAAGGCTGAGGCATGAGAATCACTTGAACCTGGGAAGTGGAGGCCATTAGTTGACAGGCACTAAACATTGACATCAATTGGGATGGACTAGATGACGTTACAATAACAAAGGAGTCCCTAATCTCAGTGGTTTGAAACCACAAAGTTGTATTAACTCACACTGTAATAATGCAGTGTAACAAATTATCCTAAAACTGAGACCTTTTTTTTTTTTTTTTTGAGACAGAGTCTCACTCTGTCTCCCAGGCTGGAGTGCAGTGACACCATCACCGTTCACTGCAGCCTCAACCTTATGGGCTCAATCGATCCTCCCCACTCAGCCTCCCTAGTAGCTGGGACTACAGGCATGTGCCACCACGCCCAGCTATTTCTTGTATTTTTTTGTAGAGATAGGGTTTCCCCATGTTACCCAGGCTGGACTCAGTTTACTCCTGGGTTCAAGCGATCCACCCACCTCGACCTCCCAACATGAAAACTGAGACTTACACCAACAAGCATTCTTCTAAGAGTTCATGGGATGGCTGCTTTGGCTGCAGTTTGGAAGGATTCAGGTCTCTTCCATGAGATTTCAGTTTTCTGGGATCAGCAGCTCCCTGACAAATGTTCTCATGGCACATCACGGGAGCACAAAAGCCAAGGGCAATTAAGGCCTTTGCTAAGGTTAGGTCTGCTAAAATTCCATTGAGTAAATCATGTGGTCAAACCCATCAGTGGAGCAGGGAAATATACTCCCCCTCCAGTGGGAGGGAGAGGAGTGGATATTTGCTGAATGACTGCCCATTCACAAAAGGTTAATTTTTCCTTCACGCTAGCACTATCCACAGAGTGTTCTGCTCCTTATAGTCATAAACCAGCCCCCAGGCCAGGAACGATGGCTCACACCTGTCATCCCAGCACTTTGGGAGGTTGAAGCAGGAGAACTGCTTGAGTCCAGGAGTTTGTGACCAGCCTGGAAACATGGTGGAAACCCTGTCTCTAAAAAAATACAAAAAAAAACTAGCCAGGCATGTTGGCGCACACCTGCAGTCCCAGCTACTCAGGAGGCTGAGGCAGGAGGATCGCTTGAGCCCAGGAGGTAGAGGCTGCGGTGAACCAAGCCAAGATCATGCCACTGCACTATAGCCTGGGAACAGAGTGAGACTCTGTCTCAATAGATAAATAAAAGATTGACTGTCAGGCAAGTTGTATAACTTCTTTGGGCTTCAGTATCCCCATTTGTAAAAGTGAGGATAACAGAGCTTCTTCCCTCTTGGGGTTTATGAGGACTCAATGAGCTAATCCATGTGAGTGAGGTGTGTAGAGCAGTGACTGGCAGGTAATGTTGAATAATGTTAGCTCTCATTATTATTTTTTTATTTTTTATATTTTGGGGGTCTCGCTGTGGTGCCCAGCCTGGAGTGCAGTGGCACAATCTCAGCTCACTACTGCCTCCATCTCCTGGGCTCAAGCAATTCTCTCACCTCAGACTCCCCAGTAGCTGGGATTACAGGTGCACACCACCATGCTCAGCTAATTTATAAAATTTTGGTAGAGATGACATCTCACTATATTGCCCAGGCTGGTCTCAAACTCCTGGGCTCATGCGGTCCTCTAGTTTCGGCCTCCCAAAGTGCTGGGATTACAGGTGTGAACCACCACACCTGGACTATTATTCTTAAAAAAAATATATATATATTTATTTTAATAAAAATAGAGATAGGGTCTTGATATGTTGCCCAGGCTGGTCTGGAACTCCTGAGCTCAAGCAATCCTCCCATCTCAGCCTCTGAAAATGCTGGGATTACAGACATGAGCCACCACATCCAGCCAGTTTCCCCTTCTTTAAAGCGGAGTTGATTGGCTTAGATGACCTTCCTGGACACCTTCCAGCCCCGAGCCCACTGGCTGCAGGAGGCAGGGTACGTGGCAATGATTCACTTTGTTCCAGCTGAGGAAACTGAAACCCAGAAAGTAGAAGCCACCAGCCCAGGACCACACACTGATTCCTATGGTCATCCTGGACCTAATCCTTGGGTCTCCTTTGCTCTCTGCTGAGGGGCACAGGGATTATGCCGCCCATTTTCCAAGTAAGGAAGCTGAGGCCCAGCAAAGAAAGTGACTCAACCCATTGCTAGTTGGTTCAGGAGCAGAATCTGGTTCCCCGGACTCCAGACTCCTAGTGAGGAGGAGGTGGGGTGGCAGGATCACCTGTAGGACCACAGAGATGGTCTTCTCGCCTGCCTTGGCTGCCCGCCATTTTCGGTAAGTGTCTGCCTTGAGAAGATTTTCTGCACAGTGAGTCTGGAAACAACAGTGGGAGAGGAGAATTAGAGCACAGAAATGACAGCTAGGCCTCCAGCTCTCAGAAGATTCCTTTGAGTCCTCCCAAGGCCTCTACGATCCTCCAGACTTAAGTTCTCCCGTTAATCCCCCCACACTCTGCCTGGAGTTTCCCTTACAACACTTTCCCGTGGAAGTTCACCTACGGGCTCTTCAAGAACGCTTTCCTTATTCCCCCTTTTCTCTCCGGAAGTTCGTTCCCTAGACGCCGGAACGTCCCTAATTCAACATCTCTCCACAATTCACTTTTAGCCTCCTGGAAATCCCCCCATGACTCTCCTTAGACTTCCAAGAAGAACCCCAAGAGTTCTTTTAAGAGTTGTCCTCATTAATTCCCTCACGTCTTCCAACCTCCCCCATGCAGGTCCCTCACCGAGTCCTGGCTGCTGCAGGACACGACATGGCGGAGGCGGATCTCCGGCATGTCAACGTCGTGGGCTTCGCCTGGCCAGAAGGATGAGGTAGGGTCTGGGGTCCGAGAGGCAGAGAGGGTGGGAGGGGGTGGGGTGCGCCCTGCGCGGGCTGAAGTGCGCAAGCGCGCGAGGCTTGGGCCTTTCAAACCCCGGCGCGCCGGCGCTGGCGTCGACACTGCGCAAGCCCAGTCGCGCCTCTCCACAGCTAGAAGAGCGCTGCGTTCCTTAGCAACGAGCGTTCCCTCCAACCCCGCCTCCCTCTGCCACACACCCCCGCTCTAGCCCCGCCTCCCGATGACGTCCGCACATTGCTTTCTAGGCGCCTAGCAACAGAAGCGACCTCCGGGATTGGTGTCTAGAAGAAATTCGCCATTCTCATTGGACGATGCAGTCGCCGCTCACACTGGAGCCCAGAAAGCAAATCTTTTTGCTGTATTATTATTTATTTTATTATTTTTTTAAATTTTTTGTTGAGACAGGGTCTTGCTGTCTCACCCAGGATGGAGTGCAGTGGCAGGATCTC
>NW_012119599.1:4177260-4178297 GCF_000951035.1 Colobus angolensis palliatus | reverse complement strand
CAGGGGTGCAGCCCGGGGTGGGGTCGCAGCTGGAGACAGCCCAAACATACAAGGAGTGTGAGCCAAGCACGTGAAGAGAAGGGAAGGGAGACAAGGCACCCCACACCCACAGGACCAGCCTGGACATGCTGGGTGCTCCCAGGTGGGGCCCTATCCACACTGGGTGCTTCCTTGGGAGGAGAGGGAAAGAGAGAAGGAGAGGGCATCCCAGTTCTCGCAGCCACTGGGAATCAAGTGACCCAACTCCGTCTTGGTCTTCAAGCAAACAAACAAACAAACAAAAATGGGCCGTGGGAAGGTGAGAAAACAGGGTAGTGACTTTCTGGGTTCTAATGGAAGAGGGGGCTAGAAGCCCAGACTCCTGGGGTATCCATGGAGGTGGGGGGCTGGGCACAAGATGCCCAGGTCACTTTGGATTCTGGTTCCGCCTTCCCAACCCGGAGGCCACAGAGGACTGCCCTGAGTTCTGACCTCAGCTATTTCTCCCCGCAGGGTGAATGTGGGTACGGACCCGCCCCTCCTCAGCTTCCTATAAAAGCTGGGGGCCAGGTACTGCCCATACACACGCCATGAGGCCCTCCAGGAGACAAGGGACGCTTCTGCTGGACTTCGTGCTGCTGTGCACCCTCCTGGGTCTTGGTAAGTGACAAGGAACCTGGACTCTCTCTGGAACCTCAGGAAGAGAGAGGTCCCAGACAGAGAGAGAGAAAGAGAGAGAGAGCCTTCAGCAAGTCCTCAAGGTGAATGGGGAGACTTCTGGAAATTCAGATTTATGGAAGAGGTCAAGGGTAAAGGAAGAGAAAGCCTGGGGGTCCCAGAAAAGAAAAGCTCCTGTGATTGGATCCCTGAGAGAGGGGCTTGGTGGGCTCTGAATCCTCCATCCTCCAGGAAGGATCCCAAATACATCTCAGTTCTAGGAAATCAGATGAGAGCATGGCTGGAAAGGGAAATCTTTTAAAAATACAATTTTTTAAAAGAGGGAGAAGGTCTGGTACGGTGTCTCATGCCTGTAACCCCAGCATTTTAAGAGGCCGAGG
>NW_012119599.1:4174433-4176690 GCF_000951035.1 Colobus angolensis palliatus | reverse complement strand
TATATATAATATATATATTTTTTTTAAGAGGGAGAGCGATTTCCTTTCTCCTTAGACTAAGACGTTCAGGCCCCAGTCCCCTCCTCCCCTGCACACAGGAGTCCGGGCAAGCCTCACTTTCCCCAGGACCCAGGTATCTGGGCCCCTAGATTTCCCCTCTCTCAGGACCAAGAAGTTCAAGTCCTCTGCCCTCCTGGTCCACACTCTCCCTCCTTGGCCTGGGATGCAGACCCCAGCCTCAGGGCCCCCTGCCTGAGCTCCCGCTGTCTACAAGACCTACGTGGTACCTTTAAGGAGGAGAATCTCACATTCAGGAACTAGCTGGACCTGAAGTTTCACAAAAGTCCATGGAAACCTCCACCACAACCCCTCCCTGCCCCTGAGCTTTCTCAGAGGACCCTGGCATCCAAAATCCCCAGCCATGTAATTAGGCAAACAGGCTTCATGGTGGAGTCGCTTCCCGTCCCTGGAAGCAGCTTTGCTGGCATCACCACTGCTGCTTTGTCCTGCTCTGGACAGTTCCTTGGGCAGCAGTCAACATCCTGACCATGAAAAACCAGGGAGCTGCTGGTCCCTCCTCTCTCAGGACACAAAAGTCCTAAGTCAAAGTCGTGGTCCGAAGACCACACCACCCATGACTACAGCCTCGCCTTCTGTCTACACTGCAGGGTGTCCACTACGCTGCGAAATATGTAAGGCGCCCGGGAGCAGGTGCCATGGCCAAATGAGGACCTGCAGCAGCGACAAGGACACATGCATGCTCCTGGTGGGGAAGGCTACTTCAAGTAAGACGATGTGGCCTAGGACCTGGTGGGGAGATGGGGTGTACCTTCAGGGTGGAAGAGACTACCATGCTGAGGGGGGATCATCACGGTTCTCAAGATGGGGGAGCATGGGACGAAATCAGTGGAGAGCAGGAAAGAGGGAAAGACCATCATGAGACGGAGGGAAGAGAAATAAATGGTGTGATGGAAATGATTATTGTCACGGGATTCTGAAAATCAGACTGTCCTAAAGAGAAGGAAAACGGGGGGAGGGGTGAGAGTTAATAGACTTTCTTAGGCAGAAGAGGGGTAAGGAAAGCTATTGTGGGGGCGGGCAGAGAAATAGTGAGAGGGGAAGAATCTAACCGGCAGGAGGTGGAAATGGTGGGGAGTGGATAGAGAAGGAAGAGGCTGGGCTGGGGTGGGAGAGTGTAAAAAGGAAGAGGTCATTCCCGGCAGAGGGAGGAGAGATGATGTTGGAGTGTTGGAGTAGTGGGAGAGACAGAAAAGGGACCACCCCAAACAGGAGAGGGACGATAACCTTGAAGTATGGAGCAAACCATTTTTTTTCTTTTTTGAGACGGAGTCCCGCTCTGTCACCCAGGATGAAGTGCAGTGGCACGATCTCTGCTCACTGCAACCTCTGCTTCCCAGGTTAAAGCGATTCTCCTGCCTCAGCCTCCCGAGCAGCTGGAATTACAGGTGCGTGCCACCATGCCTGGCTAATTTTTGTGTTTTTTAGTAGAGATGGGGTTTCGCCATGTTGGCCAGGCTGGTCTCCAACTCCTGACCTCAAGTGATCCTCCTACCTTGGCCTCCCAAAGTGCTGGGATTACAGGCGCGAGCCACTGTGCCTGGCTGAGCAAATCATCTTAAAGAGGAGAAGCAGAGACAGGGAGGGGGAGATGTGGATGAGCAAAATGAAAGGGAGGCCAGGCACGGTGGTTCACGCCTGTAATCTCAACACTTTGGGAGGCTGAGATGGGAGGATCGCTTAAGCCCAGGAGTTTGAGATCAGCCAGGACAACAAAAAGAGATCCCATCTCTACAGAAAAAAAAAAAGAAAAAAAAAGAAAAAGATTAGTTGTGCATGGTGGCACATGCCTGTAGTCCCAGCCACTTGGGAGGCTGAGACAGGAGGATCACTTGAGCTTGGCAGATCGAGGCTGCAGTAAGCTAAGTGCACACCACTGCACTCCAGCCTGGGTGACAGAGGGAAACCTGTCTCAGAAAATAAAATGGAAGAGAGAAGATGGGCATGAGTTAAATGAAAGAGACCACCCCAGACCTGAAAAAGAATGGAGGAGAAAGGGAGCAATGGAAGAGACCAATGGGGAACAGGGATGCTTATACAAAGCTGAAAGAGACTTTTAGTCACAGGAGGAGAGATGGTGAGGCCTGGTGAGGGAATGAAGGTGACTTTGGGTGCAGGGAGAAACCACTGGTTGGGAGGGGCTGTGAAAGGAAAGTGAGATAGAAGATCACCCAGCCAG
>NW_012119599.1:4164828-4166478 GCF_000951035.1 Colobus angolensis palliatus | reverse complement strand
CAGGGAGTGGTGAGCCAGCACCGTACCGCCTGTCCCCATCCCACAGAGGGCAAGGAGTGGGTGCACACCTATAAGGGCTGCATCAGGTCCCAGGACTGCTACTCCGGCGTTGTATCCACCACCATGGGCCCCAAGGACTACATGGTAACCAGATCCTTCTGCTGCCAGAGCGACGGCTGCAACAGTGCCTTTTTGTCCGGTGAGAGCCCGTGGTGTGTGGTGTGTGGTGTGTGCTCTGGCTCTCCACTGACCTTTGCTGTAGCCACTTGCCGGCTCTGAGCCTGTTTCCTTACCTGCAAAATGCAGTGTCTGTTAGCAACCCTGGTGTTCCCCGGGGTTGTTGGGAGGTTGGGGGGACGGTTTAAACATCCCTCATTCACCTTACACTTCATCCTCATCCTCAGTTCCCTTGACCGATCGTACTGAGAATGGCCTGATGTGCCCTGCCTGCACTGCGACCTTCAGGGACAAATGCATGGGGCCCATGACCCGCTGTACTGGTCAGGAAAACCACTGCGTCTCCTTATCTGGACACGTGCAGGCTGGTGAGTGGTGCCTGGATCTCTCGAGAAGGAAACAGAACTAGAGGCCCAAACTTCTAGGTTCCATGGGAGGAGAGGGTTCCAGAGAAGTGGGTGAGGACGTGTTCTGGGATTATGAGGAAGAAGGGGCTGAGGTCCCTGATTCCGGTCTGAAATCTCTGTTTCAGGTATCTTCAAACCCAGATTTGCCATGCGGGGCTGTGCTACAGAGAGTATGTGCTTCGCCAAGCCTGGTGCCGAACTGCCCACAGACACCCATGTCCTCTTCCTCCACCATACAGAGTGCACTCACTCCCCCTGGAAAGCTATCTGAACCGAGGAAGATATACGTGGTATGAAGTCCCCATTTGTCCTCAGCCTGTAACTCCCCGTGTGCCTATAAAGAAGTTAATAGAGCGAGCTTGAGTCCTTGTGGTGTGATGTATCTTGAGGAGATAGAATGCAGGAAATAGGGGGTCTCAATCCTCATTTCAAATCCCCTCCTTTTGAGGGAGAGAGAAGGCCCTGCCTTCTTTCTTTTTTTTTTTTTTTTCAGACAGGGTCTTACTCTGTCACCCAGGCTGGAGTTCAGTGGTACATTCAAAGCTCACTGCGGCCTCAACCTCCCGGGCTCAAGTGATTCTCCCACCTCAGCCTCCCTAGTAGCTGGGACTACAGGCATGCACCACCATGCTCGGTGATTCTCCCACCTCAGTCTCCCTAGTAGCTGGGACTACAAGCGTGCACCACCACACCCTGCTAATTTTTTTTTTTTTTGTAGCAACAGGGTTTCACTACGTTTCCTAGGCTGGTCTTGAACTCCTGGGCTCAAGCGATCCTTGGCCTCCCAAAGTGCTGGGAGGACAAGGTATGAGTCACCATACCAGGCGGCCCTGCCTTTTATGAAGGAATTACTCTTTGCCAGGTCCCTGTGCTGTGTTTTCCATGCTATACCTCATTTCATGACCATAACAACTCTGTGAGGTTGATATTATTATCCCCACTCTACAGATGAACAAACTGAGGCATAGATTGTGGGTGTCATTTGCCTTCGGTCAAACAACTAGGGAGGATCAGAACCTTGATTTGAACCCAAGTCTGGTATACTTCAGAGTCCATGATCATCTCT
>NW_012119599.1:4163077-4164298 GCF_000951035.1 Colobus angolensis palliatus | reverse complement strand
GTGGGTGTCATTTGCCTTCGGTCAAACAACTAGGGAGGATCAGAACCTTGATTTGAACCCAAGTCTGGTATACTTCAGAGTCCATGATCATCTCTCTCAATTAACTGCTTCCTCTTTTTGCCTCAATGTTCATGTCTGCAAAATGTAGATATTAATAGTTATAACCTCAAGGTTGTTGTAAGAGTCAAATGAAAGACAATTTAAAAAGCGCCTAGTGCAATGCCTAGCACCTTTAAGACCATGTGGATTCTAAAGACAATGTATGCCTGAGTAAACAGTAATCATCATAATAGCTGCCACTTACTGAGTGGCCATTAGTTGACAGGTGCTAAACATTGACATCAATTGGGACAGACTAGATGATGTAACAGTAACAAAACAAGTCCCTGATCTCAGTGGTTTAAAACAACAAAGTTGTATTAACTAACACTGTAGTAATGCTGTATAACAAATCATCCTAAAACTGAGACTTCTTGTTTTTTTTTGAGAAGAGAGTCTCACTCTGTCTCCCAGGCTGGAGTGCAGTGAAACCATCACAGTTTACTGCAGCCTCAACCTCATGGGCTCAATGGATCCTCCCCACTCAGCCTCCCTAGTAGCAGCGACTACAGACAGGCATGTGCCACCACGCCCAGCTATTTCCTGTATTTTTTTTTGTTTTTCTGTAGAGACAGGGTTTCCCCATGTTACCCAGGCTGGTCTCAGACTCCTGGGTTTAAGTGATCCACCCACCTAGGCCTCCCAACATGAAAACTGAGACTTACACCAACAAGCATTCTTCTAAGGGTCTGTGGGATGGCTGCTTTGGTTCCAGTTTGGGAGGATTCAGGTCTCTTCCACGAGATTCCCCAAGTTTCTGGGATTAGCAGCTCCCTGGCAAATGTTCTCATGGCACATGACGGGAGCACAAAAGCCAAGGGCATTTAAGGCCCTTGCTAAGGTTAGGTCTGCTAAAATTCCATTAAGTAAATCCAATGGTCAAACCCATCAGTGGAGCGGGGCAATATACTCCCCCTCCAGTGGGAGGGAGAGGAGTGGATATTTGCTGAATGACTGCCCATTCTCAAAAGGTTAACTTTTCCTTCACCCTAGCACTATCCAGAGGGTGTTCTGCTCATCATAGTCATAAATCAGCCACTGGCAGGGCGTGGTGGCTCACGCCTGTCATCCCAGCACTTTGGGAGGCCGAGACAGGAGGACCACTTGAGCCCAGGAGTTTGA
>NW_012119599.1:4159116-4161102 GCF_000951035.1 Colobus angolensis palliatus | reverse complement strand
GTCAAGTCTAGAAGGAGAGCAATAATCCAAGGGCATGGCTACAGAAAGGCTGGCCCAATTGGGGTCATTAATGGGTACAGCTGGCTCCAGAGCTAAGGCGCTTTACCATCATAAGCTCCCAATGTTTAAACAGTAAGTCTGCCTGCACTCCTTCCAAGGTGGCAAAACTCAGATACTGATAAATTCTCTTGATCACAGCCCAGTCTTTTCCCAGCAGATTCCCCACCATCCCTCCTATGCCCAGATGCTGGAGTCTAGGTTTCCAGCCCAGTCAAAATCTCAAGGATCTTTCTTTTCCCTCAATCTCCAAAAGAACAGACACACAATAGGATTTCTATTCATTTTTATTCATTCCTTCAAAGAGCACCATAGGCCAACCACGCCCTTGATGTGTCCTTCATGGCTCCCCACTGCAGTGGACACAAATCCCTCCATCATTATTCAGGAATGTATGGAACTCTGCTGTGGTGATGAGGTGGTCTCGTCCACTCACCCGTTTTCCATGCCTGTTCTGCTTCTGATGGCAATGCCAAAATTCATCATACAATTCCTTGAATTCCTGCCTCCAAGGGTCTTCCAGCCCTGTGGTGCCATGCAGACACACTCCAATGGTGGCCAGTGATCTGTCCGCAAGGGAGTCTTAGTCTTTCCTGCTTGGATGCTCCCAGAGACAGATGCCTACCAACAATCTTATGTCTTCACAAAGACTAAAATTCAATCCCATCGAAAGTCATGATTTAAAAGGCGACCACCCCCAAAAGAAGTCATAATACTCAAGCATGTCAATATATACAACGGTGTAAACACAACCAATCTACAACTATATCAACACAACCAGCACTCCTCTATGGGCACAGACACACACACACAATTGTCTTGCTTTCTCAGATATGATCTCTGGCATGACTCCTGCTGGCATGAGGGTAGAGGAAATTGAGAGCAGCAAAGCATATAGCAGTGATGTCAGACGTGACCAAATCAGAGACAGAGTCAAAGTGGCAGAAAAATGAGGAGCACACTCCGAGCAAAGGCATGGGGGTGAGACAAAGGTGCCCGGGCTACAGCCATCTTGGTGCTGCCCGGGGGTGGGTGGCACTCATGTTTGAGCGCCCTGTGTTGGCTTTTTAGGAAAGGGTGCACTGTTATGTGTGTGTATGCATGTTGTATGCATGCATATACATACACACGCTGAATTCTCACCATAACCATGTGAGGTAGATGCCATTTGTGGAGTGACTTGCCCAAGTCAGTAGGAGTATCTGCCCCTAGAGCTAGATTGATAGAATTTTCTATGTTGATGGAAGTATTCTGTACCTGCACTGTCCAATACTGTAGCCACTAACCACATGTGGCTACTCAGTATTAATGTTGCACTACTGCCAATGAAACATAGAATTTTAAGTTTTATTTACTCTTAATTGAACAGCTGAGGCCAGGTGTGGTCACCCATGCCTGTAATACCAGCACTTTGGAAGGCTGAGGTGGGAGGATCACTTGAGGCCAGGGGTTCAAAACCAGATTGGTGGCGGGCGTGGTGGCTTACGTATGTAATCCTAGCACTTCGGGAGGCTGAGGTGGGCGGATCGACTGAGGTCAGGAGTTCAAGATGAGCATGGCCAAAGTGGTGAAATCCCATCTCTAAGAAAAATATCAAAATTAGCCAGGCATGGTGGCACACACCTGTAGTCCCAGCTACTCAGGAGGCTGATGCAAGAGAATCAGTTGAACCTGGGAGGCAGAGGTTGCAGTGAGCCAAGGTCATGCCCACTGCACTCCAGCCTGGGTGACAAAGTGAGACTCTGTCTCAAAACAAAACAAAACAAAACAAAAAAACCCACCAGCTTGGTCAACGTAACAAGACCCGCATCTCTACTTAAAAAACATTGATACTCGGCCAGGCACTGTGGCTCTCACCTGTAATCCCAGCACTTTGGGAGGCCGAGGCGGGCGGATCACAAGGTCAGGAGATCGAGACCATCCTGGCTA
>NW_012119599.1:4158464-4158831 GCF_000951035.1 Colobus angolensis palliatus | reverse complement strand
AAAAAAAAAAAAAAATTGATACCCATCTCAGTTTTTGGAAAACTATTATATAATTGGAACAACTTGGATATGTGAATCTACTTCTCCAACTATGAACTTTATGAAATTGAAAAACAGGTCAAGCATTTTGGATGAAAATGTATCATGGTAATTGAGATTTGGTGTAAGTGTAAACCATACACCAGATTTTGAAGACAGCATAAAAGAATGTAACATAACTCATTTAAATACCGATGACGCCAGGCGCAGTGGCTCACGCCTGTAATCCTAGTACTTTGGGAGGCCGAGGTGGGCAGCTCACCTGAGGTCAGGAGTTTGAGACTAGCCCGGCCAACATGGCAAAATCCCATCTCTAACCAAAAATACA
>NW_012119599.1:4143578-4157574 GCF_000951035.1 Colobus angolensis palliatus | reverse complement strand
TTAGCCAGGCATGGTGGCATATGCCTATAATCCCAGCTACTCAGGAGGCTGAGGCAAGAGAATCACTTGAACCTGGGAGGCAGAGGCTGCAGTGAGCCGAGATATTGCCACTGCACTCCAGCCTGGGTGACACAGTGAAGCTCCATCTGATAAAAAAAAAAAGAAAAGAAAAGAAAAGAAAACTTAAAATGACATATGTGGCTTGCATTTTGCTTCTACTGGACAGTGCTGCCCTGCAGCTCTCCCATTCCATCATGTGGCTGACATGCCTGATTGCAGGGCTTAGACACTAATATGAGAGGGTAAAGAGGTGTAGTGGATATTACAGATATGGATGAATATTCTTCCCCTAAAGTTGAAAGAGCTTTCATGGAAATGCCTGGAGCCATTCAGTATAGAACCAAGAGCTCCTCCCCATGGTAGATATCTCAACTTTGATGGGACAAATTGTGTCAGCAGTGGGGGAGACAGTGGTAACATCCCTTGAGTATCTCCCCTTGGATCAGTCACCCTTGTCTTCAGCTTCTAAGCGAGACAGGATCTCAAAACTCTTGAAGGTTCTTGTCGAGCTCTTTCATTTCACAGATGGGAAAATAAGGCACTGTCCAAGTAACACACAGTGACAGTGGCAAAGTTGCGCTTGCTTCCCAGGTCCCTGACCTCAGACAAGGGTGTTCTCTCCAATTAAATGCTTGTTTCTCCTTAAATTGCTCCATTTTCCTATCTTGTGGCAAGAGATCAACAATCGAAATTCCAATCCTAGTTCTGACACTGATCAATGAAATAAACATGTAGGCTGGATGTGGTGGCTCACACCTGCAATCCCATCAAGGCAGGAGGATCACTTGAGGCCAGGAGTTCAACACTAGTGTGGGCTACAAAGCTAGACTCCGTCTCTACAGAAAACTTGGTGCTGTGTACCTACAGTCCCAGCTACTCTGTAGGCGGAGGTGGGAGGATCATTTGAGCCCAGGAGTTGGAGGTGGCACTGAGCCACGATCATCCCACTGTATTCCAGCCTGGGCAACAAAGCAAGACCCTGTCTCTAAAATAATAATAATAATAATAGTAAAAAATATTTACGAAGCACCTATTGTATCAGTCACCTATTGTTCTAGATGCTGGGGGAACAACAGAGAAGAGGACAGGCAATGGGTCAAAAGCCAATAAACAGGTAAATAAATAAGATCATTTTTGACAGTAATAACTGCTACAAGGAAACTTAACTGGCCGAAATGAATGGGGGGATGTGAGCTACTTCAGATAGGGTGGTCAGGGAGGGGAAGGCCTCCCTGAGGGGATATGTGAGCTGAGATCTGACTGAGCGAGTCACAGGAAGGTTTGAGAGTAGAACAGGAAGTTGTGAGTAGGGCCTTGAAGGAAAGAGAACAGCAGGTGCAAGGGTCCCCAGGCAGGACTCAAGGTGGCCACTTAGGCATCAGAAAGAAAGTCAGGTGGGCATGATGGCTCACACGTGTAATCCCAGCACTTTGGGAGGCTGAGGCGGGTAGATCACCTGAGGTCAGGAGTTTAAGACCAGCCTGGCCAACAGCGTGAAACCCCTTCTCTACTCAACTACAAAAATTAGCCAGGTGTGGTGGCACATGCTTGTCATCTCAGATACTCGGGAGGCTGAGGCAGGAGAATCGCTTGAAGCTGGGAGCAGGAGATTGAAGTGAGTGGTGATCACATCCCTGTACTCCAGGCTGCATGACAGGGCAAGACTCCATCTCAAAAAAATAAAAAATAAAAAAAAGAAGGAAAGCCTATCAGGCTGGACAGGAGTGGGAAGGGGCAGGGAATGAGAATAAGCAAGGGCCAGACCCTCAGGGCCTCAAGCCTGCCCTCTCTGGACTTTGCTCTTTCTGTCTACAACAAAAGGAATTCTATCGCTTGGATTCTCAGATCCTCCTTCTCCGTTTTTGACACTGAAGAATTCTGTAACCTGCAGCTTTTCCCCTACATGTGGCTAGCAGCCTAGAACATTCCAGGCACTGTGGTTTCTGCCTTTGCTTCATTCACTCCTGGCATATTCCCATGGTCTCGAATGCCTGGCCACCCATTTGGTGGGCCCCTGGCTCAGTGCAGTACCCTCTATGTACACCAGAAAGCAGAGTCTCTTGGGGATACCTGAGGTGTCCATACACAAGTGTTTGGACCAATGCAGCAGTACAGCTGCTCTTCCAAAAAGGAAGTTGCACAAAACACCAAGGCCAGAAAAGGTTACAGTTAAATGACAGGAGAAACCAAGGCCAAAAAAAGAAAGACTCTTTTCCTAAAGAAAAGAGACAGAGAAACAGACTCCCCAGAGATCATCTGAATTGCTCAGCACCTAGAAGATGAAGGCAGTCATATCCCTTCCCAGTCACGCTCACAGAGGCAGTTGCCGGGATCCCAATACAAGGTTTGGAGGAGCTGTCTCTGAGGTATTCTTTCCTGCCCTTCCACACCCAGAAGGCCTCATTCCTGGTCCCTGGCTACTTCTAGAGCCCACCATGCCCAGACCTCTTACCCACCTCACCTCATTTTTGTGGGACCACCCTCCCTACATACTTTTGGAGGGCAATTATAGAAACCCATCCACTCCCCAGGAGAGATCAAGAAGTCTCCAGCTTTCTCCCACAAGCCCCCTGATCCATCCTCCAGATGCAGACCTCCCCTTACCCAAGAATTAGGAACCAAGGTCCACAGCCATCTTAGAAACCTGGAGTCTGAGACCCCAGAGCCTCCGCCACCCCATCAAGACTCAAAGCCCACTGCTCCTTGGGGACCTGTGTGCAGGCTTTTTCCCCCAGAGAAATGTAGACCCTGTTTCCCTCTAAGGCTCTGAAGCCCGAGTTCCAGCTCCCTGGGGTGCTCAGGTCTCCCTCCCCTATACTGGAGTTTAGGTACCAGTCATGGACACCTCCCCACCAATTAGGAAACAGGACTTCCAGTAACTCCAGTTTCTACTCCCTAGGAGACAAAGACATAGTCCCTGCTAGACTCTGGGCCACCAACTCCCTTCAGGACAGAAGGGTCTGGATGTCATGCACCATGGTTCCCAAAGAAATCAGGATTCCTGGCAGGGCACGGTGGCTCATGCCTGTAATCCTAGCAGTTTGGGAGGCCCGGGCGGGTGGATCACCTGAGGTCAGGAATTCAAGGGCAGCCTGGCCAACAGGCTACTAAAAATAACAAAAATTAGCCAGGCTTGGTGGCAGGCACCTGTCATTCCAGCTACTCGGGACGCTGAGGCAGGAGAATCGCTTGAACCCGGGAGGCGGAGGTTGCAGTGAGCCGAGATCACGCCATTGCACTCCAGCCTGGGCAACAAGAGACTCCATTTCAAAAAAAAGAAAGAAAGAAAGAAAGAAAAGAAAAGAAAAAGAAATTAGGATTCCTGTCCCCCAGACTCTTTGAATCCAGGTGATGAGAAGTCACACATCCCAGCTAGAAATCAGAGTCCACATCCCTTTCAAGCACCCAGGATTAAGCCCAGGCATCCCCTGCCAGAGTCTGGACCCTCAAGCCCCCTCCCACCTCTCACTGGGCAGGCTCAGGGGGTGCCAGCAGAGCCTCAGCATCAGCCCGCATCTCATCCAGAGCCTGCAGCAGTACGCCGTGAGCCGCTCGGTAGCCCAGGCCACCTGTCGCCGCTGCGCCACCCGCAGGCCACAGGAAGGAGAGAGCACCCAGTGCTGCACCCCCAGCAGTGCCCTCGCCTGCCCAGGCGCCCAGCCTTGCTTCGACCTCGGCGCGCGTCACCGGGCCTGGGAAATGAGCGCGCGCTGCCAGCTCCCCAGGAGCCAGGCCCAGGGCACGCTCACGTCGAGCCAGTGCCGCGGGTTCCAGTCCCAGGCCCCGTCGCCACTCCGCCAGCTGACCCCGCAGAAGTGCCACGTCGCATGCCCAGCCCAGCCCTGGGAGTGGTGCCGCCGCCGCTGCCAGACTAGCCAGCAGAGCTGGCCTCCACGCCCCGGCCCGCAACGCCGCAGCCTTGGTTCGGGCAGCGCTGGGAGATGCTGGTGGCAATGCCAGCAGCAGCGCCCCTGCCTGGGCTGGGGGGAGCGCTCGCCGCAGCCATTCGCATAGCCCTGGGAGTCCACCAGGCCGTAGGGGGAACACTGGCGGCGGTGCCTCCTCCAACACCTCCCACGTCTCGTCTTCCGGGCTTAACACGGCGGCCGGCTCTGAGTCGCCATCAGCTGATTTCTTCATACCGACAACCTGCTGCAAACCCTCGCTGCCAGCTTTCCCAGGACCTTCCCCGCTGCCTGCTTTCTGCGATCCATCGCTACATTTCTCCCTTCCCTTACTGAGTGCATTCTCCAATCCCCCTCCGCCTGCGTTCTTTAAGCTCTCGCCGTTGGGTTTCTCCATCTTGCCTTCTCCCAGACACTCCGGATCCTCGCCCTCACCGTCTGTGCGCACGCAGACAAGAGGCGCATCTGGTAGCACCAAGGCCTGGACCTGGGCCCAGTCTTTCTCAGTGGGGGCCCCAGGGGTGACAAGGATGAGGGCGTCGTAGTGCGTTGGGTGAGAGGCTGCGGCCGCGGTGGTGGCAGTGCCCGTGGGGCCCAGAGGTACAGTCCAGAGCACCACATTCGGGCGCTCTGGGGCCGGGAAGGGAGTGGGCCCCGTGGGCACCGAAGCAGGCGCAGCACCTGGGTCGCCAGGATCCAATCCAAGCAGCATGTCCACCACAAGGCCCACGTCAGCCTTGCCGGCCACGGCCAGGTCTAGCCGTGCACTGCCCAGGCGCTCCAGGCCTGAGCGCACCCACGACAGCGCAGCCTCCAGGCCGCCGGTCTCAAAGGCCTCACGCACAGCCTCCAGCTCTGCTGCACCCAGCACCTCGAAGCCATCCTGGGCCGGGGGCAGCAGCCTGTAGGGACAAGAAGGGTCAGGGTCAAAGGCAAAGAGGGGCTGGGTAACATGGACTGGGCTATGAATGACAAGGGCGGAGCTTTCCCAATGATCCCAGAATGGGGCAGGGATAGGAAAGGGAAGGGCCAGACTGATGGCACGGCAAATAGAAACCAGATGGGGAGGGGCCATGATGATATGGGCGGGGCTTCAAGCAATAATGGAGTCTTGATTATCGGACAGGTGGACTTAAGGTCAGGTTTCCCACCCTAGCCTAAAATGGGGATTGGGATAAGACTTCCATGGAATACAGTGTTTGGGGGCGGGGCTTTTCCAAGGGTCGGCTGTGCTGGGTGGGACAAAGTTCACAGAGGGTGGGGCCTAGAACAAAGAATCGCAACTGTATTGTGGCCTAAACACAAGTCCAGCACTATTTGAGACAGACAAGGTCGCCAAGGCACTCTTTTCAGAGGCTGGGCCTAAGGAGGGTCAGTGAGGGGAGAAATTTCATCTACTAGTTCTTACCAAGGGGGAGTGGCTAAGGTGACTCCCCGCCAGGTGAAGGAAAAAAGATGATAGTGTACTAGGACAAGGGACTGTCCCTCTCTGAGCCTCATTTTAAAGTCTGTAAAATGAGGAGGCTGGCAGGTGGTAGAGCAAATTCAGGAGGTAGCCAGCAAGTGGGCATAGAAACGAGAGGGAGCTGGAGAAAGGAGGTGGATGAGGATGCCCCAAGATAATAAAGCTCATTGCTGGTATGGCTTTAGGTCACTTGAAAACCAAACTGATGATGGGGAGGGCTCCAGGATTAGAGTTTTCAGGTAAAATCTTCCAGGAGGTTGGGCAGAATGTCTCACGCCTATAATCCCAGCACTTTGGGAGGCCAAGGAAGGCGGATCACCTTGCTTGGGGCAGGGCCTAGAAAAAGGAGCCTCAGGGCCCCAGCAGATAAAGTGTTAAGATTTTCCCTTTTAATCCCAGGGCTTTGGGAAGCCTGGGTGGGGGCATGGCTTGAGGCCAGGAATTTAAGACCAGCCTGGGGAAACAGTGAGATCCTGTTTTGCAGCCTGTCCTATTAGCTACTCTGGAGGCTGAGGCAGGAGAATCATTTGAGTCCAGGAGGTGGAGGCCCTCAGTGAGCTAGGATCGTGGCACTGCGCTCCAGCCTGGGCGACAGAGTGAGACTCTGTCTCAAAAAAAAAAAGGCCGGGTGTGGGGGTTCACGCCTGTAATCCTAGCACTTTGGGAAGCTCAGGCGGGAGTACTGCTTAAGGCCAGGAGTTCAAATTCAACCTAGTCAACGTAACGAGACCCTGACCCTCCGGGAAAAAAAAATAATAATAACAGAGCTAAGCCTTGCCCCAAACTCACTGGGGGAGGGATCTCATGGACCTCAAATAGGACCTAGGTGTGTAGGGTCTCAACTAAGGGACCAAGCCAGAAAGCACTCACCTCCGCAGCGCTTCTGCCTGGTTCTGCAGCGCCGCCCGGAGGCGCTCTAGCTCCTCGCAGCCATCGCTGCTGCCGCAGTTCGCCGGTAGCACAAACAGATCCGCAGCTCCCAACCCTGCGCTGTTCAGCAGAGCTGCTGTCTGATCACGGGCCTGGGCTACAGTCTGTGAATCCCCAGGACGGAGGTTCCGCACAGCCAGCAGCGGGGTCCCTCGGGCCAGAGCGGCCCGCGCTGCCTCTCCCAGGGCTGCAGCCAAGGGTTCCCCGTTCCCCTCGGGTCCGGGCAGCACCAGTACCAGCACGTTGGCTTCCGCCGCCCAGGGCCCCGGCGCCGCGGGTGGGCAGCTCAGCTCGCCCAGAAAAAGGCCTGGGCCCGCAGCTCTTAGGCTGGGGACCCCGGAGTCCGGCCGTCCCTCGGGGGCCTCGAGCGTCTCCACATCCTTGTCGCACAGCGATGCGATCAGCGCGGACTTCCCCAAGCCAGGAGGCCCCAGGAACAAGGCGGTCACGTCACCCTGCGGCGGAGGCATGGCTGGAAAGCAACGGGTGGAGAAGACCTGGGTCAGGGAGCACCTAGCCTTTTCCTTTCCTAGCCGCCCCACTCGGAACCCAGGCCTCAGTCCTCCCCCCGGTCCCCTTCGGTTCTTGAGTGTCACTCTCCAGGACCTAAAAATTCCAGAGCACAGACCCTATTCCCCAGGGATTCCAGGCGTCCTGTCTGTCCGCCCTCTTTCTAGATGGAAACGTTTCCCTTTCTGCTTCAAAAACTCTGAAATCAGGCGCGGTGGCTCATGCCTTAAATCCCAGTGCTTGGAGGCCGAGGCGGGAGGATCGCTTGAGCCCAGGAATTCGAAACCAGCCTGGTCAACATGTGGGACTCTGGTAGAGTCTCCGTCTCTACAAAAAATAAAATTTAGCCGGGCCATGATGGCGTGCGCCGGTAGCCCCAGCTACTCGGAAGGCCGCGGCGGGAGGATCGCTTGAGCCCAGGAGTTGGAGGCTGCAGTGGGCAGTGATCACACCATCGCGCTCCAGCCCAGGCGACAGAGCAAGACACTCTCTCAAAAATAAATAAATAAAAATAAAACCTCAGAAATCTGGCTTCCAGTCCCTCCTCCCTCGGACACATTGTTATTTTTAACCTTCCCCTTCCCCCTTCCACATCACCAACCGAGCAAAAAGCCGACCCACGGGAGAGCGCAGTCGGTGGCGGTGGGTCAGCAGCTGAGAAGCCCGACCCCTGGGCCGCAGCGGACGGAGGCCGAAGAGGCCAGGGCGCGGTGATTTAGAGATGCCGGGATGCGTCCCAGTAGCTTTAACCTGACGTCACTCCCTCTTCCAAGGGGGTGTGTTCTTGGAAGCGAGACCGCAGAGACTCAGCCCTTCGCAGCGCCTGCGCAGAACGGCCGAAGTGCTCACGCCCCTCTTCGGCGGCCTCGGGGCCTCGAACAATGAAGGAGTCAACGCGCCTGCGCGCCACGAGCGCCTACCCAGACATGCGCAAAAAGCTTCGGTACCTACGCCGCGGGAGGCTGAACGTCATCATAACGCACCATAGTGCAGAGAAGGACCCCTCCCGTTATTTTGAGGCCCGGACTGGTGCGACTATACCACTGCCGGATGGCAAATCCGGGATCTCGGCTCCGAGAGGCTCATCTGGCAAAAGGGCGCGGAAACCACAGGGGCCCTGAGACTGAGTGGGCCCTATCCCACGTCTCTCGGGGTGGCGGCGCTGTAGCGAGCGACTGACAGGCGCAGCGAAAGGCAGCCCTCTGCTGTACTGAGGAAAACTGAGGCCTGGGAGCAGGAACCTGTAGGCAGCGCTTGAGGGTAGCGGGATAGCAGCTGCTAGTGCGCGTGGGAGGCGGGGGCTCTGGGCGGAACAAAAATCACAGGATGTCAGAGGATGTTTCCCGGGAAGAACTGGGATAAAGGGTGGGTATCACTACCTGCCTCAAGACACTTGAGACTGGGATGACGCTGGTGTCAAAGATCAAGACTCCCACGCTGAGTTCAGGGAGTTAGTTTGATGTAGCAGGTCATAGGTCACACCAGTGAAAAGACTCTGAGTCCCAAACCCAGGAAGTCTTTTTGGGAGGTCTGAAGCTTCTCTTAGCAAGAACTCCATCAATTAGAGTTCAAGGAGATAGTATGTCGTAGGGGTCAAAGGCAGGCAAGGAGAGCCTCTGGCGATGTCAAAGGTCATAGACTTAGGGTGCCCTCTAAGAGTGGTAACAGATGAACAGCTTCACTCATGCACGCTCCTCTCTGACTAGAAGGGTCCCAGCACCATGGAGGACCCGAACCCTGAAGAGAACATGAAGCAGCAGGATTCACCCAAGGAGAGAAGTCCCCAGAGCCCAGGAGGCAACATCTGTGAGTACACATGGCTGGCTGGCTAGAGGAGGGTGGGGTGCAGGAGCTGATGCTAAGAAGATCTCTGTGGCACTTCACTGTCCAAGGCGCCAGAGTTTTGCCTGTTGAGAAGGGGCTGTCATGGTCCCTGAGCTGCCCTAGCAGGAAGTGCATCTCCTCACACCGGCTTATGTGGCCAGAGTACTCACCCTCCTCTGGCCACATAAGCAGGATTGCAATGCTTATGCATTCAGAGGGATAGGGTGGCTTCCAAGAGAGGCTTGGGTTCGAGATGTGGCTGGGAATGGTTCTATTGGGAGAAGAGCCCCAAGATTTAGGTCCCAACTCTGCCCTAGACTTTCAGTGCAACTTGGGCCTTGGTTTCCCTGACTGTCAAAAGAGGGTGGCACTACCCACCTCACCGGGTGGTTATGGGATTAACTGCAGCAAAGGGGAAAGCTAGGGGTTAATGACGGTAGCCAGTTTGCCATGTAATACCAACACCTCCTGCTGTTTTATTATGAGCTAGGTGTATTTATTCTCATATTATGAATGATTTTAACATTCATTATCTCATTCAGTCCTTCTAATAATAGGCCCTTTAAACTGGGAACTGAGGCAGAGAGAGGTATTTGTAACAAGAGCTGTAGTCTCAATGCCCTTGAGCCTGAGACTACCAGAAACACACGTGCAGTTGAACACGTTGGGTTCATTTCTCACTGCAATGAAGAACACACACCACGGGGGAACTGTGGGGTGTCTCACTAAGAGTGGTAAAAACGACATAGGATTTAGGCTTGTGGGTGGTGATTCTGGGGAATGTGCGAGCAAAATTGTTTTGCTGTGGATTGGATGCTACCAGGAAGCAGGGGCAATTCTGTGATTGGCTATCGTAACAAATCTTATCCAGAAGGAGGAAGGAAGAAGGCAAGGCTCAAGCTCTGACTGATAAAGCAGCAGCAGACATTCAC
Source organism: Colobus angolensis palliatus (assembly GCF_000951035.1). NCBI lineage: Eukaryota > Metazoa > Chordata > Mammalia > Primates > Cercopithecidae > Colobus > Colobus angolensis. Next base: position 4,147,948 of record NW_012119599.1, on the reverse strand, counting down.
ATTAGCCAGGATAGGAGGATGTTTGGTCATTTTTCTGCTTGGACAGCATTCATATTTTGTCTGTGCTCAGACATTATGATGATGTAGTCTTGTCTTGATTCATTCTAGTCACAGCATGACCTTGTCTGTCCTTGATATTCTGTGAAAATTTATGTTCAACAGAACACCAAAGTCTAGCTGTGAGTACCAGGCCAGATCCTGGATGTTGGGCTGGATTTCTCTGTTATCATTAGTCATAATTGCAAATGACTGTACAGCAATTCATTTATTCCTTCCAACAGTCCTATGGAGTAGATACTGTTATTAGCCCATTTTCCAGATAAGGAAACTGGTGTAATTGCCTAGGAAGTGGTGGAGCTGAGATTCAATCCCAGGCAGTCTGGCTCCAAAGGCTGTGCTGTAATCACCGTACCCCTCTGTTGGGCAGGCTGACTCTCTGGGTTCCAACCCCGGCTCCACCATTTCCTTTCCTAGCCTCATGACTATGGGCAACTTGCCTAACCTCTTTGAATCTGTTTGCTCATCCGTAAAATAGGTCCAAGAAAGTTCTCCTGTTTGGTTGTCCAGCATTAGCAAAGAACCTAGCACATAGCACACTCAGTGTTAATTGTTGGTATGATTCTGGGGTTCAGGAGAGGTCCTGGAGACTCCTGCTGGCCTCCCCTGACCTCTCCGCACATCCCTCAGGCCACCTGGGGGCCCCGAAGTGCACCCGCTGCCTCATCACCTTCGCAGATTCCAAGTTCCAGGAGCGTCACATGAAGCGGGAGCACCCAGCGGACTTCGTGGCCCAGAAGCTGCAGGGGGTCCTTTTCATCTGCTTCACCTGCGCCCGCTCCTTCCCCTCCTCCAAAGCCTTAATCACCCACCAGCGCAGCCACGGTCCAGCCGCCAAGCCCACTCCACTGGTTGCAACCACTGCTGCCCAGCCCACCTTCCCTTGTCCTGACTGTGGCAAGACCTTTGGGCAGGCTGCTTCTCTGAGGCGGCACCGCCAGATGCATGAGGCCCGTGCCCCTCCTGGCACCTTCGCCTGTACAGAGTGCGGTCAGGACTTTGCTCAGGAAGCAGGGCTGCATCAACACTACATTCGGCATGCCCGAGGGGAGCTCTGAGTGCAGCTTAAGCGTCTCCGTGGTGACAGGTGGCTCTGTGGCCAGTACGACTCACCCATGATACGGGGTGCAGGAATTCCGGGGGCCCTGAGGGATTTGCTTCCCTCCCCTGGGAAGGCAGAGGGTTCCTAATAAAGAGGACCCAGAAGATTCTCATTTAGAGCTTCAGTCTTTGGAGGACCCAGGACCTTCGTGAGACAGTGAAATCAGACAATAATGAGATCTTTCGTTAAAAAAAAAAATGGGAATGGAGTGCGGGAGAGAAATGGTTTGTGTCTCTTTTATTCCCAGTTAAACACCTAGCTGCAGACTGTGTCATCACCCTTCATTCTTCCCAGATGGATGCCATGGGCGATGGGAGCAAATTGCCCTGGACCTTTGCCTGAATGGGGGCAGGGAAGGTGAGGTGTTGCTGGCCTATAATGCCACCGGATGAGTTCCAGATGTGGAGCAACTTGGGCTTTTGGGGATGGGGCAGTACAGTTGGGAGCTGGACCCCAATTGAGTGGGGGTGTCAATTGGAGTCCTTGCGTCTCTTTCCCACCCCCTGCCAGCCTCACTCAGAGGGGCCATGGCACTAGATGGCACTAGTCCCCCGATAATTTATGTCTCGTTTAAATAATTTTGTATATCATTCTGGTCATGAAATATTTTTTCATATGTGTAGGTGAAATGGTATGAATAAGCTAACAGGAATAGTATCTAAAAACAGAAAACATCCATATTAAAACGTCTAAACAGGGAGCTCTGGCTTTTGAGTGGGAATTTCCAGAGAACATAAGGGTGTGGGCAGGTGGGGGAACTCAGGCCAGAGTTGGCCTTGCTTTGTGGGGAAACTGGTTTGGAATCAAACAGAGATACCTTCTGTTTCGGGTTTTATTTGGCCAACACTGGGAGATTTCCCATTAAGATCCTATTTTCAGCTCTCTTGAAAGGCCCAGCCTAGGGTGACATTGTCAGCAGGGGCAGGGCAGGAGCTACAACAGGCTGGAGGGGAACAGTGGGTGTCATCCTCAACTGGAGATGAGTCCCACCAGGCCAGTTTTACCCCCTTAGTTACCTGCCCTGCACTTGCAGACAATGGTCAATGCCCTGCATATAATACTTATAGACTCTGTTTATGTTGAGGGATGTTTTTAAAGCCCAGGTGAGGTGGATGTGGTAGACTGATCACTCTCTCTCAGTTTTTAGCTAGGCACATGGTAGCTGAAAAGACTACATTTCCCAGATTCCTTTGCAGCTAGATGTAGCCATGTGATTGATTCTGGCTAAATTCCTGGGTAGAACACTCAAGCTTAAGAAAGGGACTGCCGGGGCCGGGCGCGGTGGCTCAAGCCTGTAATTCCAGCACTTTGGGAGGCCGAGATGGGCGGATCACGAGGTCAGGAGATCAAGACCATCCTGGCTAACATGGTGAAACCCCATCTCTACTAAAAAATACAAAAAAACTAGCCGGGCGAGGTGGCAGGCGCCTGTAGTCCTGGCTACTCGGGAGGCTGAAGCCAGGATGGCATAAACCCGGGAGACAGAGCTTGCAGTGAGCTGAGATCTGGCCACTGCATCCAGCCTGGGCGACAGAGCAAGACTCTGTCTCAAAAAAAAAAAAAAAGAGAACGGGACTGCTGGGCACAGTGGCTCACACCTGTAATCCCAGCACTCTGTGAGGCTGAGGCTGGTGGATCACCTGAGGTAAGGAGTTTCAGACTAGCCTGGCCAACATGGTGAAACCCCATCTCTACTAAAAATACAAAAATTAGTCAGGTGTGGTGGCATACACCTGTAACCCCAGCTACTTGGGAGGCTGAGGCAGGAGAATTGCTTGAACTTGGGAGACAGGCTGCAGTGAGCCAAGATCATGCCACTGCACTTCAGCCTGGGTGACAGAGCAAGACTCTTTTTTAAAAAAAAAGAAAAGAAAGGGACATACCTTTTTTCAACCTTCCTAACTGTAATACGGACAGTATCCAGCCATCTCAGACCATAAGGACAAGAACGACACATAGGATGGCAGAGCAACAAGACAGCAGGAGCCTGGGTCTCTGGTCAATTTCAGGGAGCACAGCCACCATACCAGCCCACTTCCATATTGCTATCTAAGAAAGAAAGAAACTTCCAATTTAAGCCATAATTATTCTGTGTTTCTGTCACGTGCAACAGAATTTACAGCTTAAGACAGGGGTCTGCAAACTGGCCAACTCTAGCCTGCTGCCTGGTTTTGCAAATAAAATTTTTTTTGAATACAGTTTTATACTCATTCACTTACATATTGTTGATGGCTGCTTTTGCCTAGAACAGCAGATCTGCATAGTTGCATCAGAGATCTTATGGCCTCCAAAACTTAAAAATCTAGCCCTTTACAGGAGAAGTTTGCCAACCCCTGGTCTAATAAGACATTCAACCTACTCTGAGTCTGGAAGCAGAAATTTCGATCCTGGGAACCACCACCTTTACCAGGTAGGTAGGTAGGTAGGTAGGGTGTGTGTGTGTGTTTTGGGACAGGGCTACCCTGGATCTCTTTGCTGGGGTGACTTATAGGGAGACTGGTTGGAGTTAGTAGACCATCAGTTTTTTTCAAGATACCAACTTCATGAAGAGCCAAATATTTCCTCTGGCTCCTGGTGAACGCTCAGAAGTTTCCAACCCGGATATTTTCACACTACCCCCACAGTGGCTCCCCTAAACCCAAACCTAAGGATCTAATCCCACATGCTCTCCCAAGATAGCAGCCTGCCCAAGTACACTCTGGGCTTCCTGTTCTCTCCAGACGTCACAGATTCTCTAAATAGCATCACTGATGACTTCCACATTTTTATCTGCAGCCCAAACCCCAGACATAGGATATAACCATTTGAATAAACAAATGGAGATCTCAAACTTAAAATGGGTCAACATGACTTCTGCGGCCCGACCTGCACCACTGCCATCATGTCAGTAAAAAACTGTGCACTCTTTTAAATTCTTTTGAGTCTTGCTCTGTCTCCCAGGCTGGAGTGCAGTGGCGTGATCTCAGCTCACTGAAGCCTCCGCCTCCTGGGTTCAGGCAATTTTCCAGCCCCAGCCTCCCGAGTAGCTGGGATTACAGGTGTGCACCACTATAACTGGCTAATTTTTGTATTTTTAGTAGAGACAGGGTTTCACTGTGTTGCTCAGGCTGATCTCAGACTCCTGGCCTCCAGTGATCCGCCCGCCTGGGCCTCCCAAAGTGCTGGGATTATAGGTGTGAGCCACTGCACCTGGCCTTCATTTTTTTTTCTT
>NW_012119599.1:4141096-4143218 GCF_000951035.1 Colobus angolensis palliatus | reverse complement strand
ATGATCTCGATCTCGTGACCTTGTGATCCGCCCGCCTCGACCTCCCAAAGTGCTGGGATTACAGGCTTGAGCCACCGCGCCCAGCCTCACCATGTTGTTTAGGCTGGTCTTGAACTCCTGAGCTCAAACAATCCACCCACCTCGATCTCCCAAACTGCTAGGATTACAGGCGTGAGCCCCCGTTGTCTGGCTGACTTTCAGCCTTCTAACACCTGTGTAACTATTCTCTGTATTAAATCCTCTTTGGGAAATGCCTGGCCTGATTCCATATCCTGAATGGGTGCTGGCTGAATGACCCAACTCCTGATTTATAGTGTCTCTTGTGATCCTTAGAAATATTTGCCAATGATGGAAATTCTCTGTATCTGTCCTTAGAAATCCTGTCTTACGGCAGAAGACAGGATGGGGTGCTGCTCCAGGAAATAAAACCTATGATCACACTTATCCATGTGCTATGGTTAAATGTATGTGTCCCTGTAATATTCATATGTTGGGAACCTAAGACCCCATGTGATAGTATTCAGACGTGGGGCCTTTAGGAGATTGTGAAGTCACAAGGGTTCTGCCCTCATGAACAAGTGCCCTTATAAAAGGACCCAAGGGAAGTAGCTAGGCCTTCTCCCCTTCCATCTTTCCTACCATCTGAGGACACAGCGTTCGTCCCTTTTTGCCACCTTCCACTGTGTAAGGATGCAGCAAGAAGGCACCAACTTGGAAGCAGAAAGCAACCCTTAATAAGACACCAAATCTGTTGGTTCCTACCTGGGACTTCCCAGTCTCCAGAACTATGAGGAATTAACCTTTGTTCTTTATGAATTACCCAGTCTCAGGTATTACGTTACAGCCGCACAAACGGACTGAGACACTGTTGTTTTAACGAGCCCAGAATTTCTGCTGATGATTCTGAGGTTCCATGATGCGAAGCTATAGTGGCTAGGAAAGTCTCAGTTCAGAGTGGATCAATGTCAGGTTTGGAGATTCTGGGATAAGAAATGTGGGTTTTGAAAAATGCTTTGGTCTGAAATCCTATAATAAGTGTCAAAAATGCAAATGTTGGCCAGACACGGTGGCTCACACCTGTAATCCCAGCACTTTGGGAGGCCAAGGCTGGTGGATCATTTGAGGTCAGGAGTTCGAGACCAGCCTGGCCAACATGGTGAAACCCCATCTCTACTAAAAATACAAAAATTACCCGGGGGTAGTAGTGCCGTGCCCGTGGTCCCAGCTACTCAGGAGGCTGAGGCACAAGACTCGCTTGAACCCAGAATGCAGAGGCTGCAGTTAGCCGAGATCACGCCACTACACTCCAGCCTGGGTGACATAGTGAGACTCCATCACAAAAAAACCAACAACAAAAACCCAACATTTAAAAAAAAAGCAGATGCTCTTCAGGGCCAAGCAGGCAGGATTGGGGTGTCCAGATGTGAGACAGTGGTGACCGGGCACATGAGAGTGAATGCCTCCCCTCCAGAAAGTGACTCCTACTCAGCACCAACAAACTACTGTCCCCATGGGATCGGGGATTCAGCAATACAGATCTTAGAATTTTCAAGACAGTCCAGAAACTTCAACTTTTTTAATGTGAAATTACCCATTTTTCAACATTGGTAACCAACGTAACTTAAAAAAACTCAATAGCTCGGTGGAGACCAGCTATATACTCCTGGAAGTCGGATGGCGGCTGTGGGTACTAGACTGTCATTTCTGGTGTGTGGCATAGTGACTAAGAGTGGATGCGCCTGCATCCAGTTGTCTGGGTACAAACCAGGGCTCTGCAGCTTACTGGCTCCGTGACCTCTGGCAGGTAACTCAACCTCTCTGTGCCTCTGTTGTAGCAGTTTTTTTGTTTGTTTTTGTTTTGTTGTTGAGTTGGGAGTTTTGAGCCCAGGCTGGAGTGCAGTGGCGTGATCTCAGCTCACCGCAATCTCCGCCTCCCGGGTTCAAGCGATTCTCCTGCCTCAGCCTCCCGAGTAGCTGGGATTACAGGCATGTGCCACCATGCCCGGCTAATTTTGTATATTTTTAGTAGAGATGGGGTTTCTCCATGTTGGTCAGGCTGGTCTCAAACTCCTGACCTCAGGTGATCCACCTGCCTCAGCCTCCCAAAGTGCTGGGATTACAG
>NW_012119599.1:4136450-4140237 GCF_000951035.1 Colobus angolensis palliatus | reverse complement strand
CTCCTGGGTTCACGCCATTCTTCTGCCTCAGCCTCCCGAGTAGCTGGGACTATAGGCGCTAGCCACTACGCCCAGCTAATTTTGTGTATTCTTTAGTAGAGAGACGTGGTTTCACTGTGTTAGCCAGGATGGTCTCGATCTCCTGACCTCGTAATCCGCCCGCCTGGGCCTCCCAAAGTGCTGGGATTACAGGAGTGAGCCACAGCGCCCGGCTGGGAGGGGGTTTTTGTTCATCGTGTTCACTGCTATATTTCCAACTCCCAGAGCAGTGCCTGCCATCTCATAGGTGCTCAATAAATCATTGTTGGGTGAATGAGTAAATAAGTAACAGTCCCTACCTTGTAAGGATCTGATGCGATTGTCCACATAAAGCACTGAGCCCAGGGCCTGGTCCACTGTGAGCACTGACTTAATGATGGCCATTACAGTAATTCAGGTTCTATTCTTGAAGGTTCTTAGTTTCTAACCTTCTATGAGTTAACACATGTAAAGCGCCTTAGAACAGGGCTGGTTGCCCAGTAAATTCTCCGTTAATGACAGCTATTATTATAATTAGGCTTCTATTTTCAAAGTAGCTTCGGTGCCAAGCTTCTGTGAATTATGAATTATACTTCCCATCTCGGAGCCCAAGCCCAAGTTTTGGCAAGGCTGTGAAGAGCTGATCCTCTGCTACCCTTTGACCTCATCCCTACAGCTCTGGCCTCCTTGGCACACCAGGCAGGCTCCTCTGGCCTGGAGTGTTCTTCCACATTGATGTACATGGCCCCCCCGGCTTCAGATCTGTCGCCTTCTCAGGGAGGACTACACTGTTTAAAATTGCAGCCTCCTTCCAGAACAGTTCTCCCTTCAGTCCTTTTTAAAAAATTTTTGTTGGGACAAATTCTTGCCATCATCCAGGCTAGAGTGCAGTGAGCAGTGGCATAATCACAGGTCACTGAAGCCTCAACCTCCAAGGCTCAAGCGATCCTCCCACCTCAGCTTCCTGAATAGCTAGCTGGGACCACAGGCATGCACCACCATGCCCTGCTAATTTAATTTTTTGTAGATGGGGTCCCACTGTGTTGCCCAGGCTGGTCTTCAACTCCTGGCCTCAAGAATCTTCCCACCTCAGCCTCCCAAAGTGCTGGAATTATAGGCGTGAGCCACTGGCGTCCCTTCAGTTTTTTTTTTTTTTGGAGACAGGGTCTCACCGTTGCCCAGGCTGAAGGGCAGTGACATGATCACCGCTCACTGCAGCCTTGACTTCTCAGGCTCCAGCAATCTTCCCATCCAAGCCTCCCCAGTAGCTGGGACTATAGCCGTGCACCATTGTTAGCCCAGGTAATTTTCTATATTTTGTAGAGATGGGGTTTTGGCATGCTGCCCAGGCTGGTCTCGAACTCCTGCGCTCAAGCGATCCGCCCACCTCAGTGCTGGGATTTCAGGAGTAAGCCACCATGCCGGGCCTCCTTTCAGTGCTTTATTGTTCTCACGGCATTTATCAGCACCCGGCATATGCTGTATCTTACTTGTTTATGTCTGTCTTCACCAGCAGCCTCTACCCACTCCCATGTAAGCTCCATGAGGACAACGATTTTATTTTATTCACTGGTGTGTTCCCAAAGCTTAGCACACAGCAGGTACTCAAAAATATTTGTTAAATGAATTAATGGATCACAATCCCTATCTCACAGGGTTATTCTAAGAAGCTGATAATCTCATGCAAATTAAGTGCAGCACTCTGTAAGTGCTCGGAAAATGGCAGCTGTAATTATCATTAAGGTTCTATTTTTGTAAGTTCCTAGATGCACCATTTCTATGAGTCAATATATATAAAGCCCTTGGACTGGCACCAGACACCCAGGAAGCGCTGAGGAAGCGTAGCTGTGATTATAATTAAAGTCCTCTTTGTGGAAGTTCCTAGGCGATGTGGCAGAAAGCCCTAGCTGTCCTCCACGAACCGTTTTCTGCTTTCTGGGCGCTTGGCTAGACTGCTTCTCCCAGGTTGTTTTTGCAGTTAGCTGTGGCCACGTATCTAATTTCTCAGCAAAGGCGTGTCAATGGAACCAGTGTGTGCCCCTGACAGGCCAGGGCTTATAAGACAACACGTGCACCCCAGCAGGTTCCCTGTCCTCTTCTGTCAGCAGGACCCAGGCCATGGCCACCCAGTCTGGACCATGGGGGAGACAACAGGCTTAAGGGATGGCCTGGGTCCCCAAATGACTCACCCAGCACTATTTTGTGAGTGAGAAATGAAATTCTATTGTTAGAGCCTTTACATTATGGGGTCTGTGAGTAAATACATAGAAATATCATCAAATACAAGCACATAGTAAATGTTAGTTATCTTTCCCAAAAGACCCCGAGGTTCCCCAAGAAGGAGCACAGGGGGAATACACACACACACACTCTCACTCTCTCTCTCTCTCTGTCTGAACCAACACACACAGATACAGATTTTGGCTTTTATTCTGGCCATCACACATCTACTTCTAAGACAACACAGACCGGCAGTACCCCATCCCCCATGACCACTGTCACAACCCGAATTTCCTCAGGCCCCCTCCTCCCACCCCACCCCTTCTGCCAAGCTCCCTGTGTGGGGGCGCTGCCTACACCTCACCCCGGGCGTGCAGCATGAAGTGCCCGTGCAGCTCCCCCAGGTTGTCGAAGGAATCCTCGCATTCCGTACAGTGGTAGGTTCCCTCCTCTTCCTCTTCCTCCTCCTCCTCCCGCCCAGCTGGTCGGCCCTCCCCAACCCGAGGTGGTTCCTCCTCTTCCTCCCCAAGTGCCCTGCCTTCAGGGGCTGGTGCTTCCTGGGGGGCTGTAGCAGGGCAGCAGAGCCGGCAGGGTGGGGTTCCCGGTGGGGCCTCCCCAAGGGGTGAGCGGCCACAGAGCTGGCAAGGCTGAGCCGGGGGGCCCGGGGGCTGGGCTGCACGGGGGGCCCGGCGGGATGGGCCACCACGGCCCCCGCCAAGGCGCTGCTTCACCTTGTAGCCAGGATCATATTCGGGATCGTCAGTGGTCTCCTCTTCCTCCTCCTCCTCATCTTCTTCCTCTTCGGAGTCCGGCTCTGAGAGAGTGTATTCTGAATCAGAGGAATGCTCAGGGCCTGGAGGGGGAAAGACAGGGGGAGACAGTGGCATCAGAGGAAAGAGGACTAGGCCCAGCTGTCCCCTCCCTGAACCCTCACATTCAGACTTGCCATAGTATGACCAGGGTAGCCTGGGCACTACCCTTCTCTTCCCCACAGATGAGTCCCCATGGCATAGAACAAGGCTGGCACCCGGTAGATTCCCTGTATCTTTGTGTCAAGCAAATGAATGTCTTCTAAGAACTGCATGGGACAGGACTGGGCATGGTGGCTCATGCCTGTAATCCCAGCACTTTGGGGTGGCCAAGATGGGAAGATCACTTGAGCCCAGAAGTTTCAGACCAGCCTGGGCAATATAGCAAGACTCCGTCTCTATAAAAAATTTAAAAATTAGCCAGGTCTGGTGACACATTGCCTGTAGTACCAGTTTCTCAGGAGGCTGAGGTGGGAGGATCACTTGAGCCGAGGAGTTCGAGGCTGCATTTGAGCCATGACTGCGCCACTCCCTTCCAGCCTGGGTGACAGAGTGAGACCTCACCTCTTAAAAATAATTTTTTTGGCTGGGCATGGTTGATCATGCCTGTAATCCCAGCACTTTGGGAGGCCAAGGAGGGCAGATCATGAGGTCAGGAGTTCAAGACCAGCCTGGCCAACATGGTGAAACCTTGTCTCTACTAAATATACAAAAATTAGCTGGGTGTGGTGTCGGGTGCC
>NW_012119599.1:4128814-4129235 GCF_000951035.1 Colobus angolensis palliatus | reverse complement strand
ATTAAAATATTTATTTATAGGTGAGATATTACTGTGATTTCACAGTTATCAAGGACATGCCTAGGACAAGTTTAGGTTTAAAGAAAAGGGCCTGTAATCCTAGCACTTTGGGAGGCTGAGGTGGGCGGACTGCCTGAACTCAGGAGTTCATGACCCACCCTGGGCAACATGATGAAACCCAATTTATTTCTTGTATTTTTCGTATTTTTAGTCTCTACTAAAAATACAAAAATTAGCCAGGCATAGGGTGGTGGGTGCCTACAGTCCCAGCTACTCGGGAAGCTGAGGCAGGAGAACTGCTTGAACCCGGGAGGCAAAGGTTGCGATGAGCCAGTATCAAGCCACTGCACTCCAGCCTGGGTGAGAGAGCGAGACTCCGTTTCCAAAAAAAAAGAAAAGGGGAAAAATTTTAAAGTTGATA
>NW_012119599.1:4117052-4125124 GCF_000951035.1 Colobus angolensis palliatus | reverse complement strand
CTGAGGCAGGAGAATGGCGTGAACCCAGGAGGCGGAGCTTGCAGTGAGCCGAGATCGCGCCACTGCACTCCAGCCTGGGCGACAGAGCGAGACTCTGTTTAAAAAAAAAAAAAAAAATCGTTTCCTGAGGTCGTGGCATGGGCTGTTCCCTACTCTGTCCACCTGGTGACCCCCTACTCATCCTTTAAGACCCAACACAAACTCCATCCTCTCTGAAGCCACCATCCTGATGCCCCAGGCTCCCAGCCAGGTCTCTCTCCGATGCCCCAGCACCTCCTCCTGTTACTGTCCTAGAAGCTGACTGCAGTCAGCTGCCCCCCAGGGTATCTCCTTTATCTGACTGGGAAATCCTTAAGGGCAGGTATGATCTTGGGGTCCCCAGCAGAGGACATGTGGGTCAATGGATGATAGTGGCCCCAGGACCCTGATCTCCCTCCCCACCTGGGTGACCCATTCTTTTTTTTTTTTGAGAGAGTCTTGCTGTCACCCAGGCTGGCATGCAGTGGTGTGATCTTGGCTCACTGCAACCTCCGCCTCCAAGGTTCAAGCGATCCTCCCACCTCAGCCCCTGACGTAGCTGGGATTACAAGCACGTGTCACCACACCTGGCTAATTTTTATATTTTTGGTTGCGATGGGGTTTCACCATGTTGGTTAGGCTGGTCTTGAACTCCTGACCTCGGGTGATTTGCCTGCCTCGGCCTCCCAAAGTGCTGGGATTACAGGTGTGAGCCACCGCGTCCAGCCTGACCCTTTCCTTCTCTACTGGCAAAACTCCTGCTCCTTTTTAAAGCCAAGCTCATGTCACCTCCTCTGTGAAGTCTCGCTGACTCCCCAGGCAGTCCGTGTCTCTCTCGTGTGGGCTCCCCGGCCCCTGCTCCGCTCTCTATCACACCCTGACCACTCTGGGCGGTGACCCCCTCCCCACCCACTGACTATGGGTTCCTCAAAGGCAGGACCTGGGTCTGCCCCATCTCTGTGTCCCCAGCAATGCTGGGCATGAGTCAGCTTCAGAAGACATCTGCTAAATGGCTGCAAACCAGAGGAAATATCTCCAGCCTCAGGCTGGGACCTGCCCTCTCCTCCCACCTCTGACTTCATACCACTCACCCTGCAGAGTCTTCAATGCCCACTGTGACTTCACACAGTTGGCCTGTGACAGGCAATCAGGTCATCGTCCACGGCTACCAGGTGTTTCATGTCTACTGAGACTTCCAGGACCACAAGCCCTTTTGCGCCCACCATGTCTTCACCTAAGAGATCTTCAAAGCCCAGTATGTCCCCGGCACCCAGTGGATCCTCCATGCCCACTGCGGATCCCAAGCCTCCTGCCTCCTTGAAGTCCACCAAATCAGCAACGCCCAACAGATCTTTAGTGCCCACCAAGCCAGCGACATCCCCCAACTCGGTCGTGAGCCCAAGCAGTTCCAAGTCCACCAAATCGACCAGTACAAAAAGAGCCCCTTCGAACCTGCCCAGCAGCAGGTCCCGAGTCCGCAGCAAGGCAAGAACACCCAGCAGGGTGAGCACCGACACCAGGACCAGCAAAGCCAGCAAGGCCAGCGGCGTGAGATGCCACCAGCGGAGGGGTACACATAGCCGGGGTAGGACACCTGGCAGAAGGGGAAGCCGCAGCTCCAAGAGGTCACCCAGCAGGGCCAGCACTCCTGGCAGGATAAGAACTCATGGTGCCAGACCAGGCATGGCCAGCAGGGTGAGAACTCCCACTTCACAGCAAAAACAGAGCCGGAGAAAGAGTTACGGCCGGCCTGGAACCAGTAACAGGGAAAGAAGTGACAGCCAGCCTAGAAATATGAGCAAGAAGAGTTACCGCCCACCAGGAGGCTCAGGTATGGGGAGGAGTTCCGAGCTGGCTGTAACTCCCAGTAGAGCCAAGTGTCAAACCCTGACTGGAATTCCCTCCAAGGAGAAGAGTGACAGCCCATCTCCATCGTCATCAAGGAGGGTGAAGAGCTACGGTCAGATGGTCATCCCCAGTAGGGAAAAGAGTTACAGCCCCACTGAAACGTCCAGCGGGGTCAAGAGTTATAACCAGGCCAGTACCCGCAGCAGGCCGCAAAGTCACAGTCAATCTAGAAGCCCCAGAAGGTCAAGAAGTGGCAGTCAGAAGAGGACGCACAGCAGGGCGAGAAGTCACAGTTGGAAGAGAAACCACAGCAGGGCAAGAAGTCGCACCCGGAAGGGAATTCTGAGCCAGACGGGAAGACATAGCCCGTCTAGAACCCACAGCAAGGGGAAAAGTCAAAACCAATCTAAAACCCCCAGAAGAGGAAGAAGTCACAACTGGTCTGGAAACCCTAGCGAGGAAAGAAGTCATAGCCATTCTAGAAGCTCCAGCAAAGAGAGAGATCACAGAGGATCTAGCAGCCCCAGGAAGGAGAACGGTCACAGTCCATCTGGAAGCCCCAACAAGCAAAGAGATCGCAGCCCATCTAGAAGTCCCAAGAAGGAGAGAGATTGCAGCCGATCTAGAAGTCCCAACAAGGCGAGAGATCATAGCCGATCCAGAAGCTGCAGCAAGGAGAGAGATCACAGCCAACTTGGAAGCCCCAGCAAAGAGAGAGACCGCAGCCGATCTAGAAGCCCCAGCAAGGAGAGAGAGCGCAGACAATCTAGAAGCCCCAGCAAAGAGAGGGATCACAGACAATCTAGAAGCCCCAGCAAGGAGAAATATCATGGCCGACTTGGAAGCCTTAACAAGGAGAGACATCGCAGGCAATCTAGAAGCCCCAGCAAGAAGAAAGAGCACAGACAATCCAGAAGCCCCAGCAAAGAGAGAGATCGCAGACGATGGAGAAGCCCCAGCAAGGAGAGAGAGCAAAGACAATCTAGAAGCTCCAGCAAGGAGAAAGAACACAGACAATCCAGAAGCCCCGGCAAAGAGAGAGATCACAGACAATGGAGAAGCCCCAGCAAGGAGAGAGAGTGCAGACAATCTAGAAGCCCCAGCAAGGAGAAAGAACACAGACAATCCAGAAGCCCCAGCAAAGAGAGAGATCACAGACAATGGAGAAGCCCCAGCAAGGAGAGAAAGCGCAGACAATCTAGAAGCCCCAGCGAGGAGAAAGAACACAGACAATCCAGAAGCCCCAGCAAAGAGAGAGATCACAGACGATGGAGAAGCCCCAGCAAGGAGAGAAAGCGCAGCCAATCTAGAAGCCCCAGCGAGGAGCGAGATCACAGCCAATCTAGAAGCCCCAATAGGCAGAGTGGTTACAGACAACCTAGAGCCTCCAGCAAGGAGAAAACTCACAGCCGATCTAGAACCCCCAGCAAGGAAGGAAATCATAGCCAATCTAGAACCTCTAGCAAGGAGAGAGACCCCAGTCAATCTACAGTCCCCAGAAGTCCCGACTGGAAGAGATCCCCTACCAGGACAAGGAGTCTCAGTCAGAATAGAACCCCTAGCAAGACAAGCAGCCACTCCCCATCAACATTTCCCAGTGGAGGCCAAACCCTAAGCCAGGATGACAGTCAAGCCAACGCCACCACCTCTAAGGCCACCTTACCTGGGGAAAGGTCTTCATCGTCTTCTTCCAAGCTGGCATAGCCCCCAGTCTCAGCTGGCTCACGGGTCTCTGTCATGGCCAGAAGAGGGGACAGGAGACAAGAGCAGAGCAGCAGCTGAGCAGTGTCCCTCCCTGGCCAGCTCTCCACAGCCACACCTCGGCCACAAGTTCTCTAATACAGGATGTTGGCAGGTAGAGAGGGATGCTGGATGGGGGAAAGGAAAGGCCTGTGATGATTCAATAAATTTTTACATAGCACCCATCCCCACCCTAAGCCCAACTGTGTGCTCATTGCTGGGGTGGGGCACAGAGGACCCCAGCTCTGTCTCTGACTGTCTACAGGTAATTGACTACAAGCCCTGCCCCTCTCTAGGTCTTTTTTTTTTTTAAGGCAGAGTCTCTCTCTTTCGCTCTATTGCCCAGGCTGGAGTGCAGTGGCGCGATCTCAGCTCACTGCAACCTCCACCTCCCAGACTCAAGCAATTCTCCTACCTCAGCTTCCCAAGTAGCTGGAACTACAGGCGTGTGTCCTCACGCCTGGCTAATTTTGTATTTCTAGTAGAGATGGGGTTTCACCATGTTGGCCAGGCTGGGCTTGAACTCTTGACCTCAGGTGATCCACACACCTCAACCTCGCAAAGTGCTGGGATTACAGGTGTGAGCCACAGCACCTGGCCCCCTCTCTAGGTCTTAACTTCCCCATGTGGGCAACAAGGCTGCCTTCTGCTTCTTATTCAGTGGGATAGGGAGAGGTGACACTCCAAATATTCAACAGTGGAGACTGGTGTGGGCACCAATCAGAACTGAGAGTGGAGCAGGGAGGATGCCAGGCATTAACCCTTTAGTTGCTGGACCATGGAGAGGTCTGGGGTTGGGGGAGTGTTATGGGGAAAAAACCCTCTAACTATGTTTTTCCTCTACTCTCACACTACCACCACAACAATCATCAACACAGAATTCTGTAACCAAATGTGTGGGGCTTTTTCCCCACACACTACACAGCAGACACAGGCTAGGTGTCCTCTCCAATTCCATTCCAACGCTATCCCCATGCCCAGCTAATTTTTGTATTTTTGGTAGAGACAGGGTTTCACCATGGTGCCCAGAGCTCAAGCAATCCGCCCGCTTCAGCCCTCCAAAGTGCCGGGATTACAGGCGTGAGCCACCACACCCGACTTTTAAAAAAAAATAAGGCCGGGCACGGTGGCCCACGCCTGTAATCCCGGCACTTTGGAAGGCCGAGGCAGGCAGATCATCTGAGCTCAAGAGTTTGAGACCAGCCTGGGCAACATGGCAAACCTTGTCTCTACAAAAAAAAAAAAAAAAAATACAACAGTTAGCCGGAGTGGTGGCATATGCTTACAGTCCCAGTTACCTGAGAGGCTGAGGCAGGAGGATCACTTGAGCCTGGAAGGTCAAGGCTGCAGTGAGCCATGACCTTGCCACTGCACTTAGGCCTGGATAACTCCTCTTACCAAAAAAAGAAAAAAAAAATTGCTGGAGCTGCTCACAGAACTCAAGGAAATGCTTATTTAGATTTTCTGGTTTATTGTTGCAAAGAACAAAGATGAAGAGATGTGTAGGGCAAGGTATAAGGGAAGGGGCAGGGAGCTTCACGCCCTCCCTGGGGTGCCGCCCTACAGGAACCCTCATGTGGTCAGCTATGCGGAAGCTCTCCAAACCCAGTCCTCTTGGGTTTTTACAGAGGCTTTAAGACAGCAGCATTAGGCATGGAATTCTCTGAAAATGTCTTAAGACCAACAATCAGGAAGGTGGGGAAGATTAGAGTCTTGCCCTGGGGCAGGAAACGGAGGAAAGGAGGAGGTCAGAGAGGTTGTTTCTTGAGACCTGCCCCCGGCCTAAAGTACACAACATTATAACAAGAGACCACAAACAAAGGCTATAGGAGTTAGCAGCCAGGAACTGTGGATAAAAACCAATATATTTATACATATAATACCACAGGGAGGGTCCAAAGTGGCAGTTAGGGACAGGGAGTACTTGTGTAGCAGTGACACACCAACCCATCTGAAAGTATTTTAATATTTAAACAATTAGTATGGCTATACTAGTTTGTGACTATCAGCCTTAGTTCTGCATCCATTGGCAAGATAGTGTCTAGGTTTGCCACACTCTAGCTGTGTAGCACCAAGCAAAAAACTTCTCTAACTTCTCTAGCTTGTTTCCTTCTCTACTGTAAGAAAGGGGCTGGCTGGGCGCGGTGGCTCAAGCCTGTAATCCCAGCACTTTGGGAGGCCGAGATGGGCGGATCACGAGGTCAGGAGATCGAGACCATCCTGGCTAACACGGTGAAACCCCGTCTCTACTAAAAAATACAAAAAAACAGCCGGGCGAGGTGGCGGGCGCCTGTAGTCCCAGCTACTCGGGAGGCTGAGGCAGGAGAACGGCGTATACCCGGGAGGCGGAGCTTGCAGTGAGCTGAGATCCGGCCACTGCACTCTAGCCTGGGCGACAGAGCGAGACTCCGTCTCAAAAAAAAAAAAAAAAAAAAAGAAAGGGCTTCCAGGCCTTAACTCATGTACTCCCCATAACTAGGTTGGAATTATCTCCTTTGCACAGATGAGAAAACACACACACAGGTGGTAAGTGAATAGCCCAAGGTCACCATCTGGTAAGTGGATGAACTAGGATTGGAAGCCACACCTTTCATAAAATGATTTCTCAGCTCAAAAGGTTTTTCTGAAGATTCAGTAGGCTCACTGATAGAAATTGCTGGTGTGTGGCTGGTATTCCATCAAGAGTGGCCATTACTACTCCCACCCCCACCCCTCTGTAAACTCCACACATTGCCGACCTCTCACCTCTCCCTGTGCACACAAGGCCTTTTCCCGTCTGTGCGTCTCAGTACACCCACTGTTGCTGTCAAGAAAGTCCTCCTCCTTTTTTTTTTTTTTTGAGATGGAGTCTCACTTTGTTGCCCAGGCTGCAGTACAGTAGCGCGATCTTGGCTCACTGCAACCTCCACCCTACCTCAGCCTCCCTAGTAGCTGGGATTACAGGCAGCCACCACCACCACGCCCGGCTAATTTTTTTTTTTTTTGAGGTGGACTCTCACTCTGTGGCCCAGGCTGGAGTGCAGTGGCGCAAGCTCCGCCTCCAGGGTTCAGGCCATTCTGCTGCCTCAGCCTTCCGAGTAGCTGCAACTACTGGCACCTGCCACCATACCCGGCTATTTTTCGTATTTTTAGTATAGACGGGGTTTCACCGTGTTAGCCAGGATGGTCTTGATCTCCTAACCTCATGATCCGCCCGCCTCGGCCTCCCAAAGTGCTGGGATTACAGGCGTGAGCCACCGTGCCCAGCCTACTTATTTATACTTTTTAAGAGACAGGGGTCTCGCTCAGTTGCCCAGGCTGGAGTGCAGTAGGCTGATCTGCAGGAAAGGGGCTTCCAGGTCTTAATTCATGTACTCCCCATAACCAGGTTGGAAGGTTAGCTCACTGTAACCTCAAACTCCTATGCTCATGGTATCCTACTCGCCCCTAGCAGAGTAGCTGGGACTACACGTGTGCGCCACCACGCCAGGCTTAATTTTTACTTTTTTTTTGTAGAGACGGGGGTCTCGCTATGTTGCCCAGGCTGGTCTTGAACTCCTGGTCTCAAGTGATCCTCCTGCCTCAGCCTCCCAAAGTGTTGGTATCACAGGCATAAACCACTGCAACTGGCCCAAACAGTTACTTAATATAGCTATATTCCATGTGATATTTGAAACATACTTTTCTAAAAGGTTATCTTTTGGATATAATTGTTCATCTGAAATTCAAATTTAACTAGACATTGTATATTTTATATGGCAACCATACACCTGGGGCAATCAAGACGACCCATGAAGTTACCAGGAGACAATGCCTATCAGCCTACACTTTTCCAAGCCCACATCACACAAGGCCCCTTCCTGAGTGTTCCAGACGTCAGGTAGAGCCATCCCTTGGTTCACAAGTCCCACTCCTACCATGCCTATGGCGGCCAAACTGAAAGGCAAACACAGTGCTGGAGACCCCACAATGCCCTGGGCCTGTAGCAGCCAATTCCCAAGATGCCCCGCGTGAACACAATAGGCACCCGTTCCAATGCTAGAGCAATGAGATGAGGGCAAAACCTTTCACTACGGGACAATAAGGGCCAGTTCCCACAATTCCTTGTGGCAGTTCTTCCCAGGATGCCTTGGGCCTATAGCGACCACCTTCCCAGACTCCCTGTGTGGAAGCGCTCCAAGCCTCCAGGACGGTCAGCGGCAGGTGTGGGATAAAAGGAACCGGTCTCGACGAGGATCTGGGACACTCTTTCCCAGGATGCACCAGGCCTACAACGACTAGCGGACCGACTCCCACAGCGCTTCAAGGCGGAGCGCTCGGTTCTCCCAGGATGCCCCAGGGCGGCACAGCCGCGTAGGGGGTGAAAAGGAAGCCCTTGGGTCACCACGGCCCCAGACCGCCGGCTCCCCGGCGACGGGAGTCGTCGTTCCCATCATGCAGCGGGGCCGTAGCGCCCGCTTCCCGGCATGCCCTGCGCACCCCTGCCC
>NW_012119599.1:4103695-4116842 GCF_000951035.1 Colobus angolensis palliatus | reverse complement strand
TGTAGCTCTGTGTGAAGAGGGGCTATGAGCGTCGGGCCGTCGACGAGACCCGCGCGGGGGGCGCCGTGCTTTGCCCCTCGCTGCCTGGGTTTACTTGGTACAGTCCGCGGCCCGAAGGAACAACAAGCTGAAGGGTTCGCGCGTGCGTGTGCGGGGCAGGAACGCTACTTATAAAAATGGGATGCGCTGGGGGTGGAGGGCGCTAGTTCGGACTGGATCCTGGGCCCGAGGCCTGCTTATTTGCATAATCCTAGCGCGGGACAATGAAAGGCCTCCAGAACTGGAAGGAGTGATTTGCATATTCCCCGAAGAGGCCTTACTCCTGAGCGCAGTGATTAGCATATGGCGGGGCAACCTGAGCAAAGCGCATGCGCGCAGGGACTGCAGACTAACGCGAAGTGGGTAACCTTGTTTTCGTTGGGAATCAGTTTGCATCTTGAGAGGGGCCACGAGGGTCAGGACACCTCCCAACCAGGATAAATGTTTATTGATCTCCTTGGTGTCAGACCCTATGCTGGCAGATTCTATGGTTTCTGCAGTGAACCATACTCCTGTACTCACGGCGCCCCAGTCGAAGGAGATACACACCTAATTAGACAACTACTACCCATAAGGTCAGACCTGGAGTGAGGAACACAGGGGGCTGTGGGAGCCTAAGAGGCACCTGCCCCGGCCTATGATTCTAGAAAGGCTTCCAGGAGGTGGTAATCCTTAAGCCAAGTACGAATAGGAGACAGCTAGAATGGGAATGGATCTGGCAGAGTGAACAGCAAGCGCCAAGGCCCAGAGGCCAAAAAAAAAAAAAAAGCGCATGGTTTGATTGAGGAAGCAAGAGCAGCTTAGTATGCCTAGAACCGAACTGGAGGGGGAAATGGTCTTATAGACCATGTTAGAGTTGAACTATGACTACATTCCAGTCTTCCTGGAAGCGTCACATTCCGGCTTAAACTCCCCAAAGGGATCCCATTAGGAAAAAAAATCCAAAAATGTTTATCATGGCCTCAGGGCTATACAGCTGGTCTGACCGTGCTTATCTTTCTGACCCCACCTACTTCCTCCTCCCTCCACTCCTGTCCAGCTCCACTTTATGTCAAACTCTCTGCCATCTCGGGCCTTTGCTCTTGCCGTTACCTCTGCCTGAAAATGCTTTTCCCTCTGACCTTCGACTACCTGCTCTTGTGCTCACCATTCATATCTTGGTACGGATGTCAATTTGAGAGGCTTTTCCTGATCTCTCCATAATAGCGCTTCCACATATGACTGGAGTTACGGATAAATAGGGATTGGCCATGAGTTGGTGGTGGTTGTAACTGGCATGAAGAGTACATGGGTCTAGGCGCTGTGGCTCATGCCCGTAATCCCAACACTTTGGGAGGCCGAGGTGGGTGGATCACCTGCGGTCAGTAGCTTGAGACCAGCCTGGGCAACATGGTGAAACCTGCCTCTATTAAAAGTACAAAAATTAGCCAGAGGTGATGGGGGGGTGCCTGTAATCCCTGCTACTTGGGAGGCTGAGGCACAAGGATCACTTGAACCCTGGAGGCAGAGTCACTGCACTCCAGCCTGGGCCACCCAGCTAGACTCCGTCTCAAAAAAAAAAAAAAAAAAAAAGAGTCTGGGTGCGGTGGCTCACGCCTGTAATCCCAGCACTTTGGGAGGCCGGGGCGGGCAGATCACGAGTTCAGGAGATTGAGACCATCCTGGCTAACAAGGTGAAAACCCATTTCTATTAAAAATACAAAAAAAAAATTAGCGGGGTGTGGTGGTGGCAGGCGCCTGTAGTCCCAGCTATTTGGGAGGCTGAAGCAGGAGAATGGCGTGAACGCGGGAGGCAGAGCTTGCAGTGAGCCGAGACCTCACTACTGCGCTCCAGCCTGGGCAACTGAGTGAGACTTCGTCTCAAAAAAAAAAAGAATACATGGGACTTTATTGCCCCATCTACTCCTGCGGGTTTGAAGTTTTCCATAATGACAATGGCATACCACATTACCATACTCTGCATGTATATTAATAGTTCCTATCACAATCTGAACTTTCTTTGCTTCCTTGTTTTGAGTGTTTTCCTCATGAAAGCTTCATGAGGGTAAGAATGGAGTCGCCCTTTTTCACTTTGGGTTCTCAGTGCTTAGAGCAGGATCAGATTTCAGATTAGTGCAGAGCTATCTTTAACACCTAACATTTGCCTGTTTTATTCACCATGGACTCTAGAACTTTGAGCAGCACCTGACACGTCGTAAGAGGTTATTTTTTAAAGTTAGAATAATACATCTAAAAGGTACATGAATGAATGAGAAGCCTGGGATGCCAGACTAAAGAGCTTTGACTTGGTCTAGAGGTGATAGGGAGCTAGGCAAAGGTTTTGAGAGCTTAACTTTAATTCACAGTTCCCTTGGAGACTAATGTCTGGAGTAGGGGGAAGCCAGGGTAAGGGTCACGGCCATGGAATGGGGTAGCTCAGTCGCTATGAAAAAGACAAGACTCCGTGACTCTTTGGCTGAAGAAGTGGCCAAACCCAGGTTTCTTGGGAGGTCGAGATACCCTCAATGAGGTCAGGACCTTCTCCTGGCCTATACTGTCCAGCAGCAACCATCACACTCCCCCCTCCCCTCTCCCTTAGTTCCCCTCCCAATGGTACAGCCCTTGACAGCAGGACAGACACACGGCCACCCCAAACACTTGTTCTCTCCTCAGTTTAATGGTGGTTAGTGAGATTGCCAAACCCCCTCCCCATTCCCCTCCCCGCCCCATACAAAATGTGTGTGTGGTTTTTTGTTTTTTTGTTTTTTGTTTTTTTAACAAGAAAAAGGGGGCAAAAGCCAGGAATGGGGAGAGGGGGGTGCAATCTGATATTTTTCATACAGACTTTTGATTTTTTAATATATTATATATAAAACCATAAAGACCACGAATCCTCCCCAAACTCCTTTCCCCCTCCCCGGGGGGCCTGGAGGAGAGATGGGGAAGGCCCCCCCAGGAGTGGGTGGACAGAGAGACAAATATGGATGAGACAGACGTTGGGGGAAAAGGTAGAAGGGGAGCCCAGGAACCTGGGGAAGGGGAATTGGAGAAAAGGGTTGGGGCTGTCTCCCTCACTGCCCCCATCAAAGTTATGACACAAAGACACAGAATCCCTATTTCCACGCCCTCCCCCCACCCATCCCCCCACCGTGCAAACATGGCTTTGCAAAGAGGTGCCCAGAGCTCTGTGGAACTCTTACAATGGCTGGCATGGGGTCTAGGACCCCCAAAGAAATCTGTGTTCCCCTTCCCTGCCCACCCCACCCTTCCCAGAAACTGACCCCCTCCCCACAAGACCTGGTTTTGTAGCCTAGGGGCCCTGGCCTTCCCCCAGTTATCTTCCCCCAACCCAATCCCTACTGCCCTCCCTGGACTTGGGGGATCTGGACCTTTGGCCCCTGCCCTCTGGGGGACCCAGACCTCTGGGCCCTCACTTCTGGCCCTTGCAGAGATCCAGGCATCCAACACCCCCATCCCTGCCCAAGCGTCTGAGGTGTTAGTGGTGGGGGGAGAAGCCCACCATCCCAGACTCTGGTAAATGTCTTTGCTGGTTCCTTGCAGCTGGCAGTGGGGGTGACCCCAGCCCAGGCCTAGGCCTGGGGTGGGGATAGGGTCAGATGAAGAATTCCTCTTTCCTCTTGTGTCCGTCGCTGCCGTTGAGGAAGGCTTCTCTTGCTTCTCCCTGTTCATCCAAGCCACTGGCTTCGTGGGTCAGATAGGAACCTGAGAGGGTGACAGACCCCCAGGGCAGGGAGGACATATTTGTGGACCCAGGAGTTGGTCAGAAATATAGGGGAACAGGGAGACAGACAAGGCAGATGCCAGACGAAGGAAGAGGGAGAAATCGAACCAAACACACAGGGAGAGGCAGAGAAAGAGGTAAAAGCAGAATTAGGAAGACTCCAAAAGCTCACTGAAAGTGCCACCCTTATCCTTTCTGTTGGAGGTATTTCTTTGCTCTGCTCCCAGCGAATTCAGCAATTAGGAAAATAAACTGCTTTATTCAAATCCATGCTCTTTTTTTCCCCCCTACTTTTTTGTATTTTTAGTAGAAAAGGGGCTTCGCCATGGTGCCCAGGCTGGTCTCGAACTCCTGGTCTACTCAAGTGCTTTACCCGCCTTGGCCTCCCAAAGTGCTGGGATTACAAGCGTGAGCCACCGCGTCCACCCACAAATCTATGCTTTTAATTCAGCTTCTTTTTTTTTTTTTTTTTTTTTGAGGTGGAGTCTAGCTCTGTCGCCCGGACTGGAGTGCAGATCTCAGCTCACTGCAAGCTCCGCCTCCCGGGTTTACGCCATTCTCCTGCCTCAGCCTCCCGAGTAGCTGGGACCACAGGCGCCCGCCACCTCGCCCAGCTAGTTTTTGTATTTTTAGTAGAGACGGGGTTTCACCGTGTTAGCCAGGATGGTCTTGATCTCCTGACCTCGTGATCCGCCCGTCTCGGCCTCCCAAAGTGCTGGGATTACAGGCTTGAGCCCCCGCGCCCGGCCTTTTAATTCAGCTTCTAAATTCTACCCCTTTTCGAGTATTGTGCCGAAAGCCCCTCTCCCTTTGTCATCTCGGCCCCAGGTGCAGGGGGATTTGGAATCCTGCGCCTAGGCTCCGCCCTCTCGTTACCGTGGCTCTAGGCCCCGCCTCTTTCCGAGCCCCACAACCAACCAACCACAGAGTCCAGGCCCCGCCCCACTCACCCTTCTGCCGTACCGAGCACCAGACCATGCCCACTAGCACACATATGATCAGAAACACCAGCAGCGCCAGGATGCCGCCCACAATGGCATAGGGAACCGACGTCTGAGCCTCTACCACCGCACCAGGGTCTGCCAGAGGGACAGGGCACAGGGCAAGGTAATCAAAGGACGGTCCCAGTCTGGCCCCATCGCTGCCAAGCTTTTAAGCCATTCTGCACACATCTAACCGTGCCCTTTTATGTGCCACACCCCTCAAAAATTACTGCCACCTTGTAGTCTCTTCTCTTTACAGATGCTTGTTGGTTTGTACACTGCCCGACCCCTCCCCTGAGTCATGTTGCATTTTCCTTTTCTTTTTCTTGTTTTCTTTTGCAGAGACGGGGGTCTCGCTATGTGGCCCAGACTTAAACTCCTGGGCTCAAGCGATCCTCCGGCCTAGGCCTCCCAAAGTACTGAGATTAGAGGCGTGAGCGACCGCACCCGGCCATCCCTCTTCTTTTGACTCAAGTTTCTTCCTCCACTAAGAAACAGAGTCCAAGAAACAGGTCCAAGTCCCTTCCCACCTTGTCTAAAACGCTCCAAGTATTTAAAGTGCTGGGTTTCCAACTACTTCCAAATTTTCTGCCTCACCGTCATAGAGCTAAACACAGAACAGCTGTGTGCTAGAGCCCATTCCAACCACTTTACATATTTAGCTCACATAATCTTCACAACAACCTTGTTATATAGGTGCTATTGTTTATTTCCACTTTCCTGATGGGTTAACTGAGGCGCAGACAGGTTCGGTTATCTACAATAGAATGCAGCCAACCCGAATTTGAGCCCCGCGGGCCAGTCTGGTCCCAAAAGGACAAGAACTCTGTTGGCTGCCGAACCCCTGAGTTACGTGGCCTCTTTGCCCAAGCCCAGCCCCCGCCACCTGGCGCCCCGCCCCCGCCCTGAGCCCTGCCCGCAGCCCTGCCCTCACCGTAGACCACGAGTACGTAGAGCGCCCTCGCATGGCCGTGCTTATTGGACGCCTCGCAAGTGTAGGTGCCGTTATCCGCGGATACCAGGCCCGGCAGCGTGAGCGTCTCTCCCACGGCCTCCGCCCTCTCCGGCAAAGACTCATTCCCGCGGTTCCAGCGGATCTGGTTTGGCCTGGGTGGGGATAAAGTATAGTGAAAGTTAGGAACCCAGGTGCCAGCACCCAATTCTGACTTGTCAAGAATATAGACATGCAACTCTCATCCCGCAGGGACCTCCAAATAAGAGGCTTCCTGCTATCTCTTTCCTTTCTGGAAAACCAACAGTCCTGGGCCTACTTCCACCCATCACCAAGGTCTCAGGAATTCTAGCCCAGGCTGATCATGGTGGCTCATGCCTGTAATCCCAGCACTTTAGGAGGCTGAGATGGGAGGACTGCTTAGGGCCAGCAGTTCCAGACCAGTCTGGGCAACATAGGGAGACCCCGTCACTACAACATAGGGAGACCCCGTCACTACAATAATAATAATAATAATTATTATTATTCTAGCCCTCCCACGCCATTCCATCCTCAGCAACCAGGAGTCCGAGGCTGCACAGCTTCAGTACTGGGGAGTCCGAGCCTCCAGATTCCTCCTCCCCCAGGATTCAGGAGTCCAGGTCCCCAGCTCTCTCCTCCTTAGGACCCAGGCCTTCAAGTCCCTGGTCCCTGTTCTTCCAGGCCCCCAGCTTTCTCCTCTTGAGGACGCAGGAGGCCCCCAGAGCTCACCTGGGGTTCCCCGTGACAGCACACGTCAACACCAGCGTGTCTCCCTCCCTCACCACAGCTTGGGAGGCATGAATCCGGGCCGTGGGGGAGTCTGCAAGGCAAAAGTAAGAAGGGAGAGTAGTTTCCAAGCCATCACGCGGGACAAGGGGGACCCTCCCGGGTGCGGGTGGCTGGCGTTGGGATCCCTTGGGTCCCGGCCCGCGGGGCACTTACACTGCACATCCAGCACGTACTGCGTCTGCTTGCTGTGTCCGGAGGGCAGCGCCTGGTTCTGCGCCTCGCAGATGATGATACCACCGTCGTCCTTACGGTCCACACGAAACCGCACTGTGCTTGCCACGCTCCAGACCTTGCCATTTTCCTGGCTGCTGCTCACTCCTGCCACACCCCGGTCAGACACTGTCAGGCTGCGACTCTGGCTTCATCCATCCACCCAAGCCAACCCCAAAGCAGGCTATTTGCCAAGCTCCACCCCTTACCCACAGGCCCCGCCTCTTGTCCTCCAAGCTACGCCCCACCCCTAACCAAGGCCATGTGCCTCCTCCCAAAGCTCTTCCCTCTTTCACGCTCATGCTTTCTCGTCTATCAATCCATTTAATTGCTATATATATAAACATAAATCTATATATATACTTAGAGACGGGGTCTCACAATTCTGGCCAGGTTGAACTCCTGACCTCAAGCAATCCTCCCATCTCAGCCTCCCAAAGTGCTAGGACTACAGGTGTGAGCCACCACGTTTGACATCGACCACTACATATTGAATGTCCAGTGTCTGTGAAAACCTGTGGCTCCTCTCCACATATAACCACATATAACCTCTCCTAAGTCCCACCTCCTCCCCACCCCTCATCAGCACTTGGCCCAGGGTACCTTTCAGCTCCTTGCGGTCCCGGTACCAGCGCAAGGTGGCAGCCGGACGGGATCGCGGAACCAGGCAGCTGAGCTCCACCTCGCCGCCCTCTACCGCCTGCTCCCGGACCTCCACCACGGGATTCTCTGGGGCCACTGCCGCAGGAAGAAGGGAAGTAAGGGGTTAAAAAAGGCACGAACGTGGGTTCAAAGCGATCAAGCTGCCGTTTCCCAGCGACCAGAGGGAACCAGGGTCCCAGGTGGCAGGGGTTAAAGGGGAGAGGTCAGGAGCCAGATGCCCATCCAGGATGTTAAAAATAGTCATGGTCTGAAAGTCTCAGGAGAAGAGAGAAGCAGAGAAGAAAGGAGGAGAGGATGCGCCCGACAAGGGGGAGGGCGTTACCTAGTACCGTGAGCGTGGCAATCTGGTGGTGGGTGTCTTCTGTGTAGAGCTGGCAGAAATAGCCCCCCTCATCCTCCAGGCGGGCATCTGAGAGCCGGATCCGCACCCGGCGTGGGGAGAACTCCTCAAGCTGGAAACGCTCATCCTTCAAGGCTAGAGAGAGTGAGGGGGAAGGTGTGAATTTCGGGAGTCCTGGCCTCACAAGTCCCACCCATCCAACAAGAGCTTAGAGTCCAGCCCTCTGCCTCATTTCTCCAGCCATACCTGTGAGTCTGAGGTGTCCAACTATTTACTCCCTTGAGAACCCAGCATTAGTCAAGTCCTCCTGCCTGCAGGACCAGCAGTCCAGGCCCCCAGCCCTTTCTTCTCCGAGACCCAGGAGACCAAACTCTCGGGTATGTCCTCTTTCAGGACACGGGAGTCTGGGCCCCAGTCCTCTCTTCCTTTAAGACTCAGGAGTCTAGTCCCCAGCACTCACCACGGGTGCCATTGAAGAAGAGGGTCTGCCGGGCTGGGTTCTGGATGACAACTATGGACCCATCATACTGGTGTAGACGGCAGGTGATCTCAGCCACCCCACCCTCAGCCACCGTCACGTTCTCTGTCTGTACTTCCTGTCCTGCCCCTGGACGATTCGACAAAAAGACAGGATAGAAGACTCACTGAAAGCTGCATTTCAGTTTTTTCTTTCTCCCTCTCCCCCATCCAAACCTCCAATCCCTCTCTTTCCCCTCATTCATTTCATTGTACTGAACATTTCCTGCATGTCCAGGACAGGGAGGAAATCTGCTCCCTACTCTAAAAGAGCCGCAGTCAAGATTTAGTAGAATATGCTCTAATGAGGGCAGCACAGGGCACATTAGGAGCCCAGAGCAAGGGGAGACTATTATAGAACTGCCTAGAGAGATGGGTAGCCAGAGAGGGCTCTGCAAGAAAGCGCCATTGAATCTGGATCTTAAACAGTAAGCAGGAGGCCGGGCGCGGTGGCTCATGCCTGTAATCCCAGCACTTTGGGAGGCTGAGGCGGGCGAATCACAAGGTCAAGAGATAGAGACCATCCTGGCCAACATGGTGAAACCCCGTCTCTACTAAAAATACAAACAAACAAACAAAAAAGTAGCTGGGTGTGGTGGCATGCACCTGTAGTCCCAGCTACTCAGGAGGCTGAGGCAGGGGAATCGCTTGAACTGGGGAGGCGGAAGTTGCAGTGAGCCGAGGTTAAGCCACTGCGCCACTGCACTCCAGCCTGGGTGACAGAGCAAGACTCTGTCTCAAAAAAAAAAAAAAAAGAGTAAGCAGGAGTTCACAAGGTGTGGGAAACTGCTGTGTGTTCACCAAGCCTCATCTTTCACACCTGGGCACATATTGTAGCCCGTTTGCAAAGACGGCTGTAATATTCTCCTGTTCCTGGACATGCCCTTTGCAAATTGATTTTGCCATTCCTCCCATTGAGAAAGCACTCTGTCCCCCTACTAGTCTGGGTAAAACTTGCGAGTTGCTTTGACCAATAAAATTTGCTAGAAGTGATATTGAGCTCAGGCCTGAAGAGGCCTTGTAACTTCCACTACTGCCCTAAGACTGTTACATGAAAATACCCAGACTAGTGTCTTTGCAGATGAACGATCACAGTGAAAGAGAAGCCCAGCCAGCAGCCAGCACCAACCACCAGCTGTGTGAGTGAGGCCATCCTGGATCATCCAGCCCCAGCTGCCCCACCAGATGACAGTAGCCATACAAGTGACCCCAGTTGAGACCAATAAAAGATCTGCCCATCTGATATAGCCCAAACTGCTGAACCCCAGAATCATGAACAAATAAGGTGGTGGTTGTTTTAAACTCCTAAGTTGTGCGTGATCTGTTCTCTGCTAAAGTTAACTGATACAATACAGAATTAGGCTATACTTCCCAGCATCCTTTATAGTTAGGTGGGGCCATGTGACCAATTCTGGCCAATGGGATGTAGGTGGAAGAGAAACACCTCTTGCAGCCTGACCCATGTCCCTCATAATCCTTAACACTGACTGAACAGAGAGGACTCCAGGGAGCCTAGAGGAGGGCAGGATCACAAGCCGGAAGGAACCTGGGTCTCTGACTGACTGTCCCCCATGACCCACCTGTATAGGACTGTGATATGAGCAAGAAATACACCTTTTTGTTAAGTCATTGAGATTTCAGGGGTGTCTGTTACAGTGTTTAACCTACCCTGATTAATCCATCAGAAAAACAAGGTGGGGAATTAGAAAAGGGGTGTTTCTAGCACCATCAGAGGAAAGAATTTAGGAAAACTGAAAGCCAAGATTAATCATCAGCATCACTATCATCATCTGTTGTCTTCAAAATAACAGTAACCCCCATAGCTAACAATTATTAGGTACTTGCAATGTTAGTCCCTGTGCTAAGGGCATTACCTATATAACTTACGTTTAGTCTTCACAATCCCTGTGTAAGGTAGGCATTATTATTATTATTATTATTATTATTTTGTTTTTTGTTTTTTTTTTTGAGACAGAGTCTTGCTCTGTTTCCCAGGCTGGAGTGCAGTCGTGCGATCTCGGCTCACTGCAACCTCCATCTCCCAGGTTCAAGCGATTCTTCAGCCTCAGCCTCCCAAGTAGCTGGAATTACAGGCATGCACCACCATGCTGGGCTAATTTTTGTTTTTAGTAGAGACAGAGTTTAGCCATGTTGACCAGGCTGGTCTCAAACTCCTGGCCTCAAGTGATCCACCTGCCTCAGCCTCCCAAAGTCCTGGGATCACAGGTGCGAGCCACTGCGCCAGCCAATTATTATTATTATTTTTAATTTGAGACAAGGTCAGGCTAGAGTGCAGTGGCACGCTCTCAGCTCACTGCAATGTCTGCCTCCCAGGCTCAAGTGATCCCCCTCAGCCTCCCCAATAGCTGGAACTACAGGTGCACACCATCACACCTGGCTAATTTTTGTATTTTTTTAGGGATGGAGTTTCGCAGTGTTGCCCAGGCTGGTCTCGAACTCGCAAACTCAAGTGAACTGCCTGCTTCGGCCTCCCAAAGTGCTGGGATTACAGGTATGAGCCACTGCGCTTGGCCTATCCCCATTTCCCGCATCCCCCTTTTTTTTTGGGACGTTGTCTTGCTCTGTCACCCAGGCTAGAGTGCAGTGGTATAATCTCGGCTCACTGCAACCTCCACCTCTCAGGTTCAAGCGATTCTCCTGCCTCAGCCTCCCAAGTAGCTGGGATTATAGGTACCCACCACTGCACCTGGCTAATTTTTGTATTTTTAGTAGAGATGGGGTTTCATCATCTTGGCCAGGCTGGTCTGGAACTCCTGACCTCGTGATCCACCCTCCTCGGCCTCCCAAAGTGCTGGGATTACAGGCTTGAGCCACCGTGTCCTGCTCCCATTCCCATTTTATAGGTGAGAAAATTGGCCCACAGAGATGAAATGACTTGCCCAAGTTCACAGCCAAGAGTGGCAGCACCAAAATCTGCATCCAAATCTCTGATTCTGTATCCTGCATCTGTATATCCACTCCTGGATGTCTGGATTAAGTGTCCGTCATTGGCAGGGGGTTGTGAGATCCACTTGTGATGGGCCTCAAATGCCAATCTAGGAGATTGACTTTCATCCTAAGGGCCAGTGAAGGTTTTGAAGCAGGAAAATGCCATGATTAAATCTGGCTGTTTGTCTTTAAGTGCTGGATAGCTATCCATGTCTTTTACATTCAGGTGCAGGGTTGCATTCATTCAGGAGTATTTCCTGAGTATCACATAGGTTTTCAGGAGCTGAGCAGTCAGAGATGAGTTAGATGGGCTCCCTGCCCTTTAAGATTTTGGGAAGGTAGAAACCAATCACTGTAATCAGAAGAGTTATGTTCTCTGTAAGAGGATAGGTAACCTAATTTGGGAGTTGAGGGGTAGAAAAGATTATTTCTGGGGGATGGAGACAGAGACTTCTGGCTTCCTATTCTGACATCCATTTTTCCCTTTCTCCTCAGTAAAAGAAAAGAACACTGGTTGTATTTTATGGCTGCACTATGTCCAACAGAAAAAGACATTTCTCAGTCTCCTTGCAGCAAGGTAAAACCATCTGATAAAATTTTGTTCAGTTGGATACAAGCCAAAATTTTGCATGACAATTTTGGGAGGACTTCCTGAAACAGGTGGACAAACCCTTTTTTCTACCGAGTCACCTTTGTGCTGCCCAGAACTAGCAGTGTGATGCATGGAATTTAGGCAGCTATATTGAACCATGAGGACAAGGGCAGTGGGGCTGGCGGAACCAAGAGCTGGAAGATGCCTGAGTCTCTGGTGAAGATGTGGGGCTGCTGTAACAGCCCTGGACTCCTACTTCTGGACTTATTTGATGTTTGAGTGTAACACTTTGGGTATTTTTATTTTTTAAATTTATTTTAGAGATGAGGTCTCACTATGTTGCCCAGGCTGGACTCAAACTCTTATGCTCAAGCAGTCCTCCTGCTTCAGCTTCCTGAGTAGCTGAAACTATAGCACTTTGGGTATTTGAGCTACTATTTGAGGTTTATTTAGCACCTCCTGGAATATCAAGCTTAACATGTCCAATCCTTGCCCCAGATATTTTCCTCCCCAAATTTTCTCAATCTCAGCAAATGTCACCACCATTCACCTGGTTGCTCAGGTCAAACACCTAGAAATCATTGAAGTTCTCTCCCTTTCCCTCATCCCCAATATCCATTCCATCAGCAATATCTGTCCATTCTACCTCCAAGACACATCCCAGATCTCATCACCTTTGTCTGCCTCTCCTACCCTCACTCTCATCCAGCATCATCCATCCCTCAACTGGACTCTGCAAGAGGCTACTCGTGGGTCTCTCTGCATCCCTGTCTGCCTCCTCCGAGGCCATTCTCCACCCAGTGGCCGGATGGATTTTTCAAAGAGGTAAATCAGATCAATTCATCTCTCTATTTAAAACCCTTCAAGGGCTGCCCATAACATGTAGAGTAAAATAGAGACCCCTTCCCGGGGACTTCGAGGTGCTTATGGCCTGGCCCCTCTCTGACTTCACTTCACTCTGGGCTCGCTAGCCTTGCTGTCCCTCAAACAGGCTAAGCTCGTTCCCCTAACAGGGCCTTTTCCCTTTTCTTCCTTCTGCCTAGAATGTTCTTCTCCCCACCTCCCACCCCCCATCTTCCCAGGGCTGACTCCTGTTCCCATTTGGGTCTCAAATCATATCAGTACCTTCTCAGAGAGGCCTTCCCTCACTGCTCATCCCTTCACCTTTAGAACACTTTCTTTTCTTTTAAGAGACAAAGTCAGCCTGGTGCAGTGGCTCATGCCTGTAATCCCAGCACTTTGGGAGGCCAAGGCGGGCACATCACCTGAGATCAAGTGTTCAAGACCAGCCTGGCCAACATGGCAAAACCCCATCTCTACGAAAAAATACAAAAATTAGCCAGGCATGGTGGTGCACACCTGTAGCCCTGGC
>NW_012119599.1:4100905-4102470 GCF_000951035.1 Colobus angolensis palliatus | reverse complement strand
AAAAAAAAATTTTTTTTTTTTCTTTAGAGATGGGTGGTCTCAATATCTTGCACAGCTTGGCCTTGAACTCCTAGGCTCAAGCAATCCTCCTGCCTTGGCCTCCCAAAGTGCTGGGATTATAGGCATGAGCCACTGCAGCTGGCCCAGACAGAATCTCATTTCAGCCTGACAACAACTTTGTGACATCATTATTTTCATCTTAAACACTTAGGTTGATCCCAGATCAACCACTTGCCATCTGTGTGACCTGGGGGCAAGTGACCTTACCTTTCTGAGCCTCAGTTGCCTCATCTATAAAATGGGAATGATGCCAGTGCCTGCCTTGTAAGGATGAGCCCCGTGCCTAAAGCTCAGGGAGCCCTCTCTGCAAGGCTGTTTTAGTACAGCCTTGGGAAACATGCCCATGGATGTGAAAACTGGCATGCACATTCTGGCGCTTTTAAGAACATCTCCATAGATCCTGGACCTCAAGGCTGGTTCAGTGCTAGCCCCCCATTTTACAGATGTGGAGAATGAGGCTTAGCAGGTCCCAGGCAAGTCGGTGGCAAAATTCACCATCTCCTGGGAGTCATCAGGTTCCTCTCAATCTGTCCCCACCATATTTATCCCCTACTCTCTGCTTGAGGGTGCAAATGGGGTGAGGGTGGGGGGCTTTTGTCTTACTCCCTCCCCCTCCTGAGGAGTCAGTAACCAACAGTGTCTGTGCCTGGAATATTAATGTCTCAGCAGCTTTTGTTTGGGGGGTTGAGGGTGGTGGGGGCGGGACTTTCTGGTCAGAGAGGGGCTGAGCTTGGGGACTGAGGCACTGGCCCTTTAAACTGTGTTGATAGCCAGGAGTCGTCACGGGGATGGTGCTTGGAAAAAGGGACAGGGGAGGGTTTGGGAAAGAGTGGCGGAGCAGGTAATGCGTAAGACCCAGGAATCCAGCCCCCATTACCTCCTCTCCCAGGACCCAGGAGTCTAGGCTCCCAGCCCCTCCTCCATCAGGTTCCAGGAGTCTGGAACCCCGGTTTCTTTCCCCCTTAGACCCAGGAATTCAGCCCCCAACCACCTCCTCTCTCAGGTTCCCGAAATCTAAAACCCTAGCCCCCTTCTCGATCAGGACCCAGGAGTCTGGGCTTTCAGCAGCCCCTTCCTTCAAACCTAGGAGTCAGAGCCCCCAGCTCTGTCCCAGCTTAGACACAGGAGTCTGGGCCTCCAGCCCCCTCCTCCTTCAGGACCCAGGAGCCAGGGGTCCAGAGTACACAGCTGGTGGATGTTTCCACGGAGACTAAGCAGGGTGGAGGGAGCGCTTCCTGGGTCCTGAGTCAGCGAATACCCAAGGGAGTCTCAAGGTCATAGTTCCGGGGAAGGTCACCACCACCCCCTCTGTATCCGCTCCCCAGGGGGCTCCTGGCATCCTGCCTCCTTCCCCCTTCCTCCCCTAGGGAGGTGGTACATCCCTGCGTCCTGACCGAACC
This sequence comes from Colobus angolensis palliatus, assembly GCF_000951035.1. Lineage (NCBI taxonomy): Eukaryota > Metazoa > Chordata > Mammalia > Primates > Cercopithecidae > Colobus > Colobus angolensis. The sequence goes on along the minus strand of NW_012119599.1, from coordinate 4,101,010 downwards.
CCCCTCAGCCCCCCATCAATGGCGGAGTCCGAACATCCTCGCACAAAGCGTCAATTCTTCCCCAGCTCAGCCTTGTGAAGGCGCCTGTATTCGCAGGACCTAGGC
>NW_012119599.1:4096819-4100480 GCF_000951035.1 Colobus angolensis palliatus | reverse complement strand
ACTCAGAAGTCTAAGACCCCAGCCCCCTCCTCCCTCGGACTCAGGAGTCTAAGACCCCAGGCCCCTCCTCCCGGGACCTAGGAGTCTAAGACCCCAGGCCCTTGTCCCTCAGACCCAGGAGCCTAAGACCTCAGCCCCTTCCTCCTTGAGACCCAGGAGTCTAAGACCCCAGCTCCCTCCTCCTTCAGACCCATTAGTCCAGGTCCCCAGACCCTCCTCCATCAGACCCAGGAGTCCAGGCCCCTAGCCCCTCCTCTCCTGGAAACTTTTGACTCTAAGTCCCCAGTCAACCCCTAGAACCAGAGTTCTGCCTTTCCTCAACCCTGTGTCCCCTCCCATCTGGGGACCTAGGCATCAGGTGGGGGCGTAGGGGTGAGTCAGCAGCCTCACACACAAAGTCCCCGCTGTGGCCCCCACATTCCTGGGATATTCGGGACTCCCTGGATTCCGGGCCTCAGGCCCAGCCAGGGAGTGGGGAGTCCTCCAGAGGACCTCCCTGGGTGTGGGGTACGGGAGGAATTCCTGCTCCGGGAAGGGTGCAAGGCCTGCACTGAGCTCCCACTGTCCGAACCTCCACCCCCAGTGCCCTCTGTTCACACCCCCTTCCCAGAAGAGCCCAGGCTCAGCGCCTGCCCCTTGCCCCACTGGGTGCCCACGGAGGAGCCTGTGTGCCTGCTCCCTGTGGGCCTGGGGTCTGCACGGGCGGAAACCAGTGGGTGCTTGGGTCCTGGTGCCACAGGCCATTGGATGCTGGTGGGTCTGTCTCCAGGCCACCCCCCACCCCTCCCAGAGAGAGAAAGCTGCCTTTGTGTTCTCCAAGATGGGGACAGGCCAGGCTCGCACGACATTAACCCAGCCTTAGGCCCCAGCCCTGCTGTGTCTAAGGTCTTGGAATCCATTGCAGAACCTGACCCCCACCCCCAGGCTCTGGGGACACAGGCGCCTGGCTCATGGGTGGGTGGGTAGGGAGGTCAGTGATAGAAACCTCCAAAACCTGTTCCTTGGAGTGACTCACAATGGAGGGAGGGTCCCCCTGTTCTCAGAGTGGTTGGTCAGAATTTTAGCAGGAAAAAGTGAGTCACCCCGGGAGGAAAACATTATTTGGGGATCAACAACTGCCCCCTCCACAAGGCCCCTCAACTCCTAACCGGCTCTCTATTCTTTCTTTGTATTGGATATCTGTTTCCTCTGCTCCTTTCTGTTCTACGCAGTTTCTGGCTGCGGGTCCCCGTTTCTGCCTGGGTGCATCTCTGGGCAGGCAACCCATCCCTCCCTCTCCCTTCCTCTCCTCTGCCCACCCTGGATCCTTCTTCTTTGGGCATAAATCTCATCATCTTCTTCTGGTATGCTCAGAAGATGAATGAACCAGGAGAGAGAGAACATGTTTTTAAAATGGCGCAAATGTACCCCATCTCCCCCGGTTTCTGCTGGCTGGGCAAGGTGAGAGAGGAAGGAGTGACTAAGAGAGAAATGCAGGAACAACAGATACCCACTAAAATGTTGTGGCCAAGGCCACTCAGAAATATCCAATGGAAAGGAAAGCAGGAAGGATCCTCCAAGACCACATGCTATAGCCTCTTATCCCATGCTTTACCGAAGGGGAAAGTAAGGCCCAGAGAGGGACAAGGACTGATGCAAAGTTATACCAAAGGGTCCTGGGTAAGGCTTGGACCCAAGTTCCTTAGCTCCCAGTCGGGAGCTCTTCCCATGACACCAAGCTCAGTTTATACTTGTAAAAGTCACATACCATTTACTTTAGAGAAAGTTTACAGAGAGGATTAGGGTGCCAGAAAGCAGTGACTTGGAAATCAAACGAGGGACAGGGCTGTAGACCTAACTCCCAGAAGCACCAGAGAAAGGCTTTTGCACGGAGCGGGTGGTCACCTTAAGCTATATTCTGATCCTGAGAATTCAAAGTCTGATGATTCTAAGCTGCCAAGATTCTAAATGTCATAGATATCAAGATCCAGCAACTCCAAGACATCAAGATTTCACGATTTTCAAGACGTCAAGATGCTAGCATGCTAACACCATCGAGGTTCTAGAACTTTAAAGCTGTCAAAATGCTAAAGCCTTCTGGATTCTAGAATCCTATAGATGTCAGTATTCTAGAGTACCCTCATGTTCTTTGTTTACTGGATTCATTAGTTCCAGGATTCTGTGAGCCTGGTGTCTAGCCTAAAAAATAAAGATAAATTAAAATTGATGGAAATGTCACTAGGGTACCAAAGTTCTCATCTGGGAAATTGTGGTGTGTCTGTTGCAAAGAAAGGAGGTAATGATTGCAAGTTCTAAAGCAGTCACAGAAGACTAGAGAAGAAAGAAAGGCAGACAGTGAGAGAACAGCTTTGCCCCTCACCCTGGCTGAAGTGAAGGTGGCTCTGCCTCAAACCCTGGAGTGGGGAACGTGTAACTACACTCAACTTGCCAGAGACCCCTTCACAGTCTGAGCCGGCGTTCCCTTTCAGGTCACTGAGTTCAACATCTTCACTTGACAGAAAAAGAAACAGAAGCCTGGAGAGAGGGAGGTGTTTACCATTGGCTGCAATGGCAAATGGCAAGAGCCAAGATTTAAGCCCAGGCTGCCAGCCCCGTGCCACCTGATCACAACTCCTCTCACCAATCTCTGCAGAACACCCAGCCCTCCTGCTTCTACCCAGCCACCTTCCAATCCTCTGTTCCTTCCAAAAGTGGCCTTATCCACCAGGGAGGGGTGACCCGTGGCAGGTTCGAGACTCACACAGTGTGAGAGTGTGTGTGGGTGACATTTCCTGACCTTGTCCCCAGTTTCAGGGTCACCCGACCTTGGGGGTCTCCAGCTTCTCACAGTGTGTGCTGAGGGTATGTGGATGGCTCCCTGGATGTCCCGGACAGGGGCTTCTCTGTGAGTCAAGCCTGGGTGTGTGAATGGGTGAGGAGGGTTTGGAGAGACATTCGCTGAATCCACGTGTGTGCCTACATGCCAAGGTCCCCCATTCTCACTTCCCTGCACACATGCACACGTGTTTCCCCCCAGGGCTCTTTAGAATGCCCTGCCTGACTGAATTCCTCTCCAGGGGCACAGAGGGGATAGAGAGAGGGAGGAAGGAAGGATGGGAATGGGAGATCCCGGGATGGAGGCTGTAAGGGTAGAGAGAGGAGGCACAGCAGAAAGACAGGGATGGAGACAGTGGGACAGAGAAGGGGGAAGGAGACAGGTGACAGAAAGGGCTAGAGAAACGAGTGACAGAAAGACAGGGGACAGAGAGACAAGGGGATGGGGCAGATAGGGGACAGAGGAAAAGGGACAGAAAAACAAGGGTGACAGCGAGACAGAGACAGGGACCAAGAATAGGGACAGAGAGGGAGGGCAGAAATCCGGGGGAAAGAGAATAGAGAGGATGATGGAGGGGACAGAGTGACCCAGGAAAAGGGGACAGAGACCAGGGGACAGAGGTAGGGGACAAAGACAGAATAGATGAGGAACACGGAGGCAAGGAGAGAGGTAGACAGACAGAAGGAGGGACAGGACTTCGAGACTGAGGGACAGAGGACAAGGGTAGGGGGCCGAGGAGCCGGACGGGGGGAAGGGGGGATTTAGAGACGGGCGGACAGAGGGACGCAGAGACTGGACAGGACAGCGGGACGGGCCTGGGGAAGGCGGACTCGTGTGTGTGGGGGG
>NW_012119599.1:4091241-4096139 GCF_000951035.1 Colobus angolensis palliatus | reverse complement strand
AGGGTTGCTGGCATGCAGGGTGCGTGCGCTGCGCGGAGGGGAGGGTGGCAGGGTGTTGCTGGAGGCAGTGAGAGGGTGGGAGCGTGGGCGTCGTGTGGTGCGGTGTGTGCGAAGGGAGAGCGTGGCCAGCGTGACGGGAGAGCGTCAGGAAGGGAGTGCGACGTGGGAAAGGTGAGTGTAAGAGGCGTGCTGCGGGCAGGTGGGTGTCTAGAGTCTAGCGAGAGGCTGTGAGCTGAGCCGCCGGGACAGGGGAGGCTTCAGCGGGAGGTCCGCAGGGTCTGGAGGTCGAGGCAGATCAAGGATCTCCCAGGGCAGGGCGAGGCTGGGGCTCAGGAGTGGGGCGGGGTTAGTTCCCTCCCTCCCTCTCTCCTGTCCTGACCTGAAAACCCCGTGTTTCCGCGTCATTCCCCGGGAGGGGTCCCCTGAAAGTGAACTAACTGGAAGGAAACCTGAATCGTGGGTCCCAGGAGGGAGAGGCTCCTGTGAACACCTTCCAGACTCTGGCGTCCCCTTTCCTCCCTGCTGTCTTCCTGCCCCAGCCGCTCACCCTCTCTCTGCATGTGTTTGCCTCTGCCCTTCCTCTCTCCCCATCTTTGAGGCTGACTCATCCCTCCAGGCTTAGATCCCTTCTCTCTTCTGGGAGTGGGTTTCCCTGAGCCCACTTCTGTGACACCCTGTAAACCTGATGCGGGATCATTACCTGTGGAACCCAGAAAGAGTGAGAAACCATGGAAAGGAGACCTCGACCTCTCTCATGCCCATTTGTCAGGTAATCTGAGGTCCAGAAGTGCCAATTATGAACGTCTTTCCTTCCCCCCTCCCCCGCCCAGACGGAGTCTTGCTCTGTTGCCCAGACTGGAGTGCAGTGACACAATCTCCACTCACTGAAACCTCTGCCTCCCGGGTTCAAGTGATTCTCCTGCCTCAGCCTCCCGAGTAACTGAGATTAGCCCGCCACCACACCTGGCTAATTTTTATACTTTTAGTAGAAACGGGGTTTTGCCATGCTGGCCAGGCTGGTCTTGAACTCCTGACCTCAGGTGATCCACCTCTGTGGGCCTCCCAAAGTGCTGGGATTACAGGCGTGAGCCACCATGCCCAGCTGAAAATCCTTACTTTTTATTCCTACTAAACATTTTTACATCCAGGCCCACAAGGGACTTCAGAACTTTGCACACCCTTCACACACCTTTTCTGTCCTCAGTGCCCAGCTTCCAGTATCCTTTCTGACCTCAAGACCAAAGCTACCATCAACCCTTGTGTCCCGGGACCATGGCTCCCAGCCTCCTCTCTTTCCTCAAGGTCCTAGCTCCCATCAACTCCTGTATCCTCAGGACTATGGCTTCCAGCATCCTCTCTGTCCTTCGGGTCCAAGCTCCCATCAACCCCTATGAAGCAGGACCATGGCTCCCAGCATCCTCTCTGTTCTCAGGGTCCAAGCTCCTATCAACTCCTGTGTTCCCAGGACCATGGATCCCAGTGTCCTCTCTGTCCTCAGAGCCCAAACTTCTAACTGTCCCTGTGTCCCCAGATCCATAACCCCGAGCAACTTCCTTCTTCTTCAGTCCTCAGCTTCCCAGCTTCTGTAGACTGGGGAAAAGATAGTCTCTAATCCTCCTTCCAGGGCTCACATTTTGTGACTTTTGCTAGATGGGAGAGGAATGTTTGACCTGCCTTTGGGATACTGGTTCAAGGGGTAACTAGTAGTTGTCTTTTCCTGCAGGAGCCAATAGGCCCCCTCACTCAGGACTGTGACAGATGTCTCCTGCTCCAACTGAAGGGGAACCTTGGGGGATGTTGGTTTGGTTCTTACCTGTCATCCTTAAGTCCCACCATTCCATGTGAAGACATCATGAGAGTAGTGGTCCTGACAGGCACATTGGCTCACGCCTGTAATCCTAGCACTTTGGGAGGCCAAGGTGGGCCGATCACTTGAGGTCAGGAGTTTGAGACCAGCCTGGCCAACATGGTGAAACCCCGTCTTTGCTAAAAAAAAAAAAAAAAATTAGCCAGGTGTAGTGGCACGTGCCTGTAATCTCAGCTACTCGGAAGGCTGAGGCAAAATAATCCCTTGAATCTGGGAGGCAGACGTTGCAGTGAGCTGAGATCACGCCACTGCACTCCAACATGGGTGACAGAGAGAGACTCAGTCTAAATAATATTAATAATAAAAAATAGAATAGAGGTCCTGTCCCCATCCTACTCCAGGGTACCTTGTCCATTAGGGATTTAGTGCAAGTGACAGCAAGTCCAACCCAACTGGTTTGAGAGAAAGAGAACTGGTTCACACATAACAAAAAGTCCCTGTATGGTTGGCTTTGGCAAGGTCTGTCAATCTCTGTCCTAAGGATGCATGGCTCCCCTCCTGTAGCAAGATGGCTGGCAGATACCCCTGGGGCGAGATTCACATTTGGGGTGATTAAGATTCTGCAAGAGAGAGACAACCTTTATTTCACACAGCTTTTCAATTGTTTTCTGTCCCTGGTGAGACTCGGAGACCTAGCTCTTGCTTGGTTTCTAAACTTTCAATAACACCGTTTTTGCTTAAGTCAGCGCAAACAGATTTTATTTCTTGCAACCAAAGATTCCTGAACAAAAACTTCAGAGTCATTAACAATGAAGTCCTGATCACAAGCTATGGTATAGGACATGAGAAATTTGTCCCTAGCCTCAATATCTGCTGGAGGGCATCATGGAATAAGTATTTCTATCCTCTGATCCCCACTGTAGGGCATCATGGGATATGTAATCCTAACCTTCAATCTCTGCCATAGGGTTTCATAGACAATGCAGTCCTAGCCTCAATATGTTGTAGGGAATTATGGGAAAGGTGAAATTATCCTCAATTATAATACTGAGTATCTCCGAAAATGTCATTTTAGCCTCATCTCTGCTGTAGGGTATCATGGGAGATATACCTCTGGTCTAATTTTTGTTGTAAGTTGCCATAGAAGATGCAGTCTTTCCTTTCCTTCCTTCCTTCCCTTTTTTCTTTTCTTTCTTTCCTGTCCTCTTTTTTTTTTTTTTATGTAGAGACAGAGTTTCTTGCTATGTTGCCCAGGCTGGTCCTGAACTTCTGGGCTCAAGCAATTCTCCTGTCTTGGCCTCCCAAAGTGCTGGGATTACAGGCATGAGCCATTGCACTCAGTCCCTTCTCTCCTTTCTTTCTTCATCACCTGCCATGTTCCAGGCACTAGGAATAAATTATCAAGTAAATAAAAGGCCTTGCCCTCCATGGCAATTATAATGGGGAAAGTTAGCTAAAAACAAATAAAAATTACTGTTCCATTTAACCATCGCTGAATAACAAAATACCCCAGAACGTAGTGGTGTGAAACAACAACCTTTTAATTTTATGATTCTATGAGTCAGGAATTGGAAGAGGATTGGTGAATATCTGCTTTATGATGAACTGGGGCCAAAAATGAATCAGCTGGAACAGCTGGAGATGGAGGGGAGGGGCACCAAGGGCCATATATCTGAGGCTGGTGGTTGGTGTTGTGGGTTTTGAATAGTGCCCCCCAACTAAAATATATGTTGAAGTTCTAGCCCCTGGTATCTGCACATGTGACCTTATTTGGAAATAAAGTCTTTGCAAATGTAATTGACTTTTTTGTTTGTTTGCTTGCTTGAGACTGAGTCTCGCTCTGTCACCCAGGCTGGAGTGCAGTGGCATGATCTTGGCTCACTGCAACCTTCACCTCCTGGGTTCAAGCGATTCTCCTGCTTCAGCCTCCCAAGTAGCTGGGATTACAAGCACGTGTCACCATGCCCAGCTAATTTTTGTATTTTCAGTAGAGACAGAGTTTCACCATGTTGGCCAGGCTGGTCTCGAACTCCTGACTTCAAGTGATCTGGCCACCTCAGCCTTCCCAAAGTGCTGAAAAATTAGAAAGTCTTGGGGGAAGAACCATTGGAAAATCCAATGATTGATACGGGGTTATAAGGAGAGATATTTGGAGACATAGCCACAGTCCTAGGGAAGGTGGCCATGGGAAGACGGAGGGATTACAGGGATGCAGCTACAAGCCAAGGAATGGCAGAGATTGCTGGCAGTCCCTCAGAAGCAAAGGAGAGGCAAGTTCTTGGTTCTTTCCCCAAGACTTTCTAATTTTTCTTTTTTTTGAGACCGAGTCTCGCTGTTGTCAGCCCCAGCTGGAGTGCAATGATGCGATCTCGGCTCACTGCAACCTCTGCCTCCCAGGTTCCAGCAATTCTCCTGCCTCAGCCTCCTGAGTAACTGAGATTACAGGCGCCCGCCACCATGCCCGGCTAGTTTTTGCATTTTTAGTAGAGATAGGGTTTCACCCTGTTGGCCAGGCTGGTCTCGAACTCCTGACCTCAGGTGATCCCCCCCACCTCTGCCTCCCAAAGTGCTGGGATTACAGGTGTCAGCCCCCAAGACTTTAAAAGCATGGCTCTTCCCCTGACACTTTAAAAGCTTGGCTCTTCACCTCAGACTTCAACACCTTGGTTTCGGACATTTAGCATTCAGAACTGTGGGAGAACAAGTTTCTAGTGTGTGTGTGTGTGTGTGTGTGTGTTTTCATTTTATTTTATTTATTTATTTATTTATTTATTTTAGACAGAGCCTCATTCTGTTGCCCAGGCTGGAGTGCAGTGGTTCAATCTCAGCTCACTGCAACCTCTGCTTCTCGGATTCAAGCAATTCTCGTGCCTCAGCCTCCCGAGTAGCTGGGATTACAGAGGAGAGCCACCACAGCCAGCTGTTTTTTTTGTTTTGTTTTTTTTTTTGTACTTTTAGTAGAGACAGGGTTTCACTGTGTTGGCTAAGCTGGTCTCAAATTCCTGGCATCAAGTGATATGCCTGACTTGGCCTCCCAAAGTGCTAGGTTTACAGGTGTGAGCCACCACACCTGGCCTAAGTTTCTGTGTTT
>NW_012119599.1:4087350-4090737 GCF_000951035.1 Colobus angolensis palliatus | reverse complement strand
GGCTCAAGTGATCCTTCTGACTCAGCCTCCCATGTAGCTAGGACTACAGGCATGCCCCACCACATCCAGCCAAATTTTTTTTTTTTTTTTCAGTAGAGATGAGGTCTCACTGTGTTCCACAGGCTGATCTTGAACTCCTGAGCTCAAGAGATCTTCCTTTCTCACCCTCCCAAAGTGCTAGGACTACAGGCGTGAGCCACTGTGCCTGTCCTTCCGTGGTGTTTTGATACGGGCACACAATGTGTTAGTTCATAAAGTTTGTAATAATTTATCACAGGCCGCCCTAGGAAACTAATATAGCTGAGTTTCCTGGTTCTTCTCTATATCACATCTGCTGGGGCTACATGTCCAAGGTGGCTTCTTCACCCACTTGTCTGGTGCCTGGGCTGAGATGGCTGAAACGTCTGGGGCTGTATCTCCACATGGCATTTATACGTGAGTAGCCTGGGCTTCCTTACAGCATGGCGGTCTCAGGGCAGTAGTACTTTTACGTGGCAACCAGTTTCCCCAGAGTGAGCGTTCTAAGATTCAGAAAGTGAGAAATGACAGTTTCTTAAAGCTTGATTCCAGAACATAGCACAGCAAAACTTCCACCACATTCTACTGGTCAAAGCAGTCACAGAGTCACTTGTATTCAAGAGGCAGAAGTACAGACCTCACCTCTTTAAGCCACCACAATGACAGGTGGTGATATGTGATTAGAGAAAGCCCTAAACAAGGACCTTGTCCCTCACCTGCCCCCAAATACCAGGGAAGATGTCTTTTTTTTTTTCTTTTTTTTTTTTTTTGAGATAGGGTCTCACTGTGTCATGCTGTGGTGTGATCTTGGTTCACTGCAACCTCCTCCTCCTGGGTTCAAGCGCTTCTCCTGCCTCAGCCTTCCAAGTAGCTGGAATTACAGGCACCCACCACCTTAGCCGGTTAATTTTTGTAATTTTGGTAGAGACAGGGTTTTGCCATATTGGCCAGGCTGGTCTGAAACTCCTGACCTCAAGTGATCTGCCCACCTTGGCCTCTCAAAGTGCTGGGATTACAGGTGTGAGCCACCACAGCCAGCTGAAGATGTCTTATTTTTTTTTCTTCATTAGCCACAAGGCTTGATGGGGAATGTAATTTTTGTCTCCATGGGTTGCCTTAGGAAATGATGGGAAGAAACATGAATTTTTCAATGTTGTGCTCCTAGAGTACCATTGAAATGGTAGTACTGTCTCTTTTTCTGACAGTCCTGAGGCATCCTGGGAAATAGAGCCCAACCTTTATCCCCTGTCCCCAGCACATCAGGGGAAGTGCACTCCTCTCCTTATTCCTCACTGCAGTGCATGCAGGGAGTTCTGGCCATCAGATTATCTTCTATCCGTCTCCTGTCCCAAAGTACACTGGGAAATGTGGGGATGTCTCCTTAGAACAACAAAATAGTTGCAATCTTTGAAGTTTAGGAGAAGACTAGAAGGTTAGTGTTCAGTGTGTGAGCTGGAAGGTTGCATTTGTAAGAATTAAAGAAAGAGGAGGTCAGGCGCCGTGGCTCATGCCTATAATCCTAGCACTTTGGGAGGCCGAGGTGGGCAGATCACCTGAGGTCGGGAATTTGAGACCAGCCTGACCAACATGGAGAAACCCCGTCTCTACTAAAAATACAAAATTAGCCAGGTATGGTGGTGCATGCCTGTAATCCCACCTACTTGGGAGGCTGAGGCAGGAGAATCGCTTGAACTAGGAAGCAGAGGTTGTGGTGAGCCAAGATTGTGTCATTGCACTTTAGCCTGGGCAACAAGAGTGAAACTTCAACTCAAAAAGAAGAAAAAGAAAACAAAACAGGAAAGAAACACGAAATGTGGCTTGACAGTGAAGGACAGGTTTATTTTAGAGAAAACAAACCTCAGAGGGGCTTTTGGCTGAGCTAGGTTAGAGAGCCCCCCGCACCCACCCCCTTTTTTTTTTCAGACTAAGGATATTTAAGGGTTTTGGAAAGGGGTGCTTATCGTAGGTCCGGAATGTTTTTATGTGAGGAAAAGTTTATCACGGGGTTAGAAAGTCTCTGGTTGGAGGGGAGGCTATCTGGGGGTTGGCATGTTTTTGGTCAGAAAGGGGTTTATCTTAGAGTTGGAATGTTTCTGGTTATGCTGACATTAGCCATTAGGCTGATGTTTTGGGGCTGGATTTAGCCGATTTTTAATCAAGGGGATCTAAGAATGGTGGTGTTTGTTCAAGATGGCAATGCTTATGCTCTGTCAGCATTTGGAGTCCAGAAATAGATGTGGAGGCAGCCCCCACAAGGACTTCCAAGGTAGGCAGGGGCCTCAAACATGACCCCTGATTCCAGGAGCCTGTGGAAAGGTGTCCCCCACCATTTTTCCTCCCAAAGATAGACACTACAAAGAAGGGCAGACCTGGCCTTGTTCACTGGTACAAAATCTTTATTTAAGTATAAAATAAATAATATGAATATTAATTAATAACAACAACACAACAGCGGCAACAATATTAATAATAACAAGAGCTCTCCCATTGGCCCACGGCCTTCCTCCAGCTTTTCTCTTCTGCTTCACACAACTTTGTGATAGGTGTTTTCACAGCTGGGAAAACTGAGGCTCAGAGAGGTCAGCACACTGGCCTGAGGTCACACAGCAAGTCTGTAGGGCTGGAGCCAAGGGAAGGGCAAGGGGTCCCCTGGATCCAGCCAGGGCAGAGAGGGGGGTTTCAGGTTTAGGTCCAGAGGAGAGTGCCTCCCCACAGTCTGGCAGTCATCAGCAGGGTGATGGTGAGGCTGAGATGGCCAGGGCCAGGCTGGGGAGCGGCCCCCTTGCGGTACTGGACATCCAGGTCTGGGTGGTTACAGCCACTTTCAGTACAGCAGGAGACATTGATGTGGTTCATGCTGAAGGCATCACCCAGGTGGGCACGTTGGCACATTGAGGCGGTTACACAGCCTCTTACCATATAGCTTTGGTTTTTCGGTTCTGAGGAAAGAGAAGACGGAGTGAGACTTCCAGCTCCTGGGCCCAGGACTGGAATTCTCCAATAGGTGACCTGCCACCTTGCAGTGGGTGCCACTTTCACTACCACCTAGAGAAAGCAGCAGTTCTCAGGGCCAGGTGCAGTGGCTCATGCCTGTAATCTCAACACCTTGGGAAGCCAAGGAAAGAGGATAGCTTGAGCCCAGGAGTTCCAGACCAGCCTGGACAACATACCAAAACTCTGTCTCTACAAACATAAAATAAAAAAGCTGTAGTCCCAGCTACTTGGGAGGCTGAGATGAGAGGATCACTTGAGCCCAGGGGATGGAGGCTGCGGTGAGTTATGATCACGCCACTGCACTTCAGCCTCGGCAACAGAGTGAGACCCTGTCTCAAAGAACAAGCAAAAAAAGAGGAAGAAAGGAAGGGAGAG
>NW_012119599.1:4086028-4086540 GCF_000951035.1 Colobus angolensis palliatus | reverse complement strand
GCCTCCCGGGTTCAAGCAATTCTGCCTTAGTCTCCCTAGTAGCTGGGACTACAGGCACGCGCCAGCACGCCCGGCTAATTTTTGTATTTTTGGTAGAGACAGGGTTTCACCACATGGCCAGGATGGTCTCGAACTCCTGACCTCATGATCTGCCCACTGGGCCTCCCAAAGTGCTGGGATTACAGGCGTGAACCCCCATGTCTGGCTGTCATTACATTTTTTCTTTGGAAACTATAGTCATTTTTCATTAAAATGTTATTTATGTTAATGTGTAATGAGTTTTTATTGTTATAAGATGAATTCGTAAATAAACCTTTAAAGACTTCTCAGTTTTGGCTGGGCACAGTGGTTCACACTTGTAATCCCAGAACTTTGAGAGGCTGAGGTGGGCAGATCACGAGGTCAGGAGATCGAGACCATTCTGGCCAACATGGTGAAACCCCGTCTTTACTAAAATTACAAAAATTAGCTGGGCGTGGTGGTGCTTGCCTGTAATCCCAGCTACTTAGGAG
>NW_012119599.1:4083401-4085723 GCF_000951035.1 Colobus angolensis palliatus | reverse complement strand
GACTAATTTCCTATTTTTAGTAGAGACGGGGTTTCTCCATGTTGGTCAGGCTGGTCTTGAACTCCTGACCTCAGGGGATCCACCTGCCTCGGCCTCCCAAAGTGCTAGGATTATAGGCATGAGCCACTGCGCCTAGTTTTCAGTTTTATTTTTAATGTGGCATTTATCTATAGAAATCAATGACATAAACAATAAACAACACATTTTTTTGAGACAAAGTCTCACTGTGTCACCCAGGCTGGAGTGCAGCGGGTTGATCCCCACTCACTGCAACCTCCTCCTCCTGGGTTCAAGTGATTCTCATGCCTCAGCTTCCTGGGTAGCTGGGGTTACATGTGTGGGCCGCCACCATATGCAGATAATTTTGCTATTTTTTTGTAGAGACAGGGTTTCACCATGTTGGCCAGGCTGCTCTCATACTCCCAACCTCAAGTGGTCCTCCACCTCGCCCTCCCGAAGTGCTGGGATTACAGGCGTGAGCCACCACACCTGGCTAACAATAATTTTTAAGCATAAAGAAATTGAGACCAAAAAGTTTGAGAACGACTGGAATACAAAGATTTTTCCAGGACACCACAAGATGAAAGCCTAAGTTGTCTTCAGCAGATCCCCACAACCCACGAGAAATCTTGCCACCAAAGAATTCAATTTTTCTTTCCCTTTTTCTTTTTGTAGAGATGGGGGTCTTGCTATGTTGCCCAGGCTGGTCTCAAACTCCTGGCCTCAAGAGATCCTCTGGCCTCAGCCTCCCAAAGTATTGAGAGTACAGGCTTCAGTCACCGCATCCAGCCAGAATTCCACTTTTCTATGGCAAAAATGTCCGCATCCTGATGGACAAGTCCTAATTCCTTACAACAATATTCACCCACCTGAAGGAAATCTCACCTTTTCCACAGGGAGACCCACCACAGTTAAGTCCAGCTTAACTGGAAGTCAGTCTCTTGCAGAACTCTCTACCTGCAATAAGTGTTCCCTCCCAGCCTGGGAGAGGGCCTCACCGTAAGTGCCCGTGGCTACCAGACATTGATTCATGGGGCCTCGGCAGTCAATGAGGAAAGTCTCTTCAGAGGAGCATCCATGGGTGCTGTTCCCCTTGCAGCTGTAACACTGCCGGCCATTCTGTGGCAGATTTTCAAGCTCCAGGACTTAGGAGAAGACCAGAAACACAGAGACCAAGAAAATTAGTGCTTGGATCCCCACTTCCTTGAATGACCTCCCCAGGACTTCCACTCCGAGCCAGAGATGTCATGGAGCCACCTTGTGGTCAGGCATCTGAATGGCATTTGGAGCGGGCTGGTTTTAGAGTGCTTAAGAGAAACCGCAATTTTCAACTCCCCCAGTCCCATTTCTGGCCAGGCACTGTGCTGGGTGCTGGGTAACCAACTATGTAAGATGAAACCATCCTTGCCCTCACAGAAGTTACAATTTATTTATTTAGTTTTGATACAGAGTCTCACTTTGTTGCCCAGGCTGGCGTGCAGTGGCGCAGTTGTAGCTCACTGCAGCCTCGACCATCCCAGCTCAAGAGATTCTTCCACATCAGCCTTCTGAGTAGCTGGGACTACAGGCATGCACCACGATGCCTGGCCAATTTTTCTATTTTTTGCAGAGATGGGGTTTTGACACGTAGCTCAGGCTGGTCTCAAACTCCTGGGATCAAGCAATCTGCCTGCCTCAGCCTCCCAGTGTTCTGGGATTACAGGAGTGAGCCACTGTACCTGGTCAGAACTTATAAGTTATTACTATTATTATTACTAAAAAATTTATTTGAGACAGGGTCTTGCTATGTTGCCCAGGCTTGTCTCAAACTCCTGGCCTCGGGTGATCTTCCAGCCTCCGCCTCTAAAAGTGCTGAGATTACAGGTGTGAGCCACTGTGCCCAGCCAGAATTTACAATTTAGAGCTACACTTCCCAATCTGGTAGCCACTGGCCACATGTGGTTGTTTACATTTAAATAAATTAATATTAAATCAAATCTTAAAATTCAATTCGCATTTCAAGTGCTCACTGACCACATACAGTGGTGGCTGTAATATCGGACTGGACAGATATGGAACATTTCCATCTGTTGACAGTTGCTGGGTAATAGAGACAGGGATCTAGATTACACTGGAGGGGAGGGACAGTGAAAGCATCCCTGAAGATGATACATTAAAGCTTAGGCCTAATGGATGAGAATTTGCCAGCAGGGTGAACTGTTGGGGAAGGCATGTTCCAACGGAGGATACTGCATATGCAAGGGCTATGAGGCCAGATGGGTTTTGGTGGTTATAGAAGCCAAATGAACGTCAGCACAGCGGCTCATGCCTGTAATCCCAGCA
>NW_012119599.1:4068491-4081766 GCF_000951035.1 Colobus angolensis palliatus | reverse complement strand
GCAGCTGTCTGCCTGAGTGCATGCCCCTGCCCAACCCCAGGCCTTGCCTGTGTCTCCCGTTCCTTACTTGGGCCCTCGTTGCATTTGGTGGTGTTGCAGCACTTCAGGAAGTGGAAGGTGTCGTTGTTGTGGAAACCGTTGGAGCCTGGGCAGCCGGGAAGGTAGCCACAGCCGCGGAGGTGGCGGTCATCCTTTGGATGCCCTGTGGGGGCCAGGGGACAGAGGTCAGATGTCAGATTGTGAATGAGGGACTAAGATGGGATTTGCCCGCAATAGCAGGCATTCAACCATTCACTACTTCACCCTTCATCGTAGGACCCTCATTTTATCTAGGACAGTCGTAGATCTTGTTAAAAACTACATATTCCAGCCTCTCTAGGTACAGTCATGTGATGAAGTTCGGACCAATGTGATATAAATAGAAGTGCTTTCTAGGACTTCCAGAAAGGAAAACACTTACAAAAGGAGCAGTGCCCCCTTTTTTGTTCCTTCTTTCCTTCTTCCTCCTTCCTGGAACTTAGATGTGAGACCCGGAGCTCCAGCAGCCATTTTGGACTATGAGGCATTTTGAGAATGGAAGTGATGTGTAAGAAACAAGAAGGTGGCTGGGCATGGTGGCTCACGCTAGCAATCCCAGCACTTTGGGAGGCTGAGGCGGGTGGATCACAAGTGATTTCAAGTTCGAAACCAGTCTGACCAACATGGTGGAACCCTGTCTCTACTAAAAATGCAAAAATTAGCCAGACGTGGTGATGCACATCTGTAATCCCAACTACTTAGGAGGCTGAAACAGGAAAATTGTCTGAACCCAGGAGGCGGAGGTTGCAGCAAGCCGAGATCATGCCATTGCACTCCAGCCTGGGCGACAGAGAGCGAGACTCCATCTCAAAAAAAAAAAAAAAAAAAAGAAACGAGAAGGCATCTGGGTTCTTGGTGACTCTGGAACTTTCCTTGTGGCCCTGGACCTCTTGTGTATGAGAGAACTTAGTCCTTTGCTGACATCCCTGTTACTCTGGGGTTGTTAAGTGCAGTCTTGGGGAGGAGCAGAGCAGGGAGGAGGAGTTGCCAGCAGGTTGGGGCTCACCTTCTTCACCTTCCTGGATCCAGTGGGTCACCACATCCAGGCACTGTTCTTCAGGACTGCGGCATTGCAGGCTCTGGTGCCGGCCCCTCTCACAGCTCATGTCTGATGAGCCACAGGAAATGCATTCAAGGTAACGGCTTCGGGAAAAGGTGACAGCCTGGCCTGTTTGGAAGAGGGGGAGGGGAGTGAGACTCCATGGGGACAGTCCTAGAGCCCCAGCTCTGCAAGGACTCACTGGGCATCAAAACCTCCTTATCCCACCCTGCAGCCAGTTACTGAGCCCTGTCTATTCTGCCTGTTGAATCTTTCTAGAATCCACGCCCTCCTTTCCAGCCCCATGGACCAGTCCAGCTCAGACCTCCTTCAACTCCAGCTACCTCCCTAGTCTCTGGGTTTCCATTCTTGTCACCCCCTACTCACCCCAGTGCAGCATTTCCACATGGCCCTAGAAGTATATTTCTTTCCCGTTTTTTTTTTTTTCCTGAGACAGAGTCTCACTCCATCACCCAGACTGGAACGCAGTGGCGCCATCTTGGCTCACTGCAACCTCCACTCCCTGGGTTCAAGTGATTCTCCTGCCTCAGCCTCCCAAGTAACTGGGACTACAGGCGTGCACCACCACGCTGGGCTAATTTTTGTATTTCTAGTAGAGACAGTAGTAGAGCTGGTCTTGAACTCCTGACCTCAAGTGATCTACCTGCCTCGGCCTTCCAAAGTGCTGGGATTACAGGCATGGGCCACTGCACCCGGGCCCTTAGAAGGGTATTTCTAATACTCATATTTGACCCTGTCTCTTCTCTCCTCAAGACTCTTCCATAGCTCCCTACTGCCCTCAAAATAAAATCTCAGCATGGGATTCAAAGCCCATCAAATCCTGGGGCCTGAGCACCTCTCCTGCCTCGTCTCCCTCCACTACACCCTCAGACTCTACTCCACACTGACTTCCCACAGTCCGCGGCTACACATGTTGCCTGCCATCCAGGCCTTTGCATATGCCGCTGTCTCTGTCTAGAACACCTTTCCTTTGCTCTCTGCCTTCCCTAACTCCTACTCATTCTTCAGGTGTCAGCTCCAATTTCACCTCCTCTGGGAAGCCCTTCCTGATCCACCAGGCTGAAGCAGCTCCCACACACCCCTGGACTCCCGCATCCCATTCTGGGTGGTCACTGTCTGGTGACAGGTATGTCTCCTCTACTGGACTGTGAGCCCCAGGAGGGCAGGGCCAGGGGCTGTCTTGATCACTACTGTGTCCCAGCATCACCTGGCACAGGGCCAGGGACAGATAAGATATTCAATACATATTTGTTAAATGAATGAATGAATGAGGAATTACTTAAAACCCTTCTATTGTTCTCTGTGGTAGCCTGTCTCCAAAATGGCCCCCAATAATCTCTGCTCCCTGGCATTCATGCCCTTAAAGAATAGGGCTGGCTGGGTGCAGCAGCAGCTCATGCCTGTAATCCCAGCACTTTGGGAGGCTGAGGTGGGAGGATTGCTTGAGTCCGGGAGTTTGAGATCAGTCTGGGCAACATAGCAGGACTCTGTCTTTAAATTAAAAAAAAAAAAAAAAGAAAAAAGAATAAGGATGCCCTATGTAGTCAACTGGATATTATGGAAATGATGGTGTGTACCTTCTGTGGCTAGATCATAGAACACATGGCAATTTTTGCCTGGCTCTCTCTCTTGGGTCACCTTTTTAGGGGAAGCAGCAGCCATGTTGTGAGGACACTCAAGTAGCACCATGGGGAAGTTCATGTGGCAGAACTGAGGCCTGTGCCAAAGCCATGGGAGGGGAGCATTCATGTGAGTGAAGCTACCTTAGGAGCCTTCAGATGACTGTAACCCCAGCTGACACCTTGACTGCAGGCTCATGAAGGATCCTAAGCCAGAACCACTTAGCTAAGCTACTCCAGGGTTTTTGACCTTCAGAAACTTTGGGAAATAATGCATGCTTATTTTATTGCTGCAATAGATAATAGATAAGCAATCGATAATACACTACCTAATTGTCCCAGGAATCAAAGACTCACTTGACTGATTCCTGATCACTTTGCCTTTTGCACGAACCTTGTGGTGTTGGCCAACTGGATCCGTTACTTTTCCCTGGAAACACGAGACTCATTCCTCTGCCCAGGCCTTGGCTCACACCATTTCCCATGCTTGGCATGCTCTCCCTGTCCTGACCCAAGACACATCTAAGCTGAGGCCAAGCCAAGTCTTACAAAAGTGAGAGGACCATGTCAGCCAAGGCTCTTGACTGGCAGGCTTGATTCAATTAGGTGAATCATTACATCCAAAGCCCAATCATCCCCCTCAAAGAAAAATAACTACAAGGCCACCCATGTCTTCTCATACAAACTTCCATGAAAATGAAAACACAAATTCTCATCATTGCCAAAATAGCTGTTCACACCTAGAACGCCTTTTCCTTGTGCCCTACTTTCTCTAACTCCTACTCATTTTTCAGCTGTCATCTTCAATTTTACCTCCTCTAGGAAGCCCTCCCTGACCCGTCAGCCTGGAACAGGTACCTGCTCTGAGCTCCCACTGCCCCCTGAATTCCCCATTTCTAGTTCTGCCCACTCTGGGTGGTCACGCACGGGTCTCCTGTGTGAACTCTTTTTATGCCACTCTTCTAAATGCCAATGATCCTCAGGGCTCTTTTCTTTTCTTTTCTTGAGATAGGGTCTTGCTGTGTCCCCAAGGCTGGAGTGCAGTGGCACAATCATGACTCACTGCCACCTCAACCTCCCTGAGCTCAGGTGATTCTCCCATCTCAGCCTACTGAGTAGCTGGGACTATAGGCATGTGCCAGTACACCTGGCTAATTTTTGTATTTTTTGTGGAGACAAGGTCTTGAGATGTTACCCAGGCTAGTCTCGAACTCCTGGACTCAAATGATCCTCTCGCTTCGGCCTCCCAAAGTGCTGGGATTACAGATGTGAGTATCGCACCTGGCCAGGGCTCTGATTTAAGCCCTTTTTATTTCTCACAGTATAGACTCTTTCATGGGGTAAATACTGAAATGACTTCATTTCCATCTATCTGCTCATCACTCACAAATCTCTCTCTAGTCCAGGCTTCTCTCTGAGCTCCAGACCTGTACATGCAACTGTCTCTTCAAGGCCCCATGGCTATACCTCAAACACCTGTCCCAAACAAAACTCCCCATCTTCTCCCACAACTGCTCTTTTTCTTAAAGTCCACACGTCCAAGTCAGCCCCATCCAGTCCCTAGGGTGGAAACCTGGGAGACCCCTTGGTCTTCCACATCTGTGAATCAATCCACATGCTTCTACTGTTCCATCTTCTAGCTCTTTAATCTTTTTGCTCTGCTGTTTCTGACCTCTATCAAGCATAACTGCAGAGTTCTTCGTTTGAGTCACTGTTCTATATTTTCTGTTGGACTCTTAAAAAATGGATTCCTTGGCCGGGTGCGGTGGTTCATGCCTGTAATCCCAGCACTTTGGGAGGCCAAGGCAAGTGGATCACGAGGTCAAGAGATTGAGACCATCCTGGCCAACATGGTGAAACCCTGTCTCTACTAAAACACAAAAATTAGCCAGACATGGTGGCAGGCGCCTGTAGTCCCAGCTACTTAGAAGGCTGAGGCAGGAGAATCGCTTGAACCCAGGAGGTAGAAGTTGCAGTGAGCCAAGTGCTGTTGTACTGCACTCCAGCCTGGCAACAGAGTGAGACTCCATAAAAAAAAAAAAAAAAGGATTCCAGGTGTTAAAATGTACCCACTCTTCTGTTTTCCTGAATATATTGATCGTAGCAATGTTCATGTTTCCTGTCCTATAATCCAATATCTGAATCACTACAATTCTGTTTGGATTTTTCTCTTGGTTTCTGGTCAATTGGTCCTTTTTATTTTCTTCAGGATACCTTGTAAGATTTTGTTGTTGTTGTTGTTGTTTATTTTTTGTTTTGTTTTGTTTTGAGACAGAGTCTTGCCCTCTCGCCTAGGCTTGAGTGCAATGGTGCGATCTTGGCTCACTGCAACCTCCTTATCCCGGGTTCAAGTGATTCTCCTGCCTCAGCCTCCCAAGAAGCTGGTATTACAGGCATGCGCCACCATACTCGGCTAATTATTTTTTTTTTGTATCTTTAGTAGAGAAGGGGTTTCACCCTGTTGGCCAGGCTGGTCTTGAACTTCTGACCTCGGCCTCCCAAAGTGTTGGGATTAGAGGTGTGAGCCACCATGCCCAGCCTGGTTTTTTTTTTTTTTTTTTAAAAGATGGGGTCTTTCCACATTGTCCAGGCTATTGTGCAGTGGCTATTCATAGGCATAATCCTGCTACTGATCAGCACAGGAGTTTTGACCTGCTCCATTTCTGAGCTGGGCTGCTTCAACCCCTCCTTAGACAACCTGGTAGTCCCCTGCTCCTGGGAGATCACCATATTGATGCCAAACTTAGTTCAGACACCCTATTGATATAGCACATTACAGCCCAGAACTCTCAGGCTCGAGTAATCCTTCCAAGTAGTTGGGATTATAGACGCATGCCACCATGCCTCGCTATTTTGTCAACTTTGATCAGATGCCAGACATTATAGATACAAATCTGTCAAGGGCCTAAACGATGTTTTCTTCTTCCACAGAGAGTCACGTTTTCATTCCTGTCAAGTATTGGACCTAGGCTTGTTTAGGGCTCGTCTATTTCACTTTGGCCCTTACCCCTAGGGTGGGGGTGGTCTTAGGGGGAAAGCCTGAGATGCTTACCAAGGCCTCTCCAGCTTGGCAACCTGTGTCCCCAGCATCACATGTCTGCTGGAAGCCTTGTTCGCTTTTGTAGCTTCCCAGTTGCTATTTTTCTCTTCCAAGTTTCTTGGACTCTCACCCTGTGCATGTACAGCTTGCCAATGACTTGAGGGAGACTTGTTTGCAGGTTGGGAACTCCCTTTTCTGTGGTCCCATCCATTCCAGGATTTTAACTCTCATCTTCCAGACATTCTGGCAGCCCCAAACTCCAACCTCCGTCTTCTCAGTCTAGCGACTCTCTTTCTGTCTGGGCTCTATTTCCCTTCCACAGCAGCAGATTGGCAAGTGCACTCCGGGAAAAAGCCAGGTTGTCTGTGGAACCCAAATTCTATGCTTCCCTTATTTCAGAGGTTGTAGTGCCTCAAGTTTCTCCTTTTTCTTTCTTTTTTCTTTTTGAAACGGAGTCTTGCTCTGTCGCCCAGGCTGGAGTGCAGTCATGTGATCTTGGCTCACTGTAACCTCTGCCTCCCCGGTTCAAGCAATTCTTGTGCCTCAGCCACCCAAGTAGCTGGGACTACAGGCATGTGCCACCACACCTGGCTAACTTTTGTATTTTTAGTAGAGATGAGGTTTCGCCATGTTGCCCAGACTGGTTTTGAACTCATGAGCTCAAGCGATTCACCTGCCTTGGTCTCCCAAAGTGCTGGGATTACAGGCATGAGCCACTTCGCCCGGCCAAGTTTCTCCTTTCATTTGCTGCTCTCCAGTGACTTCTAATAATTGTTTATTATTTGTCCACCATTTGCAACTGTCATTGGCAGAAGGGTTGGTCTGATACAAGTGACTCCATCATGACCACAATTGCAGGTCCCCTCCCACATTTAATCTACCACTAAGGCCTGCTTCTAAATAGCTCTTTTTTGGCTTTTGTTGAGACAGGGTTTTTCTCTGCCGCCCAGGCTGGAGTTCAGCGGTGTGATCACTGCAGCCTCCGGCTCCTGGGCTCAAGCAATCCTCCTGCCTCAGCCTTCCAAAGTGCTGGGATTACAGGCGTGTGCCACTGTGCCTAGCCTGAACAGCTCTTAAATGTATCCGCTTCTCTTCCTCTGCATATCTGACACCTTTCTCCACCTGGACAACCTCACCCACTCCCAGGTTGGTTTCCTCTCATCTACTCTTGCTTCCTTTCAATCTATCTTCTGTCCTGAGGTCAGAATAATTTGTTAAAAATATAAAGGAGGGCCAGGTGCGGTGGCTCACGTCTGTAATCCCAGCACTTTGGAAGGCTGAGGCGGGCAGATCACGAGGTCAAGAGTTCAAGACCAGCCTGGCCAACATGGTGAAACCCCATCTCTACTAAAAATACCAAAAAAATTAGTCAGGCATGGTGGCGGGTGCCTATAGTCCCAGCTACTTGTTAGGCTGAGGCAGGAGAATCGCCTGAACCTGGGAGGCAGAGGTTGCAGTGAGCTGAGATCGCACCATTGCCCTCTAGCCTGGGCAAAAACAGAGAAATTCCGTCTCAAAAAAAATAACAATAAATAAATGTGATCATGACATTCACTGTTTAAAACCTTCTGTGATGCCCCAGTGCTCCCAGGACGACGGTCTAGAAGCCCCTGTGTAACATGCTCCTGCCAAGCTTTCCAGCTCATCTCGCCCCACTGTTTCCTTCGTCCAGCCACACTGCTTTTGGCCACCTTTGTATCTGTTGCTCCCTCTGCTGGACTGCTGGAAATCCCTTTCCACTGTCTTTTTTTTTTTTTTTTTTTTAACAGGATATCGCTCTGTCACCCAGGCTGGGGTACAGTAGCGCGATCATAGCTTACTGCAGCCTCCACTAACTGGAATCCTTCTGCCATGGGAGGGGAGCATTCATGTGAGTGAAGCTACCTTAGGAGCCTTCAGATGACTGTAACCCCAGCTGACATCTTGACTGCAGGCTCCTGCCTCAACCTCCCAAGGAGCTGGGATCACAGGCATATGCCATCACGTCTGGCTATTTTGTATTTTTTGTAGAGTCGTGTTGCCAAGGCTGGTCTGGAACTCCTGGGCTAAAGCAATCCTCGCATCTGGGCCTCCCAAAGTGTTGGGATTACAGGCATGAGCCACCACACCCAGCCTCCACTGGCTGTTTAATAGTCTGATTCCTATTCATCCTTCAAGATCCAGCTTAGCTATTGCTTCCCCTAGGAAACCTTCCCTGACCTGAGTCAGGTATCTCCTCTGGGGTCCCACAGCCCCTACTCTTCCCTCATCCCAGTCCTGAACCCTCTGCCTGTGTTTCCCCCTTCCTAGCCCAGACTAATCTATTAGGTTGGTGCAAAAGTAATTGCTGTTTCTGCCGTTGCTTTTAATGGCAAAAGCTGCAATTACTTTTGCATTAACCTAATAACCAGTCACTGTCTGGTGATGGGTCTGTCACCCCTACACACACACACACACACAACACACACACACACACACACACACACACACTGGACTATGAGTCCCATGGAGTCAGGCAGTGTGGGGAAAATAGACACAGTAACAGGCTGATCTCTCTTTCTTTTCCCCACAAGGCAGGGCACAAGGCTGTCTTGGTCCCTGCTGTGTCCCCAGCATCATATAAGTACTGAGTGCAGTTTAACCAACTATTCAAATTGCCACAAGCAGGGTACAATGGCATTATAAATGGGGATGAGGCCGGGCGCAGTGGCTCACGCCTATAATTCCAGCACTTTGGAAGGTTGAGGCGGGCGGATCACCTGAGGTCGGGAGTTCAAGATCAGCTTGACCAACATGGAGAAACCTCGTCTCTACTAAAAGTACAAAATTAGCCGGGCGTGGTGGCGCATGCCTGTAATCCCAGCTACTTGTGAGGATAAGGCAGGAGAATCGCTTGAACCCGGGAGGCGGAGGTTGTGGTGAGCCGAGATTGTGGCATTGCACTCCAGCCTGGGCAACAAGAGTGAAATTCCATCTCAAAAAAAGAAAAAAAAAAGAAAGAAAAGAAAAGAAACAGGGAGGATATAGATATCTCAGTTATTAGATTACTGAATTGACAGCTGGTGCTCCAAGCTCCTGGTGGACCCCGACCACTCCCAACTCTCTCCCCAGGACCCTTCATGTCCCTGTGACCCATCATGGAAAGGGGTAACACCAGGCCCAGCGGAGGACTCCAGGAGTTTGTCGCGGCACTGATCAATATTTTTAAATATTTTCACTATTGTCTCTGATTGAATGTACTACTTAGACCCAAGTATTGGTGCTTTCCTTAAGCGCATCTCACCGAGACAGGAAGCCCGCATCCTCTCTTGTCACTTCCTCAAAACAAACATCTGATTTGGCCCCGCCAACAGAATAGTGTTTGAGGACAGGATGGATGAAAACCAGGCAGAGTCAGGAAGAGTGAAGAACAAAGAAAACCCAGTGCAAACTCAGCCCTCTGCTCACTGCCGTCACCGTGACTAGACTGGCCTTACCCTATTTCCTTCCTCACTAGGTCCAGAAAGAGGAATCTCTTTCACGGATGGATCCATGCACCGTGGACCCATTCCTTCCCCACCCTTCCTCTCCTGTGGGAATTTAGGAGAATTTGACCTTTTCTAAGTCTTTTTCTTAAAATGATCAGAGCCTGAAGCCATGGAATTCGACAAAGGGGCTTATGGATATTTCTTTCTCTCTTTCTCTTTTTCTTTCTTTCTTTCTTTCTTTCTTTCTTTCTTTCTTTTCTTTCAGACAGGGCTTATGTCTCTTTCTCTGTTTCTCTTTCTTTCTCCTTCCTTCCTTTTTCTCTTTCTCTTTCTTTCTTTCTCTTCTTTCTCTTTTTCTTTCTTTCTCCTTCCTTTTTTCTTTCCTTCTTTATGTCCCTTCCTTCCCTTCTCTCTTTCCTTCTCTCTTTCTATCTCTCTTTCTTTATTTCTTCTTTCCTTTCTGACAGGATCTCACTCTGTTGCCCAGGCTGGAGTGCAATGGCATGATCACAGCTCACTACAGCCTTGATCTGCCAGGCTCAAGTAATCCTCCCACCTTAGCCTCCTGAATAGCTAGGACTACAAGTGTGTACCCCTATGTCCGGCTACTTTTTGTTTATTTTTTGCAGAAACTGGATCTCACTATGTTGCCCAGGCTGATCTCGAACTCCTGGCCTCAAGTGATCCTCCCGCCTTGGCCTCCCAAAGTGCTGGGATTACAGGCATGAGCCACCGCACCCGACCTCTCTTTCTTTCTTTCTTTCTTTTCTTTCTTTCTTTCTCTTTCTTTCTTTCTTTCTTTCTTTCTTTCTTTCTTTATCTCTCTCTCTTTCTCTCTCTCTCTCTCTCTCTCTTTCTTTCTTTCTTTCTTTCTTTCTTTCTTTCTTTCTTTCTTTCTTTTCTTTCAGACAGGGCTTATGTCTCTTTCTCTGTTTCTCTTTCTTTCTCCTTCCTTCCTTTTTCTCTTTCTCTTTCTTTCTTTCTCTTCTTTCTTTCTCTCTTCTTTCTCTTTTTCTTTCTTTCTCCTTCCTTTTTTCTTTCCTTCTTTATGTCCCTTCCTTCCCTTCTCTCTTTCCTTCTCTCTTTCTATCTCTCTTTCTTTATTTCTTCTTTCCTTTCTGACAGGATCTCACTCTGTTGCCCAGGCTGGAGTGCAATGGCATGATCACAGCTCACTACAGCCTTGATCTGCCAGGCTCAAGTAATCCTCCCACCTCAGCCTCCTGAATAGCTAGGACTACAAGTGTGTACCCCTATGTCCGGCTACTTTTTGTTTATTTTTTGCAGAAACTGGATCTCACTATGTTGCCCAGGGTGGTCTTAAACTCCTGGGCTCAAGCAGTTCTCCCGCCTTGGTCTCCCAAAGTGCTTGGATTACAGGCATAAGCCACCACATCCAGCCTGTTATGGACATTTCTTCACATTTTTTTTTTTCACTGCCCAAGCCAGAGACCATCGATTGCAGAGGATTCTCCCAGCCTACTATGGGCCATTTAATCCTCCCCTCTTTTGACTTCTCTTAAGAACATCAAGTCTTTGCTTGAATCCTGGTCCCTCAGCATCTATTGCTTGGACCATCTCCCATCCCAATGGATTGGGTAGGACCATCTCCTGCCCAGTCAGATGAACAAACATCACTGAGACATCTCATCTATGTCTCATGCACGCGTGTGAGCTTGTTAAGGGTAAGTTATACCTAACAACCATACATACAAACATGCAGGATGGGGATTGGGTTAAGGATGAAAGTAATCGTGTCATTGGGGTGGAGATTTGGATAGTCTGAGATAAGGATGGGGTTGATTTGGGGATGGGGCTGGAACTGTGTTTGGAACAGGGCTGAGTTTAAGTTGGGAACAGTGTTGGGGTAGCATGAAGTTGGGGATAGGATTGGAGGTGAAGCTGGGTTGAGGTTGGATATTGGGTCAAGAATGGGTTGGGGATAGGGCTGAGCTAGAGATGGGTTGGGTTGGGGTTGGGACTTGGATAAGGCATGGAGTTGGGGTTCGGCTGATGTAAAGTTAAGAGTAGGATTGGGATGATGATGAGGTTGAGCTGGGGATGGCTTGGGGTTGGGGATGGCAAGGGCTGCCGTACTCACCAGAGTTGCCCTGGTTGCACAAGTCTAACCCACACACGACCTCGGTAAGGCTGGTGATCTTCAAGCCAGTCCGATAGCTCATGGTCCTGTTGGTCTTCTCTGAGTGGGTACAGCTTTTCTCCACCAGCTCCAGCTCTTCCCCTTCTGCAAGGAGGGGATCTTCATTACCACAGAGGCTCCTCTCAGCCCAACCAGTCTCTGACAGTCCTGGTCTCAAGGTCACCCGCTCCCAGGGCTGATTTTTGCTAGGCCTCTTTACTTGTTTGAGTCCAACTCTGTCTTTTTCTAGAGTTAACTTTGACTCTACCCCCATTCCAACAAGGAGCCTGCTCTATTCTATTTTAATTAATTATTATTTTTTTCCCGGGAGACAGGGTCTTGCTCTGTCACCCAGGCTGGAGTGCAGTAGCAAGATCTCAGCTCACTACAACCTCTGCCTCATAGATTCAGGCGATTCTCCTGCCTCAGCCTCCCAAGCAGCTGGGACTACAGGCACATGCCATCACACTTGGCTAATAATTAATGTTTTAAGAGACAAGGTATCGGCCGGGCGCGGTGGCTCAAGCCTGTAATCCCAGCACTTTGGGAGGCCGAG
Source organism: Colobus angolensis palliatus (assembly GCF_000951035.1). Lineage (NCBI taxonomy): Eukaryota > Metazoa > Chordata > Mammalia > Primates > Cercopithecidae > Colobus > Colobus angolensis. Next base: position 4,069,827 of record NW_012119599.1, on the reverse strand, counting down.
ACGGGCGGATCACGAGGTCCGGAGATCGAGACCATCCTGGCTAACACAGTGAAACCCCGTCTCTACTAAAAAAAAATACAAAAAACTAGCCGGGCGAGGTGGCGGGCGCCTGTAGTCCCAGCTACTCGGGAGGCTGAGGCAGGAGAATGGCGTAAACCCGGGAGGCGGAGCTTGCAGTGAGCTGAGATCCGGCCACTGTACTCCAGCCTGGGCGACAGAGCCAGACTCCGTCTCAAAAAATAAAAATAAAAAATAAAAAATAAGAGACAAGGTATCGGCCGAGTGTGGTAGCTCACGCCTGTAATCCCAGCACTGGGAGGCCAAGGCTGGCAGATCACGAGGTCAGGAGATCGAGATCATCCTGGCTAACACGGTGAAACCCCGTCTTTACCAAAAATGCAAAAAACACCAGGTGTGGTGGCGGGCGCCTGTAGTCCCAGCTACTCGGGAGGCTGAAACAGGAGAATCACTTGAACACAGCGGGCAGAGGTTGCAGTGAGCTGAGACTGCACCACCGCACTCCAGTCTGGGTGACAGATTGAGACTCCATCTCAAAAAAAAAAAAAAAAAAAGAAAAGAAAAAAAAAAGAGACAGGGTATCACTCTGTCACTCAGGCTGGAGTGCAGTGGTGCAATCATAGCTCACTGCAACCTTGACTTCCCAGGCTCAAGCAATCCTGCCTCCTCAGCCTTGCGACTAGCTGGGACCACAGGCTTACATCACCACGTTCTGCTAATTTTTAAATTTCTTATAGACATAGCATCTCACTATGTTGCCCAGGCTGATCTCGAACTCCTGGCCTCAAGTGATCCTCCCACCTTGGCCTCCCAAAGTGCTGGAATTACAGGTGTGAGCCACTGTGCCCCACTCCTGCTCTTGTAGTGACAGCACTACCACTGGGACTTATCTGGATCCATCTGTCCCTCCCCCACACCCTCAGCTTAGTGATCTCTGTAGTGAGATGCCTCTAATAGAACTTTATTTTATTTATTTTTGTATTTATGTACTTATTTTTTAGAAACAGGTCTCTGTTGTCCCAGCTGGGGCAATCATAGTTCACTGCAACCTCGAATTTCTGGGTTCAAAGAATCCTTCTGCCTTAGCCTTCCAAGTAGCTAGGGGTACAAATGTGAGCCACCATGCTTGGTTTCATATACTATTGTTTCATGTGTTCTTAAAGCTTATATAAAAACGTATCACATTCTGCAACATTTTTTTACCTCTCAATCTTAGGTTTCTAAGATGTGTCCACATTGGTATCTGCAGCTCTATTTCCTTCTTTAAACTGTGGTAGAGTGCTCCATTATGTAATTTTTTTTTTTTTTTTTTTTTTTT
>NW_012119599.1:4034933-4067681 GCF_000951035.1 Colobus angolensis palliatus | reverse complement strand
TGTCGCTCTCACCCAGGCTGGAGTGCAGTGGTGTGATCTCAGCTCAGTGCAACATCCACCTCCTGGGTTCAAGCGATCCTCCTGCCTCAGCCTCCCAAGTCGATGGAACTACAGGCATGCACTACCATACCTTTTTTTTTTTTTTTCTGTAGAGACGAGTGTTTCACCATGTTGGCCAGTCTGGTCGTGAACTCCTGACCTCAAGCAATTCATCTGCCTCTCTCCCCCAAAATGGTGGGAATACAGGTGTGAGCCAGTGCCCGGCCTGTTTCCAATATTCCATGTCACAAACATTGCTGCTAAGAACATTCTTATACATGTGTCCCTGGGTATATGTGGCCAAGGTTCTTTGGCATTTCTGCATGCCAAGGAGTTGAGCTGTAGCATATGTTAATCTTCATCTGGACTAGATATTGCCAAATCGCTCTAGGGGGTTGATGTGCCAATTTACTCCCCCACCACAGACACGGTCTGCAACTCCACATCCTTACTAACCCGGGTATTGTCAGATTTTTAAAGGCTTGCCAGTCTGGTGGGTGTGAAATGGGCTCTCCTTGTTTGTTTGTTTTTAGTTTGCATTTCCCAGTTACGGGTGAGGAAGGTTTCTCAATCACTCGCGTTCCATGCGGCGCTGGAGGGGTGTGTGTGGGGGGAGGGAAGCTCACCTTCCCACACGCGCACGATCGTGGTCCTGCAGAGGTCCTGTCCTAGGGCGCACTCTTCCACCCGACAATCCCCGTTGCTCTTACACTGCATGCACCGCAGGCCCCAAGAGGCTGGGGGAAGGAGGGAGAGGAGAGGAGAGGTTAACTGCGCTTAGCTCCAAGACCCCCCGCTCGCCCCTGCATATCCCAATACCAACACCAAGTCTCTAGGCCCCGTCCATTCTGATTCGTGTTCCATGTTCTGCTGGGTTCAGGCCGGCGGTACTTCCAGTCTGTCCTTTGTACACTTTCTACCTCCATCCCCCTAACTGAACGTTCTATCCCTGCCCACAAGTCCTTTCCCAAAGTCCTGTCCTGGCCCGTTTTTCCTTTCATTCTGTCCTCGTGAGGCGTATATCCTGACAGTCCTATCCCCGCCCTCTCTTGTCTATCAGTACGTTCTATTCCTGCTCCCATTAGGCCCTTCTCACCGCGCCGGCCCTCGGTCGATCACGCCTCTCCAGTTCCACTAGGGGAGTTCTAGCCTCGCCCCACCCCTGTCTATCTTTATGTTATACCGCCACTCCTAGTGCCCTAATGGAACTATCCCTCCACTCACTCCCCCTGGTTGTACCCGGCTCCAGAGCCTCTCCCCGCCCACTAGTTTATTCCCAAATTGTAGCCCCGGCCATCAGCCCTCCCGAGTTTCTATCGTCAGATACTCTAGTTTCCCGCGAAGTTCTGTCTCCGCCCTCCAGCTCTCCAACTAGGTTTTGGCCCCGCCCCAGACTCCTCCTCGAGGTTCTAGCCCCACCCTCTAGCTTTTCCTGACCTAATCTTCTCGCTCCCTGGCTCCTCCCCGATGCCATAACCCCGTCCCTAGCTCCTCCTCGAGGCTCTTGTCCTGCCCTCTAGCTCCTCCTAGAGGTTCTAATTTCGCCCTTTAGCTTTCCCCGAGGCTCTCCCCGCCCCTAGTTCTTCCCTGAGGTCATAACTCCGCCCAGTCCCTCCTTGAGGTTTCAGCCCCACCCTGTACTCCTCCCCCGAGGTCGTAACCCCGCCCCTTGGCCCCTTGAGGTCCTAACTCAGCCCCGTAGCTCCTCCTCAAGCTTATAACCCTGCCCGTAGCTCCTCCTTGATGTTCCAGCCCCGCCCTCTAGCTCCTCCCCGATGTTATAATCCTATCCCTTAAGATTCTAGTCCCGCCTTCCAGCTCCTCCCCGAGGTTATAACTCCACCCTCTAGTTGCTACTCGAGGTTATAGCCCCGCCCTCTGTCTCCGCCTCGAGGTTGTAGCCCCGCCCCTAGCTCATCCTCAGGGCTATAACCTGTCCCGGAGCTCTTCCTTGAGGTTCCAGCCCCGCCCTCTGGCTCCTCCCTGACACTCTCTCCCCGCCCCAGGCTCCGCCCCGAGATTGTAGCCCAGTCCCTAGGCCGGGTCCCGGACCTCCGGGCCTTCCCGGACATCCTTTTCCAGCAGTTCGGAGTATCCTGGAGTTGTTACTCATTCCAGGCCTCCCGCGGTCTCAAGCGCTTTCCGGGTTATTCATCGCGGCCGCAACACCCCGTGGCCACCAGCCCTGACTCAGTTCCTTCTCAAATTCCTCTCGTTTCTCTACCCAGTGCCCCCCACATTTTCCGGGGAAGTAGGTGAGAGTCGCCTCAGTGAGAGGGAAAGGTCCTGAGGGACAGTCCCGGGTCTCCAGCACTGGCTCTGCACCGCTCAGTCAGCCTTCCTTTGGCCCTTTTGTAAAAGGGAGTCCTGTTCCCCCGTTTCTCGGAGGGAGAGACCTGGCAGCATGGAGAGCGCTGGGGGGCGCTGCGGGGTCAGATCCTGCTTATTCGAGCACTGGCTGTGTGATTTTAGGTCAGTTATCTAACCTCTCTGTGCCCCAGTTTCCTCTGCGAAACGAAATTAATAATAGTCCCATCGTCAAACGAAATTAATAATAGTCCCATTTCATAGTTCCTTGAAATTACAAGGAAGAGGCTTCGAAGAGCTCCATTAAAAAAAAAAAAAAGGACTTGGGCTGGGCGCAGTGGCTGACGCCTGTAATCCCAGCACTTTGGGAGGCCGAGGCAGGGGGATCACGAGGTCAGGAGATTGAGACCATCCTGCCTAACACGGTGACACCCGGTCTCTACTAAAAATACAAAAATTAGCCGGGCGCGATGGCAGGCGCCTGTAATCCCAGCTACCCAGGAGGCTGAGGCAGGCGAATCGCTTGAACCCGGGCAGCAGAGGTTGCAGTGAGCCGAGATCGCGCCACTGCACTACAGCCTGGGTGACAGAGTGAGACTCCGTAAAAAAAAAAAAAAAAAAAAAAAAAAAGCACTCACTAAATTCTGTAAAGCTAAATGCCTTTGCTCCACTAATATTTCCTTAGCTACCGAGAGCCAGGTACTGCGCCGCGTGGCGTTGCACAAAGCACGAAAATTACTATAATTTGATTAGGGAAGGTGCTGGGGACTGAACCCCATTCCTCAACTCATCCTCTGACAACCCCCACTCCCCTCAATCAGACCCTGTTCCAGGTGAAGGCGTTCGGGACCCAGCCCCTACCTGGGACGCAGGTATGGAGCAACAGCAGCAGTGGCAGCAGCAGCGGGTGACCCATGTCGCGAGGGCAGCTCCTGTGCGCGGGGTCCCTGCACTTCTTCTCTCCTGGCCTCAGGAAGGAGGCAGTTTTGTGGCCCCAGGGGCTCCTCCCCGACGTTTTGCGAAAGCGCGAGTCAGCCCCAGATGCGTGGGCGCCTCCCCCTCCTCCTGTAGGAACCTCCCCCGCCCCAAACTTCCCTTCCCGGGGCGCGGCCAGCTGGTGGTGAAGGGGCTGGCTCGGCCCTGACTCATGGAGCTGTGGTCACAGCTGTGTCCCCAGACTGCCTGGGTGCAAATCCCAGTTCTCTCTCTCTTCCTAATGTGGGACCCGGGGCAATCGCTCTCCACTGCTGTAAAATGAGGATAAAAGCTTTGACGGTAAATATGAATGTGGCTGATTATTAGCTAACAGGATTTTTGTTAGTTTTGTCAGGAGGGATAATGTCCTTATCTAGAGATGCATCCTGAAATATGCATCTCTTAAACACTTAATACACTTAACCCTTGCTTTGCTTCCTGCTGTGCCCCCAGCTCCTGGACCAGTGCCCAGCACAAAGTAGGTCCTCTGTAAATGTTAAAAGAATGTGTTGAGCCCTCCATTTCGGCCAGCAGCTATTCCAGGCATTGCACCTACATTAAAACACTTAATGGTGAAACCCCGTCTCTACTGAAAATACAAAAATTAGCCGGGCATGGTGGCATGCGCCTAGTAATCCTAGTTACTTAGGAGGCTGAGGCAGGAGAATCGCTTGAACCCGAGAGGCGGAGGTTGGGTTGCAGTGAGCCGAGATCGTGCCACTGCACTCCAGCCTGGCACAGAAGGAGACTCCGTCTCAAAAAAACAAAAAAACAAAAACAAAAAAAACCACTTCAGCCAAAAATGCAAAAAGATACACTGTTACGACAATGGCTTTGTGCTTAGGTGGATTCTTTTTTTTCTTTTTTCTTTTTCTTTTTTTTTTTTTCAGATGCTCACTAGAGTATTTAGGGGTGAATGTTACTGATGTCTGCATTTTTTTGTTGTTGTTTTGGAGATTTTTGTTTTTTTTTCTTTTTCTTTTGTTTTCATTTTGATGTCTGTATTTATTTTATAATACTTTAGAAGAGGTCAGATGAGGTAGTTCATGTCTGTAACACCCATGCTTTGGGAAGCCAAGGCAGGAGGATCACTTGGGGACAGGAGTTCAAGACCAGCTTGGGAAACATAAAGAGACCTCGTCTTTCCAAAAAAATTAAAAATAAATTGGTAGTTGGGAGGCTAAGGTGGGAGGATCGCTTGAGCCTGGGAACTGGAAGCTGCAGTGAGCTATGATTGCACCACTGCACTCCAACCTGGGCAACAGAGCGAGATCCTGTCTCAAAATAAATAAATAAATAAATAAACAAACAAACAAATAAAAACTTGAGTGGAAAATAAAGGCAAAATAGCCAAATGCTTGTATCAATTATATAAAGGTAATGGGTATATAGGGGCATATTATGCCATTCTGTCTCCTTTTCTGTGTGTTTGAAAAGGCTTATAATAAGTTTTTTCTTTCTTTTTATTATTTATTTATTTATTTATTTATTTATTGAGACGAAGTCTTACTCTGTCACCCAGGCTGGAGTGCAGTGGTGCTATCTTGGTTCACTGCAATCTCCGCCTCCTGGGTTCATGCAGTTCTCCTGCCTCAGCCTCCTAAGTAGCTGGGATTACAGGCACCCGCCACCACTCCCTGCTAATTTTTGTATTTTTAGTAGAGATGGGGTTTCATCATGTTGGCCAGGGTGGTCTCGAACTCCTGACCTCAGGTGATCCTCCTGTCTTGGCCTTCCAAAGTGCTGGGATTACAGGCATGAGCCACTGCACCTGGCCAAGTTGTTTTTTTTTTTTTTTTTGAGGCGGAGTCTCGCTCTGTCGCCCGGACTGGAGTGCAGTGGCCAGATCTCAGCTCACTGCAAGCTCCGCCTCCTGGGTTTTATGCCATTCTCCTGCCTCAGCCTCCCGAGTAGCTGGGACTACAGGTGCCCGCCACCTCGCCCGGCTAGTTTTTGTATTTTTAGTAGAGACGGGGTTTCACCGTGTTAGCCAGGATGGTCTCGATCTCCTGACCTCGTGATCCGCCCGTCTCGGCCTCCCAAAGTGCTGGGATTACAGGCTTGAGCCACCGCGCCCGGCAGTTTTTTTTTTTTTTTTAAGTAAAATAAAACACTAAAGATAACGTCTCCCCTTCTTAGGATGCACCTAGCTAAACAGAGCAATTTAATGTAGGTGCAATGCCTGAAATGGCTGCCTGCTGAAATGGAGGGCTCAACACATTCCTTTAACTTTTACCAAGGACATAATTTGTGCTGGGCACTGGTCCAGGAGCTGGGGGCACAGCAGGGAGCAAAGCAAAGTTCCCACCTTTTGTGGTGTTGACAGTGGGGAGCAGATATGTGTTATCTAAACTTTCACTGTCTGAGAGGGATAAGCAAACTGGAGAAAGCAAAGCAGGCTGAAGGAAGTACCTGGGTGTAAGTGAGGTGTGAGCTGTTTTAGGTGGGTGATCCAGGAGGGGTTCCCTGCACAAGTGGCATTCAGGCAGAGGCTGAATGCAGTGAGGGAAGAAGTGGGGCAGATGTGCAGGGAACCTTTCCAGGAAGCAGGAACAGCCAGTGCGAAGGCTTTGAGGTGGAAGCCTGATGAGATTCTAGGAATGGAAGAGATGTCAGTGTGGCTGGAACAGGGTGGGAGAGGAAGAGAGTCGTAGGGGATGAGTAAGTGGTAGCTACTTCTACTGCTGTAATAATGATTATACTATGTGATTTGTTGTTGTTGTTTTTGAGATGGAGTCTAACTTTGTCTCCCAGGCTGGAGTGCAATGGCGTGGTCTCGGCTCACTGCAATTTCCAACCCCTGGGTTCAAGCGATTCTCATGCCTCAGCTTCCTGAGTAGTTGGGATTACAGGCATGCCTGGCTAATTTTTTTTTTTTTTTTTTGAGATGGAGTTTCTTTCTTGTTACCCAGGCTGGAGTGCAATGGTGCGGTCTCGGCTCACTGCAACCTCTGCCTCCCAGGTTCAAGAGGTTCTCCTGCCTCAGCCTCCTGAGTAGCTGAGATTACAGGCATTCTCCACCATGCCTGGTGAATTTTTTTTGCATTTTTAGTAGAGATGGGGTTTCACCATGCTGGCCAGACTGTCTTGAACTCCTGACTTCAGGTGATCCACCCGCCTCAGCCTCCCAAAATTCTGGGATTACAGGCTTGAACCACTGCGCCTGGCCCTAATTTTTGTATTCTTAGTAGAGATAGGGTTTTGCCATGTCGGCTAGGCTGGTCTCGAACTCCTGATTTCAGGTAATCCACCTGCCTCAGCCTCCCAAAGTTCTGGGATTACAGGCGTGAGCCACCGCACCCGGCCCTAATTTTTGTATTGTTAGTAGAGATGGGGTTTCACCGTGTCTGCCAGATTGGTCTCTAACTCCTGACTTCAGGTGATCCACCCACCTTGGCCTCCCAAATTGCTGAAATTACAGGCATGAGCTACCGCTTCCAGCCTATACTATGTGATTCTTATTAATTCATTGAAGCTGTAAGCTAATGATTTTAAGATAAGGTTAGAAAACAAAAAACAAAAAACTCCCAATGGTGAGCACGGTGGTTCATGCCTGTAATCTCAGCACTTTGGGAGGCGAAGGCTGGAGGATTGCTCGAGCTCAGGGGTTCGAGACCACCATGAGCCACAAAGTAAGACCTTGTCTCCATAAAAAAATAAACAAAATTACAGCCTGGACTACATAGTGAGACCTTGTCTCTACAAAAAATACAAAAATTAGCCAGGCATGGTGGTGCACACTTGTGGTCTCAGCTACTCAGGAGGTTGAGGTGGGAGGATCACTTGAGCCTCAGGAGTTTGAGGCTGCAGTGAGCCAAAATTGAGCTACTGAACTCGAGCCTGGGCAACAAAAGTGAGACTGAAAAAAAAAAAGAACTCCTAAAGAATTTCCTAAGAAGTAGTATAGCCCAGTGGTTAAGAGTGTGGGAACTGGTCTCAGATTTTGAGAATTTAAATTCCATCTATATATTGGCTGTGTCACCTCTAGCAGGTTACTTAATCTCTCTCTGTGCCCAAGCCCCTTATCTTGAAAGTAGAGATAGCAAGGATCACCCTCCCAGGGCTGGTGTGCTGGGGAGGTAAAAGAATCCACCTAAAATGACTGAGCGTGGTGGCTCACGTCTGTAATACCAGTGCTTTGGGAGACCAAGGCAGGTGGATCACTTGAGATCAGGAGTTCAAGACCAGCCTGGCCACCATGGCAAAACCCTCTCTCTACTAAAAAATACAAAAAAATTAGCTAGGTGTGGTGGCATGCACCTGTAGTCCCAGCTACTCAGGAGGCTGAGGCACGAGAATTGCTTGAACCTGGGAGGCAGGGGTTGCAGTGAGCCAAGATTGCACCACTCCACTCCAGCCTGTGCGACAGAGCTAGACTCCATCTAAAACAAACAAACAAACAAACAAAAAGAAGAATGCACCTAAGATGCTTACCACAGTGCCTGGTACATAGTATGTGCTCAATAAAAGCAATAGCTGCCAGTATTATCGTTGTTGCAACTCTGGACTCGCACCTCTTCCTGGAGTAGGAAGGAAGATGGAGGCCTGTCATTGAGTCTGACGTCAGCAGTTATCATGCGTCAGCTGCTGAAGTGGGCCCTTCCCTGGCTGGGTCACCCTGGGCCAACAATGTTCTTCTTTCTGAGCCTCAGTTTTCTCAGCTGGGGAAGGAGATCCCTCTTGGGGCTGGTGTGAAAACTAGATAGGAGTGTATATGAGGTGCGGAAATAGAACGTTGGGGTGTTGGTCCAAGCAGGCTTGAGACCCAGCTCAGCCACTTGCTTCTGGGTGACCCTGGGCAGATGGCTTCACTCCACTGATCCCTGACTTTCCCACCTATGAAATGAGTCTGGGGTGGGTAGGGGGCATCTCTCAGTGAAGAGAAAACTCAGGTTTGAGGGTCATGCGGAGCTGTGTGCTCTACTGCTACCACTTCCTGGTTGGATGACCTCACTTCTCTGAGCCACAATTTCACAATTTCCTTTTTTTTTTTTTTTGTTGAGACAGGGTCCTAGGCTGGAGTGCAGAGGCATGATCATAGCTCACTGCTGCCTTGAACTCCTGGACTCAAGTGAAACTCTCACTTCAGCCTCTTAAGTAGTTGGGACCTCGGGGTGTGCACCACCATGCCTGGCTATTTTTTCATATTTCGTGTTTTTTGTAGAGATGGGGTCTTGGTCTGTTGCCCGGGCTGGTCTTGAACTGCTGAGTTCAAGTGATCCTCCTGCCTCGGCCTCCCAAAGTGGTGGGATTACAGGTGTGAGCCACCATGCTCAACCAGTTTCCTCTTTAGTTAATAAGAGGTATTTCAGAGCCCACTCATCACTGCTCAAGGCTGCCCTCGCCTCCTGAAATCTGTCTTTTCCTGTGTCTGTCTTTGTCTTTTTCTATCTCTCTATTTTGTCCTTTTTCTTTTTCTCTGTCCCTCTTTATCTCTCTCAGTGCCTATCTCTGTCTCTCCAACTCTATCACTTTCTCTCTCTGTACCTCAATCTCTGTATCTGTTTGTCTCTCTCTTCATGTCTATCTCTGCTTCTCCCTTTTCTGTGCCTCTCCCCATGGCTCTCTTTCTCTTTCTCTGTCGTTGATTCTGTTTCTGTTTCTGATTCTTTCTCTCTGTCTCTCCCTGAAGTGACACACACACACACCTGTAAGGTTCTGCTGATGTGTAAAGGGAAGGGAAATGCAGGGATCAGGACTTGGACACTCTCCAGAAACACTGCAGGGACGTTGGCTCCTTCCTCCTCATGACTCACCTGGGCCTCACCCAGCTCTTGCCTGCCTGCGGGGTCATGGGTGAGGCCCATGGGTTTCAGGGGCTTCCCCAGCCTGTGGAGAGGAGAATTTCAGGCAGAGACAGAGAGGGTGAGAGAGTTGGAGGCAAAGAGAGGGAGAGACAGAGAGAGAGCTGGGGATAGAGATGGAGGTGGGGAAAGGAGGGAGAGGGAGAGAGGAGAGACCCACAGACAAACTGGTTCAGGGGAAATCTGAGATGGGGGTGTGAGGGGAGAGAGAGACAGAAAACAGCAACCGAAGGACAAGGACAGGGAGAAAGAAAAGTGGGCAAGCAGGGAGAGAGAGAAGATAAGAGACTGACAGGAGTTAGAGAAAACAACACACAGTTGCCTTCAGAGAGCACAAAATAGACACAGTAATACAGGGACACTGTGTGTGTGCATGCGTGTGTGTGTGCACATGTGTTCATCGAACATAGTGTATTTACATTAAACAAATTCTTGAGGCCGGGTGCGCTGGCTCAAGCCTTTAATCCCAGCACTTTGGGAGGCCGAGACGGGCGGATCACGAGGTCAGGAGATCGAGACCATCCTGGCTAACACAGTGAAACTCCGTCTCTACTAAAAATACAAAAAAAAAAAAAACTAGCCGGGCGAGGTGGCGGGTGCCTGTAGTCCCAGCTACTCGGGAGGCTGAGGCAGGAGAATGGCGTAAACCTGGGAGGCGGAGCTTGTAGTGAGCTGAGATCCGGCCACAGCACTCCAGTTTGGGCGACAGAGCAAGACTCCGTCTCAAAAAAAAAAAAAAAACAAATTCTTGTCACTACAAATACCCACCTCAGTTAGTGGTTTCTTGTTCACCATCCTGCGTGAAATCAATATCCCGCATGAGAGTGCTACTCTCTCGTGCATAAGTGTGCGTGTGTGTGCATATGTGCATGTGTGTGTGCATGTGTGTGAATGTGAGTGTGTATGCATGCATGTGTGTGAGTGTGTATCTGTTTGGGGCTCCTTCATCCTCTTGCCACCTGCCACGATGAAGTGACTGCCCTCTGGCCTGGCCACTGGGAGCGTCCTTCTCTGGTAGGGGAGCAGGGGTGGGGGATGGGGGGGTGGCTGGGCTGATGGTAGGGAAAGGGCCATCGCCCATAACCTCCCCTTTCTGGGACGCCTAACAGGCCACACTGATGTGGCGTTCACATCCTGGCCTGGCCACCTCTTAGATGCAGGGAACCTCTCCACTCAGGGCCTCCCTAGGGAGTGGAAGAGCTGGTAAACCCTTGAGTCCAATAACCATCTTCCCCCGTTTTCCAGGCGGAGAAACGGAGGTCCAAAGGGAAGAATTTTAATTTTTTGAGATAAGGTCTTGCTTTGTCGTCCATGCTGGAGTGCAGTGGTGAGATCTCAGCTCACTGCAACCTCCGCCTCCTGGGCTCAAGCCATCCTCCCACCTCAGCCTCCCAAGCAGGTGGAACAATAGGCGTGCACTACCACGCCTGGCTAATTTTTGTATTTTTTGTAGAGTCGACATTTCACCATGTTGTCCAGGCTGGTCTTGAACTCCTGAGCTCAAGCGATCTGCCCACCTCAACCTCCCAAAGTGCTGGGATTACAGGCATGAGCCACGGCGCCCGGCCTAAAACAGCAAACTTTAAATGAGTTTCTCCCCATCTCAAGTTTACTGTGTTTGTGTTACAGTGGGTACTGTTCTGAGAGTATTATCTATATTACTGGTGAATCTGTAAATATCCTATTTCGTACACACATACACACACACACGGAAACTGAGGATTAGAGACGTGTGGTGGGCTGAAAAATGGTCCCCCAAAATATGCAGGTCCTAAGCCCTGGAGCCTATGGGTGTTACCTTATAGGAAAAAAGGGTCTTTGCAGGTATTATTAAGTTAAGGAACTTGATCAGGAACATTTTCCTAATTATCCAATTGGGCCCTAAGTGTAATCAGAAGTGCCCCTAGAAGGAGGGACAGGGACATTTGACTATAGACAGGAGAGAAGTGAGTCATGGGAGAGAAGCAGAGGAAAAACAGGGTGTGAGAGAGAAAGTATTTGCTGCAAGCTTTGACGATGGAGAAAGAGCCAAGAACCAAGAAATGTAAGAAATACAGCTCCTGCTTGGAAAACGACAAGGAAATCACTCACCCTGAACATCTCTTGACCAGAGCACTGCTCTGCTGACACCTTGATTTTGATTACGAGACACATTTTGTACTTCTGACCTCCAGTCTGTAAGAGAATAAATTTCTATCATTTTAAGCCACTAGATCTATGCTAATTTGTTACAGCAAAATAGGACACCAATGTAAGAGGTTAACTCACTTGCCTAAATTGAGCTGATTTTTTTAATTTTTTGACACAGGATCTTGCTCTGTTGCCTAGGCTGGAGTGCAGTGGCGAGATCATAGCTGACTGTGGCCTCCAGCTCCTGGTCTCAAGCGATCCTCCTGCCTCAGCCTCCTGAGTAACTGGAACTACAGGCCCAAGTGACCAAGCCTGGCTGATTTTAGAGAGCTTTTTTGTTTGTTTGTTTGTTTGAGATGGATTCTGGCTCTTCTGCCCAGGCTGGAGTGCAGTGGCGTGATCTTAGCTCATTGCAACCTCCGCATCCCAGGTTCAAGTAATTCTCCTGCCTCAGCCTCCTTAGTAGCTGGGATTACAGGCACCTGTCACAATGCCCGGCTAATTTTTGTATTTTAGTAGAGACAGGGTTTCACCAAGTTGGCCAGGCTGGTCTTGAACTCCTGACCTCTGTTGATCCACCCACCTTGGCCTCCCAAAGTGCTGGGATTACAAGTGAGAATCATCATGCCCAGCCCCCTGGCTGATTTAAATCTTTTTTTTTTGAGATGGAGTCTTGCTCTGTTGCCCGGGCTGGAGTGCAGTGGCCGGATCTGAGCTCACTGCAAGCTCCGCCCCCGGGGTTTACGCCATTCTCCGGCCTCAGCCTCCCAAATAGCTGGGACTACAGGTGCCCGCCACCTCGCCAGGCTCGTTTTTTGTATTTTTTAGTAGAGACGGGGTTTCACTGTGTTAGCCAGGATGGTCTCGATCTCCTGACCTTGTGATCCGCCCGTCTCGGCCTCCCAAAGTGCTGGGATTACAGGCTTGAGCCACCGCGCCCGGCCTTTTTTTTTTTTTTTTAAATAGAGACAGGGAGTCTCACTATGCTGCCCAGGCTGGTCTTGAACTCGTGACCTCCATCAATCCTCCAGTGTTGGCTTCCCAAAGTGTTGGAATTAATAGGCTTGAGCTACCACATCTGGCTTCTAAACTGACTTGTTAGGCCAGGTGTGGTGCCTCTTGTTTGTAAGCCCAGCACTTTGGGAGGCCGAGGCAGAGAGATCACTTGAGGTCAGGATTTCAAGATCAGCCTGGCCAACATGGTGAAACCCCATCTCTACTTAAAAAAATAAATGAAAATTAGCCCGGGATGGTGGCCGGTGCCTGTAATCCCAGCTACTTGGGAGGCTGAGACATGAGAATCACTTGAACCTGGGAGATGAAGGCTGCAGTGAGCCAAGAACCCACCATTGCACTCCAGCCTAGATAACAGGGTGAGACTCTGTCTCAAAAATAAATAAATAAAATAAGATAAACTGACTTGTTAAGGGTAGTGTCAGGATTTGAATCCCTGCAGTCTGGCTCTACTTCCTACACGTACACCCACCATGCTGAGGGGTGCTGCCCTGGAGTGGCGGAGGCAAAGACAAGGAGCTATTAATAGAAGTTTCATCCCGTTCTCTCCCAGCTCCCCCCTGCCTCTTTCCATCTCATCCTTCTGCAGCCTTCTTTGCTATGCCTCTCTCTGGCTTCATGGGATTAGGGGTGACTTGGAGAGAAGAGGGGACCAGAGGAATAATATTCGCTGAGTTTGTGTAAAGAAAAAAGCTTTCCTTGCCTCTAGCACCTTGCAGCTCTTTGATTCCACCGCCTAGATGCAATAGCAGAAATAATCTTTGCAATTCAAGGCCTAATATTCTGAATACATAAGGAGCTCCTGTTATGGGTTGAAATGCTTCCTCTCCACACCAGAAAAAGAGAGGTGGAAGTCCTAACCCCCAGTACTCAGAATGTGACCTTATTTGGAAATAGGGCTGTTGCAGATATAATTAGTTAAGATGCAGTCATACTGGAGTAGGTTGGGCCACCCACAAATCACTATGACTGGTGTCCTTACGAGAATGTGGCCCTAGGGTGTGGTGGTGTGGTGTGGTGGCTCATGCCTATAATCCCAGCACTTTGGGAGGCTGAGGTGGGTGCACCACCTGAGGTCAGGAGTTTGAGACCAGCCTGGCCAATATGATGAAATGCCATCTCTACTAAAAATACAAAAATTAGCCAGGTGTGGTGGCATGCCCCTGTAGTCCCAGCTACTTGGGAGGCTGAGGCAGGAGAATCGCTAGAACCCATCAGGCAGAGGCTGCAGTGAGCCGAGATTGTGCCACAGCACTCCAGCCTGGGCAACAGAGTGAGACTCCGTCTCAAAAACAAAACAAAACAAAACAAAAAACAAACAGAAAAAAAGAAGGTAGCCCTGTGACGACAGACAGACACAGGAATAATGCCATGTAAACACAAAGGAAGAGACTGGAGCTAGGCAGCTGCAAGCCAAGGACCGCCGCCAAAGATTGCCAGAAAGCCACTGCTGCTGGGAAGAGCAAGGAAGGATTCCTCTATGGGTTTATGGCCCTGCTGACACCTTGATCTTGGACTTCTGGACTCCAGGCTATGAGACAATACATTTGTCGTTCTGACCCACCCAGTCTGTAGTACTTTGTTACAGCAGCCATAGGAGGCTAACAGAGCTTCTGTGAATCAACTGAGCTGAGCACAGGGGCTCACGCCTGTAATCCCAGCACTTTGGGAGGCCAAGATGGGTGGATTGCCTGAGCTCAGGAGTTCGAGACCAGCCTGTGCAACACCGTGAAACCCCGTCTCTACTAAAATACAAAAAATTAGCTGGGTGTGGTGGTGTGGGCCTGTGGTCCAAGCTACTCGGGAGGTTGAGGCAAGAGAATTGCTTGAACCCGGGAGGCGGAGGTAGCAGTGAGCCAAGATCGTACCACCGCACTCCATCCTGGGGGACAGAGCGAGACACCATCCCAAAATAATAATAATAATAATAATAATAGAGGACAGGAAAAGAAGCACAAATGACCCCTATAAAAATGACACTAGCCGGGCACAGTGGCTCACGCCTCTAATCCCAGCACTTTGGGAGGCAGAGGCAGGGGGATCGCTTGAGCCCAGGAGTTCCAGACTAGCCTGGGCAACGAAGGGAGGCTTTGTCTCTACAAAACAAAAAAAGGTTAGCCAGGTATGGTAGGACATGTCTATCTTCCCAGCTACTCAGGAGGTTCAGGCAGGTGGATTACTTGAGCCCAGGAGTTCAAGACTACAATGCGCTATGATCGTGCCACCGCACTCCAGCATGGGAGACAGAGTGAGACTATACTCTAAAAAAAATTAGTCAATAAGAGAGACCCCAGATATCTGTTTTGTCCCTTCTAACAGATGAGGATGCAGCAAGAACATGCCTTCCATGAACCAGAGAGCGGGATCTTGCCAGACACTGAATCTGCTGGCGCCTTGACCTTGGACTTCCCAGCCTCCGGCACTGTGAGAAATAAATGTCTACTGTTGTAGGCATTCAGTTTGACAGATGGTCTTATTCATACACCTAGAGTCTCAACTGCGATGTTTGGGGTGCTGGGAGTCTCTCTCCTCAAGGTTTCTCACCCTGCAAAAGGTAAGCCTGGGCTACTTCATCCAGTGT
This sequence comes from Colobus angolensis palliatus, assembly GCF_000951035.1. Taxonomy (NCBI): domain Eukaryota; kingdom Metazoa; phylum Chordata; class Mammalia; order Primates; family Cercopithecidae; genus Colobus; species Colobus angolensis. The sequence continues at coordinate 4,052,831 of NW_012119599.1, read as the reverse complement.
CAAAAGAGTTCTCAGCAGCAAGAAAGTGAGAACAGCAGTGGCAAGTTCTTTTTGTTTAAATTTTTAAACCTAATTATTAATTTTCTTTATTTTTTTGTTGTTTTTTTGAGACAGGATCTCTCTCTAATGTCACCCAGGCTGGAGTGTAGTGGTGAGATGTCGGCTCACTGCAACCTCTATCCCCTGGGCTCAAGCAATTCTCCCACCTCAGCCTCTGGAATAGCTGCGACTACAGGTGCGCACCACTATGTCTGGCTATTTGTTTGTATTTTCAGTAGAGACGGGGTCTTGCCATGTTGCCCAGGCTGATCTTGACCTCCTGAGCTCAAGCAATTCACCCGCCTTGGCTCTCAAAGGGCTGGGATTACAGGGGTGAGCCACTGCACCCGGCCTAATTATTAATTATTATTATCATTATTATTTTTGGACACAGTCTTGCTCTGTGGCCCAGACTAGAGTGAAGTGGCATGATCTCGGCTCACTGCAACCTCCGCTTCCCGGGTTCAAGTGATTCTCCTGCCTCAGCCTCCCGAGTAGCTGTGATTATAAGCACCTGCCATCATGACCAGATAATTTTTGTATTTTTAGTAGAGGTGAGGTTTCACCATGTTGGCCAGGCTGGTCTCAAACTCCTGACCTTAAATAATCCACTCACCTCAGCCTCCCAAAATGTTGGGATTACAGGCATGAGCCACTGCACCCAGTCTAATTATTCTTTTTTAGAGATGGGGGTCTCACTGTGTTGTCTACGCTGGTCTTGAACTCCTGGGCTCAAGTCATCCTCCTACCGTAGCCTGCCAAAGCACTGGGATTACAGAGGTGAGCCATTGTGTCCCACCAAAGCTGCAAGTTCTTGAAGCCAGGAACTCAAGGCCCAGGCTCAGAACTCATGGAACATCAACATGTCTCATTCTATTGACCAAACCAAGTTACAAGACCAGCTCAGATTTGAGAGGAGGAGGATCGACGCTCTCTCTTGATGGAAGTTGCTGCCCAGAACTCGTGGCCACTTGTATTAGACCACACACCTTTTCACCTCTCAGGTTGGCAAAAATAAAACGGTTTGATAATGCATGGAGTTGATGAGGCTGTGGGAAAACAGATACTCCCCATTGTTGCTCCTGAGAGTGTAAACCTGAGAGGTATAGCCCTGTGAGAGGTAATTTTGCAATCGCTCTCAAAATCACAAATGTGGCAAAACCTTCGTCATTTTGCAAAACCACTCACCACGTCCAGGAACTTGATGCATGTATGAAATGATATGAGCACAGGGCTCTTCATTGCAGCATAGTTTGTAATGTCAAATGGGAGCATACTAATGCTACAAGAGGTGCATTTATCCAGTGGAGAAAAGAAAGAGGAAACTCTTCATGCAATTCAGGTTACATTATTGCCAAGTTCAAAAATCTAGGGCAGAACAGTGCGGAGAATACCCCACTGTGCATTAAAGGAGAGGGGCCTGCCCTGGCCAACAAGGCAAAACCCCATCTCTACTGAAAATACAAAAATTAGTCGGGCATGGTGGCGGGCGCCTGTAATCCCAGCTACTTGGGAGGCTAAGAAAGGAGAATCGCTTGAACCCGGGAGGCGGAGGTTGCAGTGAGCTGAGACGGCACCACTGCACTCCAGCCTGAGTGACAGAGCGAGAGTCTGTCTCAAAAATAAATAAATAAATAAATAAATATTAAAAAATAAAAAAAAAAAGAAAAGAAAACGGAGAAGGGCATATGTCTATATTTGCTTGTAGAGTATATGCATTAAATAACTTTTCGGTGCTGGGCGTGGTGGCTCACGCCTGTAATCCTTACACTTTGGGAGGCCAAGGTGGGAGGATTGCTTGAGCCTATGAGTTTGAGACCTGCTTAGGCAACACAGGAAGACCCTGTCTCTACAAAAAGTAAAAAAATTAGCCGGGTGTGGTGGTTCATGCTTGTAGTCCCAGCTACACAGGAGGCTGAGGTGGGAGGATCGCTTGAGCATGGGAAGTTGAGGCGGCAGTGAGCAGAGATTGTGCCACTGCACTCCAGCCTGGGTGACAGAGCTAAACTCTGTCTCAAAACAAAAAATAAAAAACAAAACAACTCGCCTGATGCCCCCTTGCCTCCACATTTCAAGTGAAGTGCAGGGAAATGTCCCTTCCCTGCGTGCCTGCTCTTCATTCTTCGGTCCACTAGCCTCGTGTTTGTGCAGCCCCTGGCCTGTCACCCAGCCCGAGTTATCAGTGATGATAGCATCTAGAGAGACTGGCTTCCCCTAGTCACGAAGTGCCAGGCGCTGCTCCCTCCTATCCACACTCCAGACTCGCTGGGGGACTCACTGTTCCGTCTTCTCACCTCTCCTGTATCAAAGGGTTCTGGGTTTACTTGGGAAGGATGTGAGCCAAGACCACAGACTTCTCCCTGCCCCAGCACCCCATCGAGAAAAGCCACCTCCCCATCCCCAGGCTGCTATCTTTCCTTCCTAGGCTTGGCACCTTCCAGAGTCACCTCCTTGATTGTACACACTGATTCAGGGGCCCCACCTGGGATTCTGGGAAGCCCGGCAGGCCCGTGGGTGACCTTAAACTTGTCCTTTCTCTTGCTTGGGATCTCTCCTCTGAGCCAAGAGGGGAGGTCAACCTCAACTTGCCCCCTTAGCAGCCTTATTTATGTTGCTAAATAATGATGATGATGATGATGACCACAAAGGCAGCAGCAGTTACTGCCCACTGTTCTAAGTGCTCTACATAAATCAACTCAATCCTCACAGCAGCCCTTCGATGGAGGTCCTCCTAGTTGCCCTGTTTTACAAATGAGGAAACTGAGGCCCAGTAGGTCAAATGTCTTGCCCAAGGCCACTTAGCTTGGAAGTGGCGGAACTGGAATTTGAACTCGGATTGTCTGGTTCCAAAGCGTTCATCACCCCTCTGGACCAGTGTGCGGTTTCCTTAAAGCCCAAGCATCACTACTACAAATACCTCCAGTCCTAACAGAGCCACCATTTAGCATTAGTAAAGAGGCAGGCTGGGCACCATGGCTCAAGCCTATAATCCCACCACTTTAGGAGGCCAAGGCAGGAGGATCACTTGAGGTCAGGAGTTTGAGACCACCAATATGGTGAAACCCTCTCTCTACTTAAAAAAATACAAAAATTTAGCTGGGCATGGTGGTGGGCACCTGTAGTCCCAGCTACTCGGGAGGCTGAGGCAGGAGAATCACTTGAACCTGGGAGGTGGAGGTTGCGGTGAGCTGAGATCGTGCTACTGCACTCCACCCTGGGCATCAGAGTGAGACTCCATCTCCAAAAAAAAAAGGAAGGCACTTACAACTTACAGCAATCCAGGCCCTGGGCTACACCCATTTAGCAGATGAGCACACTGAGGCCTGAAATAGGGGAAGGGACATCCCCAGAGTTGCACCTCATAGGAGGAGCAGGTGGGGTGTGAAAGCCCATGAAGGGTGGACTTGCCAGGCACCAGGCTGGAAGGCCCCTCACGGAGTGGTTGAAATTGATCTTATTCCCACTGAACAAGTGTGAAAATCAAGGTGGCCCAGGGGGAGGCAGGACAAGAGCGACACAGGTCTCATTCAGAGAGGGCAGATCAATTTCCCTCTCGGTGCAGCCCTGTGCTCAAGCCACAGACATTTGGGTTCAAATCCTGGTTGTGCTGATTTTCTTATTGCATGCCCCTGGACAAGGCCTTGACTGCTCTGAGCCCTGGTTCCTTTCTTTGTAAAAGAGGGAACTCCAGGGCTGATTTCATTTGTACTGGTTGATAAAATATTGAGGTATGTCCAGATTTGGTTGATAAAATTCCCCTGTCTGGAGGCCTTGAGTGTCCTGATGGCATCTCTGGGTCCTCCCAGACATCCTCATGTTCTAGAAAGATGAGGGAAAGACCGGGTCCCTGGCGGCCACCAGGATGATACTCTAGCAATTGGGCAGAATTGTTACTGCCAGTACCCTGGCTATATTGACAGGTGGTCAAATATTTTGCGTATCCTTCCTGGGGTTAATATAATGGCTGGTAGGACTACTGTAAGGATTTTGTGAGCTAACGTCTATAATGAGTGATGAGGCAACCTATTATTATTTTATATTGTTATTATTATTTCTTTTTTAGAGCAGAGTCTCACTGTCATCAAAGCTGGAGTGCACTGGCGACATCACAGCTCACTGCAACTTCTAATTCCTGGGCTCAGGCGATTCTCCCACCTCAGCCTCCCAGGTAGCGGGGACTGTAGGTGTGCGCCACCATGCCTGGCTAATTTTTATTTTTATTATTTTTTTGAGACAGAGTCCCAGTCTGTCACCCAGGCTGGAGTGCAGTGGTGCAATCTTGGCTCACTAAAACCTCCACCTCCCGGGTTCCAGTGATTCTCCTGCCTCAGCCTCCCAAGAAGCTGGGACTACAGGCACGCACCACCACACCCAGCTAATTTTTTGTATTTTTAGTAGAGACGGGGTTTCACCATGTTGGCCAGGATGGTCTCAATCTCTTGACCTTGTGATCCGCCTGCCTTGGCCTCCTAATGCGCTGGGATTACAGTTGTGAGCCACCGCACCCGGCCCTAATCGGCTTTTGCCATCCAGTGTCGGGCCCAGCCTTCTTCCCGCAAGTATGCAAAACAAGTTGGTAAAAATCAGAGAAGATGGATGGGTAAGCCTGAACTGTGAAGTAAGATTTATCGGCAAAATGATGGGGCTCTTCAGTGACTTCAGGAAATGCCTTGGATATAGCATGGAGTTCAGCTTTAGTTCCAGAGACAAAAGAAATTTGAGGACCTCAGTGTCGTCAGACAGCCTGGTTTTAAGGGGATAAGTTTTTATAGGTTGAGGTTATGAAGCAGAAGGGGAAGGGGTGTTAGAGGGGAAAGACATTAGAAAAGAAAGAAAGAGAAGGGTTAAGAACCAGTATATGGGACCTGAGAGAGAAAGATTTGGGGCTTCAAATGCTTTTTTTTTTTTTTTTTTGAGACAGTCTCGCTCTGTCGCCCAGGCTGGAGTGCAGTGGCATGATGTCAGCTCACTGCAACCTCTGCCCCCCGGGTTCAAGCGATTCTCCTGCCTCAGCCTCCCAAGTAGCTGGGACTACAGGCGCGTGCCACCATGCCTGGTTAATTTTTTTTTTTTTTAAGTAGAGACAGAGTCTCGCCATATTGGCCAGGCTGGTCTCAAACTCCTGGCCTCAAGTGATCTGCCCACCCTGGCCTCCCGAAATGCTAAGATTGCAGGTATGAGTCACTACGCCTGGCCCACCTGTCTAATTTTTAAATTTTTTTAGAGGCTGGGTCTCACGATGTTGTTCAGGCTGGTCTTTAACTCCTGGGCTCAAGCAGTCCTCCCACCTTGGCCTCACAGAATGCTGGGATTACAGGTACAAGCCCCTGTACCTGGACACAACCTATTAATAGTAGTAGTAATAATAATAACATGTCCCCCTGTCCTTCTCTGGCCTTACTGAGTAGTCCCAGGCTTTCCCCACATGCCTTTCAGGACTCAGTTTCCCCATCTCGATGCTCTTTCAGTCCCCTCTCTTGTCGGGTGTCCTAGTGGCCAGCATGGTGGGTGGGGCCGCTATCTTCCTGGCCTGTTTGCTCTCCCTCTTCCGGGGCTGCTACCCTGGCCACGGCCCTTGAATAAAAGGCAAGGGCACCTATGTCCTGCTTCCTTCTCTCCAGCCTGGATCATGCTCTGGCTCCTCTCTGCCCTGGTGCTCCTGGGAGCGCTGGCCGCCCCAGCAGGTAAGCGAGTCGTGGTCCATCAGAAAGGGAGAGGGTCGGCTCAAGATCACATGGGGTGGTGGGAGTCCGGCTTTAGAGTCTGGACCCCAGGTCCTTCTAACTGGGCTCACTGTCTAGCAGAGGCAGAAGAAAAGGGCGGCTGAGAACCTGGTTCTGGAACCAAGTTGCCTGGGTTCAAATCCTGACTCTGCCACTTCTTAGCTGTGTGACTCCAGACAAATCACATAACCTCTCTTGCCTCATTTTTTTCTGTGAAATGGTGACAATGCCCCTGCCCCAGACGGTTGTTGAGGCATTGGTTGAATCCACATGTTTGAGGAGTTCAGAACAGTGCCAGCCTGGCAATGGCTCTGTTTGAGGGTGAGCTCTGCTGGATTATCCAGGAGCAGTTACTGTTACTCTTTTACCTCGTCTGCTTGTCTCCCCTTTGGCTTTAATTCTGCCACCTTTGCCTGAGTTGGGAATTAAGTGGTTTGGATCCTGGCCAGGACCTCACTGTGTGATCTTGAATTGAAACCTTAAACCCAGCAGCTCCCACTTAGAGATTCGGTGATTCCCATCTCCAAACCTTTGCCTGCATTGTTTCATTGACTTGGAATGCCATTCGCACTCCTCACAACAAAGAAGGTTGTTGATCTCCCAATGGCCCTCCCCCGCCAGCCCTCAGTTTTATTCTTTATTTTATTTTATTTTGTTTTTGAGACAGGATCTCACTCTGTTGCCCAGGCTGGAAGTACAGTGGTGCAATCTTAGCTCACCGCAGCCTGAACTTTTGGGCTCAAGTCATCCTCAGCTTCCTGAGTAGCTGGGATTACAGGCATGAGCCACCATGCCTGACTAGTCCTATTCTTGAATCGTGTGTGTGTGTGTGTGTGTGTGTGTGTGTGTATGTGTGTTTCTTTGTCCTTCTCAAACTGCAGAGTCTGATCGCTGTTCTCTTCCTTGCAGGAAGCTCCAAGACATGTCCAGCCTGCTCTTTGCTGCGAAACTGCACTGAAATAACTTGTCCTTCTGCCCAGGACTCCTGCTTGTTTAGCCAGATGCAGCTGGGTGGGGGACCGGGCTGGGGACTGGACAGGGGCTGGGCGGAGAGAATGGACAAAGGCGGTGGTTGGAAGGGGGGCATGGATGAGGCATCCTGGGACTGGAGATTGCCAGCCCTGCCTTATAGCTCAGCCTGGTGCTGCTGGGGTAAAGGGCAGAGGGGAGCTGAACAGCAGAAGAGGCCCTGGAATGGCCATGGGGATTGCTATAGAGTGGGCAGAGGTCCTGGAAGGCTTGGAAAGCAGGGGCCCTAATCTCCCTTCCTCAACCTCTATCCCTAGAAAATGGGACTCTTATTGAGAAGGGGTCATGTGTGGCCCCTGGAGAATGCCAAGAAGGTGTCTACGCCCTGACCTATGGCCCCCATGCAAGTCTCTGGGTCAGCACAGCCTGTTGTGAAAACAACTGCAGTAGCCTTCCCCAGCAAGGTTTGTTGGGGGGACCTCGGGCTCACACACCAGGGTAGGGTGGGTGTCATGCGGACCCGGCCTCAATTTCCTGCCTCACAGCCTTTTGTCTGACTGATTGGGGCAAGAAGGAGACCCTCAGTTTTCTCATCTGGAAAATGGGTGTGATGTAGGTTTTAAAGGGTGTTCATCCCCTAAGCTGGCACGTGGTAGACACTCCTTTTGTTGACATGCTTATTGAATATTGGGAGGCTAAAGAGAACTCCAAGCTCTTTTCTGTCTCTCTCTCTCTTTCTCTCTCTCTTTTTTTTTTTTTTCTTTTTTTGAGAGAGAGTCTCGCTCTATTGCCCAGGCTGGAGTACAATGGCGCAATTTTGGCCTACTGCAAACTCCACCTTCCTGTTTCAAATGATTCTCGTGGCTCAGCCTCATAAGTAGCTGGGATTACAGGTGTACACCATCACATCCGGCTAATTTTTGTATTTTTCATAGAGTTGGGGTTTCGCCATGTTGGCCAGTCTGGTCTCAAACTCCTGACCTCAGGTGATCCATCTGTCTCAGCCTCCCAAAGTACTGGGGTTACAGGCATGAATCACTGTGCCCAACCTCTTTTTTTGTCTTTAATAGAAGGGCTCCCCTTGAAGGCTAGTCGAACAGAACAAGAAACCTCACAAGTGGTGACAGGCCCAGGTCTAGGGTGAGCCCAGCCAGGAGCCCAGGATGCAAAAAAAAAAATTTTTTTTTTAAATTTTTTGACAGAGTCTCACTCTGTCGCCGAGGCTAGAGTGCAGTGGTGTGATCTTGGCTCACTGCAACCTCTGCCTCCTGGGTTCAAGCAATTCTCCTCCCTCAGCCACCTGAGTAGCTGGGATTACAAGCGCATGCTACCACACCAGGCTGAGATTTTTGTATTTTTAGCAGATATAGGGTTTCCCCATGTTGGCCAAGCTGGTTTCAAACTCCTGGCCTCAAACAATCTACACACTTTGGCCTCCCAAAGTTCTGGGATTACAAGTGTGAGCCCTCGTGCCCAGCCACAGGGTGCAAAATTTAAGGAGATGCTCACTCTAAGGGATGGCCCTCTACTTGCACAACTGTGAAAAGTCGTGCCTCCTCAAATTTTGGGCCCCTGGTGTCACCCTAGACCTGGCCCTGGGTGGTGAAAAAGATCACTTTTCGTTGCTTGGTTATTTCTCCTAAGAAGGAATTCGTACTTGGCAGATGTAGCAATGGGGAGAGGTAGCCATCCTTTCAAATGAGTGGGATTTCCCGCTTCCTAATTTGTGTCTAATTTTCCTCCTAAATTGTGTCTCTCAGCAAAATAAAACCCCCAGGTTCAAGTTAAGAGGTGGGCATGCTATTCAGAATATAAAATGCCAGGTATGATTATAACTGCATTAATTTTTTTTAGACAGTCTTGCTCTGTCACCCAGGCTGGAGTGCACTGATACAATCTTGGCTCACTGCAACCTTCGCCTGTTGGGCTCAAGCAATCCTCACACCTCAGTCTCCTGAGTAGCTGCGGCTACAGACATGTGCCACCATACCTGGCTAATTTTTTTGCATTTTGTAGAGTTGGAGTTTCACCATGTTGCCCAGGCTGGTCTGGAACTCCTGGGCTCAAGCCTTCCACCTGCCTCAGCCTCCCAAAGTGCTGGGATTATAGGCGTAAGCCATTGTGCCCAGCCTCAGGTCTCAAAACGCTCCTTGCAGCCCCTGAAAACTTATTCTGGGGCCAGGTGCAGAATCACTTTGGAGGGAAATGATCTGGATTGTGGGAGTAGAGGCAGTGAGAGAGGGAGGGCAGGAGAACAGAGGCCTGGTGAGGAAGGATGGCTGTAGGGGTGTTCCTTAGCCGCCACCCCACACTGACTTTATCGACTCCCACCAGAGGCAGGGCCCAAGGCCAAACCCAACACTGTGAAATGTCACTACTGTTCCGGGAATATGTCAGCTTCATGTGACTCCCTTTTGGTCATGAACTGCACTGGGAAACAGACTGCATGTGTCACCCTCAACGGGACCTGGAGTAGAGGTAAGGGCCCCTTCACAAGAGGTCATTTGGGTAGCAGGTTTCTTCCCACCTGCACAAATAAAGCTTGAGCTTCATTTGCATTTGTGTCCCAGTTATCTATTGTCCTTTAACAAATCACCCACAGGCCAGGAGCAGTGGCTCGCGCCTGTAATCCCAGGACTTTGGGGGGCTGAGGTGGGAGGATTGCTTGAGCCCAGGAGTTCAAGACCAACCTGGGATACATAGTGAGTTCCCATCTTGAAAAAAAAAAAAAAAACCCAAATCACTCACAAGATGGGTGGCTAAAAATGACAATCATTTAATGACCTCTTCCAGTTTCTTTGGGTTGGGAATTCAGGAAGAGCTCCTTTGGAGAGTTCAGGGTCTCTCATGTGTTGTAGTCAGAGGGTGTTAGGAGCTGGAACTGCTGGGGCAGGAATAACCAGGGGCTTTCTGAGCACCTCTTGCATATATGTAAAAACAGGGCCTTTCCATGTGGCCTCTCCACATTGGTTAGATTGAGCTTCCTCCCATCATGGCTACCTCAAGGCTGTTTACATGGTTGCTAACGATTTCATTCAGCAAACAAAGTTATAGCGGCTTGGTCTTTATGGCTCAGCCTTGGAAGTCATGTAATGTGACTTCTATTCTGCTTTATTGATTGAAATGGTCACAAAAGTTCCATCTGGTTTCAAGATGGAAGAGGCATGGACCCCACTTGTTGACGTGTCATAGATTTGCAGAGATATTTTTAAATCACCACTATGATTTGCAAACAGTTGGAGGAGAGGCCTTTTCAGCAAAAGATTTATAATATAACCACAATAGCCAGAGGATAAACTAATTATGAAGCCAACCAAAGAATCGAGAGCAGTAGCTTGGGCTTCTGCTTTTGGCAGTATGGTGGACTTGATCCTCTAAAAGGTCTTTTGCTCCAAACAGTGGCATACTGGGAAGGTGGAGGACAGAGACAGTGAAATAGAGGAAGTGGCCCATCATGGTGGGGAGGAGTATTTTATCACTGACATTGTTTAGAATTGCTGGTACTATATGGTGATAATAAAAAGCAAACTGATCTTTTAGTTGGTTTTATGATTTTAAAAAATTATCTATAGGCTGGGCATGGTGGTTCACGCCTGTAATCCCAGCACTTTGGGAAACTGAGGCAGGTGGATCACTTGAGAACAGGAGTTTGAGACCAACCTGGCCAACATGGTGAAACCCCGTTAAAAATACAAAAATTACCCTAGTATGGTGGCACACACGTGTAATTTCAACTACTTGGGAGGCTCAGGTAGCAGTGAGCCGAGATTGTGCCACTGCACTCCAGCCTGGGTGACACAGTGAGACTCTGTCTAAAAAAAAAAATTCTCTGTAGACAATAAACCCCTTATAGCCTGTTCCCAGGATGGACTGTTCCCATTCCCTACCCCTGCTTAGTATGCCACTGTTTACAGATGAACAAGATCCTATACAGAAATACTTTTCCACACTTTTTCGGGTTGCAGAAAGTTAAGAAAATTTCCACATGTCCCTAAGCAAAACAAAAATGTGAACAGAAATCAGAATGGGAGCAGTGAGAAAACATGGAAGGCACAGTGGTCTGGGAGCAAATGCTGATAATAGCCTGCTTTAGGTAAATAGGTTTTGGGCTGGCAGCATGCTTCTGGAATTTAGATTCCCACATAAGCTAGGGACCTTGGACAGAGGCCGAAATGATCCCTGGTCAGTAGCACCTCCTGGCACTCAGTAGAAGCAAAAGCAAGTCCTTTCCAGGGAAAAGCTCCCAGGATTCCCACAGATGAATATCAACCAAATATGAGCTCACAATCGTAGTTCATGAAAGGAGCAAGGAAACAAGCCACCATGAGTGATAGCAGAAATAACAAATCAGAGATACAGACCTGTGAGGAGCACAGCTATTGTAATTATCAGCTGTAGAACATGGCATAACGGTATATGATATGTCTGAAGGAATAAACTTAGAATCACAAATGTGAGCAGGCAACAAGAGGTTGTAAAAACTGACCAGGTAGATTTGAAACTGAATCATATAGAATTACTAAGATGGGAACTTTCAGATAACGAAAGATAGACATCAAGGTGGGAGGGTTGGACTCTGAGCCTCTTGTTGCAATCTCCTCTCATTTCTGCAGGGGGTCCCCAAATTCTGAAGGGCTGTGCTACACCAGAGGTCTGCAACTTACATGAGAATGCCACCCTGGGTCCAGAAGACTCTGGATTTCATCTCACCGCTAAGCCTGAATGCAACTACCTTACTCCTCCTACACAGCCAGGTGCTTTGAACCCTGCCTTTCTTACCTCCCTAGATCCCATATGCTCTTTTCAAACCTATGTGTTCCCAGGGTGTCCACATTCCCTATGATAATGCTCCCAATGAGTACAATTACCCATACACACACACCCCCCACCTGACACACTCAGAAGCAGAACATCTATTGGCACATATCCACAAACATCCACATTTACATCCCAGCACCCAAAACAAATATGCAGAAGTGCATAAATTTCTAAACATGAACATACTGTGAACATATTATGTGAGTGAGATTAAAGATCCACACTCTGTTTAAATGGATCTGAGCCTGGGCAGCATGGCAAAACACCGTCTCTACAAAACAACAACAACAACAACAAAACAAAGCCAGGCATGGTGGCATGTGCCTGTGGTCCCACCTACTTGGGAGGCTGAGGTAGGAGGAAGGCTTGAGCTCAGTAGGCAGAGGTCACAGTGAGCTGAGATTGCATCACTGTACTCCAGCCTGGGTGACGGGGCAAGACTCCTTCTCAAAAAAAAAAAAAAAAAAAAGGAAGAAAAGAAAAATCTGATGGTGTTTCTCTTTTCTTCACTTCCTTGCTTGTGAAAAAAGACAGATTTGCCAATAGTCTTCTTTTGGCTTAACAAAGAACATTCACAAGAAGTTTTGTCTTCCGCAAAAGTGATATGCTAATTGAAATAGTATTTACTGGGGCCACAGTTTATTAAGCAATTCAACCAACTCAACAGAGGGATAAATGTCTTAGAGGTGAGAAAGGCAATTTTCTCTGGATAGAGCTGCATTCCCTCAGCTCCAGAGATATAGAGGAAACTTTGTTAGAAACTACACCAGAAAGGACAATTCTCTGTGTGTGTTTGTGTGTGTGTGTGTGTTTAGAGACAGAGTTGCCCTCTGTTACCCACGTTGGAGTGCAGTGGCACAATCATGGTTCGCTGCAGCCTTGACTTTCCAAGCTTAAGTGATCCTCCTGCCTCAGCCTCCTGAGCAGCTCGCTCCACAGGCACACACCGCTACATTCAGCTGATTTTTAAATTTTTTTTTAGAGGCTAGGTCCTCCTTGTGTTGCCAAAGCTGAAGGACCATTCTGTGATGCAAAAGAGAGTGTGTTTACTGGCGCGGTGGCTCATGCCTGTAATCCCAGCACTTTGGGAGGGTGAGGTGGGAGGATCACGAGGTCAGGAGATCGAGGCTATCCTGGCTAACACGATGAAACCCTGTCTCTACTAAAAATACAAAAAATTAGCCAGGCGTGGTGGCGGGCGCCTGTAGTCCCAGTTACTCAGGAGGCTGAGGCAGGAGAATGGTGTGAATCCAGGAGGCAGAGCTTGCGGTGAGCCGAGATCGCGTCATCACACTCCAGCCTGGGTGACAGAACGAGACTGTCTCAAAAAAAAAAAGGCTCATCAAAGAGTGTGTTTACTGAATTTGCAGGCAAAGCCGAAACACTCTCACCTTAGCTTCTTCAAATCTCCAGCTGCCAGGAGTTTTCCTTTTTTAAACTGAGCAGTGGATTTTTTTTTTTTTTTTTTTTGTGAGACAGAGTCTCACTCTGTTAGTCAGGCTGGAGTGCAATGGTGTGATCCCGGTTCATTGCAACCTCCGCCTCCTGGGTTCAAGCTATTCTCCCTGCCTCAGCTTCCCAGATAGCTGGGATTATAGGTACCCACCACCATGCCTGGTGAATTTTTGTATTTTTTGCATTTTTAGTAGAGACAGTGTTTTGTCATGTTGGCCCGCCTCGGCCTCCCAAAGTGCTGGAATTACAGGCGTGAGTCACTGCGACCGGCCCTGAGCAGCAGATTTAATGAATTATCACAATGAAGAAAAAAGGCTGACTTGGGAGCTCAAAATTTACAATATGGAAAGAAAAAGGGCAAAATAGGAAGACTAACAACAGAAACGTGGGACACGGAATTTTTGCACACATGATCCCTGTGGACACAGACACGGAACATATCTATGCATGGACACACAGGCTTTCATATACATGACACGGAAAAGAGGCACAAGCACCCACAAGCATATAAGAGCACAAAATAAACACAGGCAAGCTGACATACATTACCAACATCCACGAACGCTCACATCTGTACACCAACATATCTCTCTCTATATATAAGCACCCCCACACCTTGATGGAACACAAACACACCCAGCCACAGAAACACACACATACCCTTAAAACCAGCTTTATACACATACACATAAACACACACCCTTGTTTATACAGACATGCAGGTAAACACCTACTCACACAGTGTCCTGCAGAGCTACACACACACACATCCCTGCCCTCCTGCAGACAGTTTCAGAAACACACAGATAATCCAACACAGGAAGGCACAGCCAGATGTGCACACAGACTTAACAGGCCTGCAAACTTGCACACACAAATGGCACTCTTGCAGAAGTGCACACACCAAGGCACTTTCGCGCACTCGTGGGCACATATTGATGTGCCCAGAAACTCAGCTCCACGCACGTGCATGCACACTGGTTGTCTTCCGTCCAGTTCATCTTCCTCTGTCCCCAGGTCCTCATGCAACTGTGACACACGCCAAAGCTGAGACCACCATCTGCTTCACCTGCTCAGATCTCCACAGCTGTGGCCCACTTCCGTGCTCAGAGGATAATAACTACTGCCTTCAGATGGCAGGCATCACAGGTGAGTGCCCATGGGGACAGAAATGGGGCCTGGGGCACAGCAAGACCTATCCTCACTCTCCCACTTTGCTGCCTAGCTCCAGCCATTGTAGCCTTTTCCTGGGCATGCAGGACAGAGGCTGGGGTGCAGTGGAGGGTGTGAGTTTAAAATCTACTGCCATTGTTGTTTAAGTTACTGCTGAATAACGAATTGGCCAGAACTTAGTGGCTTAAATGGTCATAAAAAGACAAATACTGTATGATTTCACTGAGTTATCTAGAGTAGTCAAAATCATTGAAACAGAAGATAGAATGGTGGTTGCCAGAGGTTGTGGGAGGGGGAAATGGAAGTTGTTCGATGGGTACAGTTTCAGTTGTGCAAAATGAGTTCTAGAGATCTGTTACACTCAACAATGTGAATATAGTTAACATTACTGAATGGTGCACTTAAAAATTGTTAAGAAGGCCAGCTGGGCGTGGTGGCTCACACCTTTAATCCCAGCACTTTGGGAGGCCAAGGCAGGCGGATCATTTGAGGTCAGGAGTTTAAGGCCAGCCTGGCCAACATGGTGAAACCCCGTTTCTACTAAAAATATAAAAATTAGCTGGGTGTGGTAGTATGCACCTGTAGTCCCAGCTACTTGGGAGGCTGAGGCAGGAGAATTGCTTGAACGCGGGAGGTGGAGGATGCAGTGAGCCAATATCATGCCACTGCACTCCAGCCTGGGTGACAGAGTGAGACTCCGTCTCAAAAAAAAAAAAAAATTGTTAAGAAAGCCACACATGATGGTTTATGCCTGTAATCCCAGCACTTTGGGAGTCTGAGGCAGGAGAATCACTTGAGGCCAGAAGTTCAAGACCAACCTGGGCAACATAGTGAGACTCCATCTCTATTTTCTTTTTAAAGGTTAAGAGAGTATATATTATATTGTGTGATTTTCAAAAAAAAAAAATCACAACTGGAAAAAAAAGCTTCTTGGATTAGACAAGTATTTGTTATTTCTCACAATTCTGCAGCTGACTAGGCTCAGCTGGGCGGTTCTGCTCTAAGTGGTAAAGGCTGAGGTCACTTATGTGATTGCATTCAGCTGGGAGCTTGACTGCAACTAGAATGTTCAAGACAGCTGGGGACAGCATCTCTCCTCTGAGCTCTTACCAGTCAGTTTCCTAGCTTGAGCTTCCTTACAGTATGGTGACTGGCTTCTGAGAAGGAAGAAGTGGGAACAACCAGGCCTTCTTCCTTTTTTTTTTTTTTTTTTTTTGAGACAGATTCTTGCTCTGTCGCCCAGGCTGGAGTGCAGTGGCGTGATCTCGGCTCACTGCAAGCTCCGCCTCCCAGGTTCACTCCATTCTCCTGCCTCAGCCTCCCGAGTAGCTGGGACTACAGGAGCCCGCCACCACACCCAGCTAATTTTTTGAATTTTTTTAGTAGAGAGGGGGTTTCATCTGTTAGCCAGGATGGTCTCGATCTCCTGACCTCATGCTCCGCCCGCCTCAGCCTCCCAAAGTGCTGGGATTACAGGCGTGAGCCCCTGCGTGTGGCCACAACCAGGCTTTCTAAGTGATAGACCCAGAACTGTCACAGTGTCAGTTCTGCCACAGTCTATTTGTCAGAGCAAATCCCAAGGCCAGCTCAGATTTAAGGGGTGTGGTAATAGATTCCACCTCTTGATGACAGAGTGGCAAGGTTAGGTTGCACAAGAGCATGCAGGATAGGGGATACGGTTGTGGCCATCTTGGTATCTACTACAACACTCTGGGCAGGCAGCCCCCCTTAAGGCTCCTGTCACTCTGCCCCCATAGAAGGAAAAACTGGACTCTTCTGTAAATGGGAAGAGGAGTTCAACTTGAAATCGGCTCTTTGCTATCTTTTTACAGCATAAAGAGGCATAATAAAGATGGTGTTCCAGTCTCCAGTTCTAGATATTTCTGGGATCTTAGAGAAGTTTCTTACTAAGTCCATGAGGTGCTCATAGACAGGGTGGGGAGACTTCACAGGTACAGAGCCACCCTATTAATTGGAACCCTAAGGAGAGAAGGCAGAGGATCATGGAAGGCTTTCTGAACTATGTGAATTTTTATTGTTGTTGTTGTTTTGAGACAAGGTCTCACTCTGTCACCTAGGATGGAGTGCAGTGGTGCAAACTTGGATCACTGCAGCCTTGACCTCCTGGGCTCAAGCGACCCTCCCACCTCAGCCTCCCAAGTAGCTGGGACTGCACCACTATGTCTGGCTAATTTTATTTTATTTTTTTGTAGAGGCGGGGGACCTACTATGTTGGGCCAGGCTGTTCTTGAACTCATGGGTTCAAGTGATCCTCCTGTCCCAAAGTGCTAGGATTATAGGTGTGAACCATTGCCCCCAGCCTGAACTTAATGTGTCTTAATGAACAATGACCAGCTGTATTATGGATGTATTATGGGGAGATCTCAGGCAGAGTGAATGCCATCAGGGAAATACCCAGAGAGATCTGGGGAGTTCGGTTGGGTGGTGGGTTGTGATTGCCTTTCCTCACTAGCCTGGCCTCCGTCTCTCTCCAGACTTTGGAGAAGGTAACCCTGTCTCCTGGAGAAACGGTTTCTGTGTGACCTCCAAGGACTGCAAATTTGGCAACTCCATCTATGCCCTGACCTATGGCGTTGGCTTTGGCTTCTGGGTCAACACCACCTGTTGCCAAGGCAACTGCCAGGAGCCCGCCCCTCTCGGTATGCTGTCACCAGAAAGCAGTCAGATGGGTGGCCATGGAGGTGGTGGGTGACTCTGGAGGCAAAGTTGGGGAAGGAATGCAGGAAGGAACATCACTCAACCCCCATCCACAACCACGCTGCCCTCAGGCACCCTGACCCCAGCTTGGGAGGAAATCCCATCAAGGTCATGACAATGTCAAGGTCGTGACAATATTAAGGTCGTGACTATGTGGTAGATCCTAGGAGTGCACCAAGGGCTCCAGGAGGTCCTGAGATTCCTTCTGACTGATCCTCATCCTCTTCTACACAGCAACTCATCTGGCCTCACACACCCTGAGTGAGATCTTGTGTCCTACATGTCCTGGGAGGTCCTTGGAGCCCTGCAATTCCTCCTTCTACATGCAGTGTCCCAGTTGGGAAACTGAGTGTGTCCAGATGGACCTGACGTCTGAAGAAGGTAATGGGGACAGCACGTGTGTGTGAGTATGTGTGTGTGTGTGTGTGTGTGTGTGAAGGTAATGGGGACAACACGCCTGTCTGTGTGTGTGTATGTATGTGTGAAGAAGGTAATGGGAACAGCATGTGTGTGTATGTGTGTGTGTGCACATGTGTGTATGCATGAGTGAGCCTGAGCACGTTGGATTTGGACACTGGTGTGCTTGAGTTTGGAGTCTCCCCTCTATTCTTTGTGTAGCTCAAGGCAAGGGACTTTATCTCTTTGAGCCTCAGTTTTCTCTTCTGGTAATTGGGGATGGTAGACACACACCTTGAAGGGCATTGTGAGGACAAAGTGAACTTATGAGGGAGGTGACAGAGTAAAGGGCATGAGAACAGGACTCTAGGGCCAGGCTGCCTGGGTTCAAATCCTGAATCCACCACCTATGAGCTGGGTGACCTTGACCAGGTGACTTTGCCTCTCTGTGCCTCAATTTCTCTATCTGTAAAAGGGGATAACTTGGTATGCAACAAGTTCTTTAAAAAACAGGGGAGGGCCAGACATGGTGGCTCACGCCGGTAATCCCAGCACTTTGGGAGGCCAAGGTGGGCAGATCATGAGGTCAGGAGATTGAAACCATCCT
>NW_012119599.1:4029615-4034178 GCF_000951035.1 Colobus angolensis palliatus | reverse complement strand
AAACAGGGGAATGACAACAGTCGCTAAGTCCTAAGACTGTTGAGAGAATTGAATAAGATAATCCACTAAACTATATCAGTGCTGTCTGAAAGAAATGTAATGTAAGACACATGTGTAATTTAAAATGTTCTGGGCCAGGTGTGGTGGCTCACACCTGTAATCCCAGCACTCTAGGAGGCCAGGATCGCTTGAGCCTGGAAGTTTGAGACCAGCCTGGGCAACAGAGGCTGACCCTATCTCTACAAAAAATTGTCAAAATAGTTAGCTGGGCCTGGTGGTACAGCCTGTAGTCATAGCTACTCAGGAGGCTGGGGTGGGAGGATCACCAGAGCCCAGGAAGTCGAGGCTGCAGTGAGCCGTGACTGTGCCACTGCACTCCAGCCTGGGTGACAGAGCGAGACCCTGTCTCATTTAAAAAAAAAAAAAAAAAAATGGGTGACAGAGCGAGACCCTGTCTCATTTAAAAAAAAAAAAAAATTTAAAAAGGAAACAAACATTGCACACAAGTGAAAACACACCTGTAACATACCTGTAAGGTAGAAGGAGTGACAATGAAAGAGACGGCGGTGACCAGCCCCCAGCTCAAGGAAAAGAACATTCTTGATGAGCTTTCACGAAGAACACGGACTCGAGGGGCTCGCAGACACTGTGCGTGTGCAAGGCACTCTGCCTGAGCGCGCCCCCACGTCCCCTCCTTGCACCCTGTCTCCGTCTCCGCAGGCGGCCGGAACGTGAGCGTACGCGGCTGCGGCTCCAGAGACCTGTGCAGCGCCCTGGACTGGACCCACGGGCTCCCCGTGCTCCCGAGACATCGGCTGTCCAGCCACTGCAGCCCCGGCCGCCGCGCCGTCCTAGAGTCCCACTGCCGCTCGGGCGCCGCGCCCGGCCTCCGCCTCACCCTGCCGGTTCTGGCGGTAGTCCTGGCGACCGCGACGCTGTCCTAAGGAATCCCGCCTGGACCACCCTGCCGTCCAGGAGGCCCCCTCCTCCTGCTTGTTGGGCACGTCGCTAGATGGTGCCCTGGCTCCCCTCTGCTGGGGCAATGCGCAGACCTGGAAGCTTCTGGTGAGAAACTCAGGAAGTAGGGGTGATCTTCCTCCCTCAGACTAGCGCTTCCCAAAGCCAGACCTTCTGCTCCAGACTCAGGGCTTACTCATGGCTAAGTCCTCTTTCCTCCCACCGGGGCCCCAAAGGCCATGCCTCCATCAGCCTAGGCTGTGTCTTCTCCCCTCAGACTAAGGCCACTCACCCCCTGCTGAGATCAGACCTCTGCTCAGCTAAGGCGGGGGTGGAGGGGGGCGCTGTACCTTCCCACTCTGATTGGTACTTTCCCCAAGGCTAAACCTCCTCCCTCAGAAGAGGGCTGTTCTTCTTCCTCAGGTTAGAGACACCCCCATAGCTACACATTCTTTCCTTTAGATCAGAGGCCCTCAAAGACTAAGCCTCCTTCTTCAAACGAGGGAGTCCCCAACATCCGGCTGCTCCTGGACACCAGGGATGTGTCTCTTCTCCCACACATTGACAAGCAACTTCTCCTCTTTCGTTCTCCCTCTTTGGGGTCTAGCAAAATCCTGGGCAGCCAAGGTGGGGCTTGAGGATCCAATACACCCGCTTCCAAAGTTTTCAGGGCAGCCTCCTCCACCCCTACCATGGGGCCAAGACCGGGCAGGGGGCTTGGGTGGGGTGAAGAGCCTCTTCTGTGTGGGCTCAATCTCCCAGCTGTAACCAGATCTGAATGAATCACAACTCACAATGCCAAGTGGTCTGAGTTTCCTTTTTCTGACGTTTTAACCTCAAAGAGGGACCTGATGTGGTCCTCTCTCCTCTGGGGCTAGAGGAGGTTAAGCCTCTTCAGCTGGGGAACCTGGAGGGGACATACTGACAAGAGTGTCTGGGAGCCAGGGTGGGCATAAGAGCAAATGCTGCATCTAGAACTGAACTCAGAGGACTGAGCGGAGAGGTGACACTGGGGAGCTCACCATAGGCAGAATGCCAGGAACCGTTTGCTTTCTGCTGAAAGTGGCTGGGCGCGGTGGCTCACGCCTGTAATCCCAGTGACCGGGGGCTGACAGTGGGAGAGGGGGCTACCTAAGAAACCACTCCAGGCCATGCACCAGACAGATTAGCTGGCGTGGCTCTAGGGGCCTTGAAAGAGACCGCCCCCGCCGGGCGCAGTGACTCACGCCTCTTATCCCAGCGCTTTGGGAGGCTGAGGTGGGTAGATTACTTGAGGTCAGGAGTTTTAGACCAGCCTGACTAACATGATGAAACCCCTGTCTCTATTAAAAATACAAAAAATTAGCGGGTCATGGTGGCGGGTGCCTGTGTTCCCAGTTACTCAGGAAGCTGAGGCAGGAGAATCACTTGAACCTGGGAGGCAGAGGTTGCAGTGAGCTGAGATCACACCACTGCACTCCAGCCTGGGCAGCAGAGCGAGACTCCGTCTCAAAAACAAAAACTGAAAAGTAACAGAAAGCCCAGCCAAAAGAACAGAAACAATTTATTTAACATTCATCTAACAAATCTTTATCAGTCACAAGCTATGCGTCCTTTTGTAAGTGAGACACTGGTGATACAGACAAAATTCTCTGCTCTCATGGAGGTTGTGTTTTAGTGGAGGAGACACATAATATATAAGTATCACCTATCGTACATCACACATCAGTGAGTGCTAGGAAGGAATCATAGTGCAGGGAAGGAGAACGGGCAGTGCTGCCAAAGAGGTGTGATCTTATATATGGTGAGTAAGAGCCTCAGTAAGGTGACATTCAAGTAAAGACCTAAGTGAGGCAAGGGAGAAGACCATGCAGGTGTCTGAGGTGGGGAAGGGGAGCATTCCAGGCAGAGGGAACTGCAAAGGCAAAGGCTCCAAGGCAGATGCAGTAAGAAACAGTTAATGTGGACCAGATGCAGTGGTTCACGCCTGTAATCACAGTGTGATTTTAGGAGGCTGAGGTAGGAGGATTGCTTAAGGCTGGGAGTTCAAGACCAGTCTGGGCAATATAGCAAGAGCCCATCGCTACAAAACATTAAAAAGTTAGCCTAGCATGGTGGTGGCTGCTTGAGAGGGTGAGGCAGAAGGATCACTTGAGGCTAGAAGTTCAAGGCTGTAGTGGCCTATGATTGTGTCACTGCACTCCAGCCTGGGCTACAGAGCGAGACCCTGTCCCCCCCCCCAAAAAAAAAAAAGAGGAGAAAAAGGGAGAAAAAAGGAAGGAAGGAAGGGGTGGAGGGAGGGAGGAAGGGAAAGAGAAAGAAAGAAATGAAAGAAAGAGAAAGAAAGAAATGAAAGAAAGAGAAAGAAAGAAAGAAAGAAGAAAGAAGGAAGGAAGGAAGGAAAGAAAGAAAGAAAAAGAAAGAAAGGAAGAAGAAAGAAAGAAAGGAAGCAAGGAAGGAAGGAAGGAGGGAAGGAGGGAAGAAGGAAGGAAGGAAAGAAGGGAGGGAGGGAAAGAAAAAGAAAGGAAGGAAGGAAGAAAGGAAAGGAAGCAAGGAAGGAAACAGAGAAAGAAAAAGAAAGAAGAAAAAGAAAGAAGGAAAGAAAGAAAGAAAAGAAAGAAAAAGAAAAGAAAGAAAGAAAGAAAGAAAAAGAAAGAAAGGAAAGAAAGAAAAGAAAGATGGAGGGAGAAGGAAGGAAGGGAGGGAGGCAGGAGAAAGAAAGAAGTTAATGTTATACAAATGGAGGTAGAGTAGAGGGTATCCAGAGGTCAGTAATTTAGCGATTCAAAGGAAATATTGAGAAACTATCTTTCTCCTCTGCCGTCCTCTGCATGTTTCCATGATGATGGCCATAGCTGCAGCATCATGGCCTCGTACAACCATATCCAAAGCCAGAAGGGGGGACCTCTCATCCTTGTCTTTCCAGAAGCCCCATCCCCTGGCAGACTTCCCCTCATACCTCCTTGGCCAATATTGAGCCAGCCAATCCCTGGCAAGATGATAGACTTATCCTGATTGACTTCACCTAATCAAGATTCAGTCCCTGGGGTTGAGAAATGTTCCAGTCTGTCCTATGGATCATGGCTGCCCCAGAGTCTGGACAAATATGGGGTTTGAGAAGGGGGAAATGAAAAAAATATGGGGTTTGAAAAGGGGGACATGGTGAAAATATGGGGTTTGAAAAAGGGGAAAAGAAAAAGAAGAAATGGATCAATAAGGATCGGTCTGAAAGACAAGTTACCCAAGGCATTTCAACAGAAGGAATTTAATGCAGGGAGTTGGGAAGGGTTGGGAGAGCAAAAGGGAGAAGCAGGGGAGCTGGAGAGTAGAGAGGAAGAAAGTGAGGGTTCAGTTACTGTGGCTGTGTGACATATTTCCCCCCAAAATTTGGTGGCATAAAACAATTCAGGACTGTGAATCAGGATTTGGGGGTGGGGTGTGATGGTTAATACTGAGTGTCAATTTGATTGGATTGAAGGATGCAAAGTATTGATCCTGGGTGTGTTTGTGAGGGTATTGCCAAAGGAGATTAACATTAGCTTCTAATTTAAGATTACCAATTTCAGCCGAGCGCAGTGGTTTATGCCTGTAATCCCAGCACTTTGGGAGGCTGAGGCGGGGGGATCA
>NW_012119599.1:4027476-4028317 GCF_000951035.1 Colobus angolensis palliatus | reverse complement strand
GCTGGGATTACAGGTGTGAGCCACCACACCCGGCCCACCTTAATCATTTCTAAGTGTGCAATTCAGTAATGTTAAGTATTATCGTGGAATCAATCTCCAGAACTTTTTCATTTTGCAAAAGTGAAATTCTATACTCATTAAACAACTCCTCCTTTCCCTCTTCCCAGTCCCTGGCCACCACCATTCTACTTCCTATTTCTATGAATTTGACTACTCTAGATACTGCTTATAAGTGAAATCATACAATATTTGTCCTTTTGGGACTGGCTTATTTCACGTAGCGTAGTGTCCTCAAGGTTCATCCATGTTACAGCGTGTCAGAATTTCCTTCCTTTTTAAGGTTGAATAATATTCCATTGTATGGATAGACACAAATGTTGATCTATTCATTGGTTGAGGGACACTTGGGTTACTTTTGCCTCTTGGCTATTGTGATGCACATGCTGAATGATGCTGCAATGAGCATAAGCATGTTTATACAACTCTCTCTTCAAGACCATGCTTTCAGTTATTTTGGATATATACCCTGTAGAACTGGTGGATGATGTGGTTATTCTTTTTTTTTTTTGAGATAGATTCTTGCTCTGTTGCCCACCAGGCTGGAATGCAGTGGCGCAATCTCGACTCACTGCAACCTCTGCCTCCCGGATTCAAGCAATTCTTCTGCCTCGGCCTCCTGAGTAGCTGGGAACGACAACACCTGGCTAATTTTTGTATTTTCAGTAGAGACGGGGTTTTACCATGTTGACCAGGCTGGTCTTGAACTCCTGACCTCGTGATCCACCCTCCTTGGCCTCCCAAAGTGCTGGGATTACAGGCGTGAGCCACCGTGCCTGGCCTG
>NW_012119599.1:4025658-4026334 GCF_000951035.1 Colobus angolensis palliatus | reverse complement strand
GGGGGAGGGATAGCATTGGGAGATATACCTAATGTAAATGACAAGTTAACAGGTGCAGCACAACGACATGGCACATGTATACATACATAACAAACCTGCACGTTGTGCACATGTACCCTAGAACTTAAAGTATAATAATTAAAAAATAAAAATAAAAAAAGGAAAAAGGGAAGGAGGTATCATGTCTGGCTAGAACTGTGTGGATGTTTCACGTAATTTATTGCATTTGATGCCCTATGATGTAGGCATTATAAGCCCTTATTTTGCAGATGAGGGATGGAGACTTCTGAGTGTTCATCTCAAAGTCTAACAGCAAGTAGCTGGACTCAGCTGTGACTGCTGATTCATGATTCATGTGGATCAAAAGGTCAGCAGGTCCCATGTTGGAAGAAAGGACAGGAATGTCCTTGCAGGGACTCTGAACAGTGGGCGGATGTAACCTGAGTCATTTCCAGCAGATTTCAGAGCTTGAGTGGTTTGTCAGCAGGGTATGGGGGCTCATGCATGTAATCCCAGCACTTTGGGAGGCCAAGGTGGGTAGATTGCTTGAGCGTAGGAGTTCAAAACCAGTCTGGGCAACATGGCAAAACCCTATCTCTACAAGAAATTTAAAAAATTAGCCAGGCATGGTGGCACACACCTGTGGTCTCAGCTACTTGGGAGTCTGAGGCAAGAG
>NW_012119599.1:4024308-4025242 GCF_000951035.1 Colobus angolensis palliatus | reverse complement strand
GTGATCCACCCCTCTCGGCCTCCCAAAGTGCTGGGATTACAGGCTTGAGCCACCGCGCCCGGCCTGGACAAGTTTCATAACCTCCCTGAGCCTTGTGTTCCCATATTGTAAGCTGCTATTGTAACGTATGTTAAGCACGAAACTTGGCCCACACTAAGCTTTCAACCAATTGAAACAGTCATGTCTTCGGGTTGTTAATCATGAGGACTGTGCTATTATTTATCCACATTGTATAGAGGAGGAAACTGAGGCTGAAGGAGGCTAAGAGGCTGCTAGTATGTAGCACCTTGGGATTGAACACACATCTATCTGACACTAGAAGATAAAATTTCCCCCCCCTTAAACATTAAGAAAACGTCCAAATATATGCAAAAGTAGAGAAAATAGTATAATATCTATGATAGACTGATACCCCAATCTATGATGGAATCAGAATGTGACTGAACCCAGAGCCCATGGCAGAGTGCTCAGGAAAATGTTTGCAGGCAGCAACAGTCATTAAATGACCCTTCAGGTCTCAATCTCCCAGTGTCCAAAATTATCCACATTTTGCCAAATTATCTCTCTCTTCCTTCCTGTCTTCCCTGCCTCCTCCTTTCCTATACCGTCCCCTCTTCCTCCCTCCTCTCTTCTCTCTTTTGCTTTTTTTTTTTTTTGAGATGGGGTCTCGCTCTGTTGCCCAGGCTGGAGTGCAGTAGCGTGATCTTGGCTCACTGCAACCTCTGCCACCCGGGTTACAGCGATTCCCATGCCTCAGCTTCCTGAGTAGCTGGGATTACAGGCACGCATCACCATGCCCGGCTAATTTGTGTATTTTTAGTAGAGACAGGGTTTCACCATGTTAGCCAGGATGGTCTCGATCTCCTGACCTCATGCTCCGCCCGCCTCAGCCTCCCAAAGTGCTGGGATTACAGGCGTGAGCCCCTGCGTGTGG
>NW_012119599.1:4021575-4023586 GCF_000951035.1 Colobus angolensis palliatus | reverse complement strand
TTTCACCATGTTGACCAGGCTGATCTCGAATTCCTGACCTCAAGTGACACGCCTGCCTTGGCCTCCCAAAGTGCTGGGATTACAGTGTGAGCCACTGCTCCTGGCCTTTCCTTTGCTTTCACCCTCCCTCCTTTGCTCTTTCTGTCTCCCTCCTTCCTTTCTTCCTTCTTTCCTCCTCTTTCTCTTTCTCCCTCCTCTCCTCCATACTTCTTTCTTCCTTTCTCCTTTCTTTCCTTCCTATATTCCCTCCCTCTTCCCTTCCTTTTTGTGCTGAGACATTTAAAGGAAATCCCAGTCATCATATTTCACCCATGAATACTTCCATGTGTATCAGAGCCCATGCTTTCAACTCTTGTAGGACAGACGCATCCTTTCTGGGAGGGAGGATGGAATAAAATAAAGCATATTGAGAGCTTAGCATAACCTGCACCCATCCCTGCCTGTTTGCAGAAGGCCTAGAATATCCTAATCTTTCAGGGGTGATTTCCCCTCACTCATGGATCTGTGACATTCTTCTAAATCCTTCATGGAAAGCTCATATCAAAAGTGACAAGTTCACCTGTCTCGACAAAAAAAATTTAAAATTAGCCTGGGTGTGGGGGCATGCACCAGTGGTTCCAGGTACTCAGGAGGCTGAGGTGGGAGGATCACTTGAGCCTGGGAGACTGAGGCTGCCGTGAGCTGCCATCATACCGCTGCACTCCAGCCTGGGCGACAGAGTGAGACCCTGTCTCAAAAAAAAAAAAAAAAAAAGTGACTGGTTCAATATGGATACAAGAGACACACCCACAGAGCTCAGCATAGCGGTTCAGAGGATACTCAGGTTCCAGTCTGTCTGGGTTTGAAAGCCAACTTTGCCAGTTACTAGTTTTTTTTTTTTTGTTTTTTTTTTAACCTTTGGAAACAGAGTCTCACTCTGTCGCCCAGGCTGGAGTGAAGTGGCGCGAACTCAACTCACTGCAGCCTCTGCCTCCCAGGTTCAAGCAATTCTCCTCCCTCAGCCTCCCCAATAGCTGGGATTACAGGTGCACCACCATACCCAGCTAATTTTTGTATATTTAGTAGAGATGGAGTTTTGCCATGTTGCCCAGGTTGGTCTCTAGCTCCTGAGCTCTGGCAATCCGCCTGCCTCGGCCTCCCAAAATGCTGGGATTATCACCGTTTTGTGAGCCACTGAGCCCAGTCACTAGTTCAGTTACTAGTGGCCTCAGGTGCGTATCTCCACCTCAGCTTTCCCATTTGTGAAATGGGACAATAATGGATCCTACTCATAGAGTAGACATGCGGTTGAGGGAGTCCACGCGTCCACAGAACTCAGAACAGCGCCTGGAATTCAGAGTTCAACGCAGGTAAACGGTGGCCCTTACTGTCATTATTGGGGAAGGGAGTGCCCTTTGGGTCTTGGGTGCTGTTTCTGTCTGTTACCCAATATGGCCTCCCATGGTGAAGGTTGCCCGCCCCAAGGTATGGGTGTGAAGGAACCCAGTGGTGGTGAGGAAGGAAGGCAACATCTCTGCCAGCCTGGAGTCTCTAGGGGATGGGTCCCGGATATGACCCATCCTGGCTGAGTCCAGAGCCCATGGCAGGTGGTCAGGAAATGTTTGTGGAAAACAGTCATTTAATGGTCCTGGAATCTGCAGGGATAAAAGGGACTTCGGGGATAGGGTGGGGCTGACCTGGGTGAATAATTTGATGTTATTATACATTGCTAATTTTCCATAGGGGCATACATGTAGGCATATTATTCAAGTTTTTAAATTTTATTATAAATTATTTAAAACAAACAAAAACAACTAAAGAATAAGTGGAGTCTCCTGGCACTCAGCTGAAAGACAAAAAACATCAAAACATTTGAAATACACGCCCAGGGGCCACAGCCTTCCCTCGCCACAGCTCCTTTCCTCTCTCCTTGCCTGAGATCACCTCTATCCTGCACATGATACTTCCAGTTTTGTCACCTACAGGCATGCTTTTAATTTTTTTTTTTTTTTTTTTCAGACAAAGTCTTACT
>NW_012119599.1:4012962-4013709 GCF_000951035.1 Colobus angolensis palliatus | reverse complement strand
GTGATCCGCCCGTCTTGGCCTCCCAAAGTGCTGGGATTACAGGCTTGAGCCACCGTGCCCGGCCCACTTTTAATTTTTTAAGGGAAGTTTTTTCTTCTTTTCTGCTTGGTTCTCTCCTTACCGTTCTCTTCTCTCCCCCACAGACTCCTTCATAGGAATGCTCGTAGCTCACTGCAACCTTGATCTCCCGGGCTCAAGTGATTCTTCCACCTCAGCCTCCCACGTAGCTGGGACCACGGGCATGTACCTCCATGCCGAGCTATAGGTATATGTTTCATAGAGATGGGATCTCACTATGTTGCCCAGGTTGGTCTCGAACTCCTCAGCTCAAGCGATCTACCCACCCTGGCCTCCCAAAGTGCTGGGGTGACAGGCAAGAGCCACTATGCCTGGCCAACTCTCTGCATCTTGCTTTTCTCAACCCTCCGAGTCATTCGATTCACCCTTTCTAATGGTTGTGTGGTGTGGTTTCCATGGCCTATGGCATGGATGTACCAACATTTATTCAGCAGTCACTGTCCTATTGAGGGGAATTCACCTTGTTTTCTCTTTTGTCCCTCCCGCTATGAGAGATGCAGCAGTAAACATCCTACTGACAAGACAGTTTATCATCTGTTATGTGTCTCTGTGTCTTAAATAATTTCTAATGAATTTTAAAAGCTTAGGGCCGGGTGTGGTGGCTCACACCTGTAATCCCAGCACTTTGGGAGGCCGAGGCAGGTGGATCATGAGGTCAGGAGATCGAGA
>NW_012119599.1:4002351-4005794 GCF_000951035.1 Colobus angolensis palliatus | reverse complement strand
GATTTTCTGGCATTAATTTTGATTAGTTAAAATATTGCATTAAAAATTGCATTAAAATATAATTTATCTCAATGACTGAATTTTTGGCACTCCCTTAAATTTTGCACCCAAGGCCAGTTCCTCATTGTCCCTAGGTCTGACCAAATTAAGTCACTGAATGTAGACGGGTCCCACCTCACCCCTAGCTTGTTACGGGAAAACCTGTGGGTTGGCTGGGCTCAGCTGTATGGTTCTTCTGCCCCCATGTGGTGTTGGCTGGGGTTACACCTGTGCCTGCATTCAGCTGGAGCTCATCTGTGGCTGAAATGTCCTGGATGGCTTCAAGCTCATCTCCATGTGGCTGCAGTCGCTACATGAGGTCTCTCCAGCAGGGTAGCAGGACCTCTTCACATAGCAGCTTCAGAGAAAGAAGGAGAAAACAGGAGCTGCAACCTGTTAAGGCCTGGGCTTGGGAGTCACAGAGTGTCACTTCTTGTGACAAAGAAAGTCACAAGACTGGCCCAAATTTAAGGGAAGGGGAAAGAGACTCTGCCTCTTGCTGGAAAAGTGGCACATGCCCACAGGGATGGGAAAATTGCCAGTGGCAGTCTACTCCTTCCCCAAACCCCTTCCCCAACTGCCCATCTCTATCTTCTTGCTTGCTTGCTTTTCCTTCATTTTTCTTATCATTACTTGACACTATCTTAATTACTTTTCTTATAAGCTCCATGAGAGCAAGGACTGTTTTGTTTTGTTTTGTTGTTTGTTGTTTTTTGAGACAGAGTCTTGCTCTATCACCCAAGCTGGATTGCAGTGGCACAATCTCGGCTCACGGCAACCTCTGCCTCCTGGGTTCAAGCAATTCTCGTGGCTCAGCCTCCCGAGCAGCTGGGACTACAGGTGCCCATCATGACACCCGGCTCTTCTTTTATTTATTTATTTATTTATTTAGTAGTTTTAGTAGAGATGGGGTTTTGCCATGTTGGCCAGGCTGGTCTCAAACTCTTGACCTCAAGTGATCCACCCAAAGTGCTGGGATTACAGTCGTAAGCCACCATGTCTGGCCCTTTTTCTTCTTTTTTCTTATCACTACTTGACACTACCTTAATTACTTTTGTTTACTATCTATATATTTAAAAAATATATAAGCTCCACAAGAGCAAGGGCCTTCTGTGTCTTATTCATCAATGTATCGGTGCCTAAAACTGTGCCTAGCACCTAAAAGGCAGCCAATATTTACATAAATATTGAATATGAATCCCTGACGACTCTTTTCAGGTTTACCCAGGTTGTGGAGAGTGGAGAGAAGGTGGAGGCCACCACGTGTATATATTCCTAGGGACATGCTTTAGAATTTCTAAGAGACACAGACAGAAAGGGCAGGCAGGAAAGGAGGCTTGGGAGTGGGCAGGAGAAACGGTTCAGGGACTGTTTTTTTCACTGCTGTGTCTCCAGCCTCGACCAGCCAGGGCCTGGCTCACAGTAGGAGCCTGGAAAGCATGTGTTGAATGAATTAACTTTCTCCAAAAATCCTTCACTGATTCCATCCCTAGCCCCAGGCTGGGTCAGGCACCCCCATGTCTCCCACACCTCTCTGGGCAGCTTCAACCCCATTGTGACCACCATGGGTCATCACTGTCTGACGACGGAGGTGTGTTCCCTTCTAGACTCAGAGTCCACAGGGTTGGTGCTGTCTCAGTCACCACTGGATCCCCAACATCAACTAAGGGGTCCTTGGAGGTAGTAAGTATACTTTGCATCAACCTCCTCTCTGTGGGGCAGAGCCGGCCCCATCATTGCTGTATTCTCACCCCAGAGGGACACAGAGTAGACACTCACAAAACACCTTCATTGATTCTAAGATAGATTTTTTCCTTTTTCTTTTTCCACATTTTAACAATTTTTTTTTAAGAGACAGAGTCTCACTGTTGCCCAGGCTAAAGTGCAGTGATGTGATCACAGCCCACTGCAGCCTTGACTGCCAAGGCTCAAGCAATCCTCCTGCCTCAGCCTCCTGGGTAGCAAACCACAGGCACACGCCACCGTGCCTGGCTAATTAATTTTTTTTTTTTTTTGTGGAGACGGGGGTCCCCCTATATTGCCCAGGGTGGTCTCGAACTCCTGAGCTCAAGAAATCCTTCTGCCTCGGCCTCCCAAAGTGTTGAGATTACAGGTGTGAGCCACTGGGTCTGCTGCAATTTCTCAAATAAGACAACTGATTGGGTACAGTGGCTCACATCTGTAATCCCACTTTGGGAGGTCGAGGCGGGGGGATCACCTGAGGTCAGGAGTTTGAGACCAGCCCGGCCAATTTGGTGAAACCCCATCTGTACTAAAAATACAACAATTAACCAGGCGTGGTGGCACGTGCCTGTAATCTCAGCTACTCGGGAGGCAGAGGTAGGAGAATTGCTTGAACCTGGGAGGCGGAGGCTGCAGTGATCTGAGATCGCGCCATTGCACTCCAGCCTGGGTGACAGAGTGAGACTCTGTCTCAATAATTAAGTAAGTAAGTAAACAAATAAATAAATAAAACAAGACAACAGTGAAGTTTGCTGCATCATTTGCCTCTTCCTTCACAAAAGATTTCTCTGTAGCCTGCGATGCTGTTTGATAGCATTCTACCCATGGTAGAACTTTCAAAATTGAAGCCAGTCCTCTCAATCCCTGCTACTGCCTTATCAAGTAAATTTATGTCATATCCTAAATCCCTTGTTGTCATTTTAACAATATTCACAGCATCTTCACCAGGCGTAGATTCTATCTCAAGAAACCACTTTCTTTGCTCATCCGTAAGAAGCAACTCCTCGTCTATTCAAGTTTGATCATGAGATTGCAGCAATTCAGTCACATCTTCAGACTCTACTTCTAATTTTAGTTCTCTTGCTATTTCTAGCACATCTGCAGTAAATGCCTCCACTGAAGTCTTTTCTGTTGTTTGTTTGTTGAGATGGAGTCTTGCTCTGTCACTCAGGATGGAGTAAAGTGGCGCAATCTCGGCTCACTGCAACATCTACCTCCCAGGTTCAAGCAGTTCTTCTGCCTCAGTCTGCTGAGCAGCTGGGATTACAGATGCATACCACCATGCCCAGCTAATTTTTGTATTTTTAGTAGAGATGGGATTTTGTCATGTCGGCCAGGCAGATCTCAAACTCCTGACCTCAGGTGATCCACCTGCCTCAGCCTCCCAAAGTGCTGGGTTACAGGCATGAGCCATCATGCCCGGCCGTTGTTTTTTTTTTTCGAGACAGGGTCTGGCTCTGTGGCCCAGTCTGGAGTATGGTGTTGTGGTCATAGCTCACTGTAACCTTCAACTCTTGGAATCAAGCAATTCTCCCTCATCAGCCTCCCACATAGCTGGAACTACAGGCATGTGTTACCACACTCAGCTAACTTTAAAAATTTTTTGTAGAGATGGGGTCTCACTATATTGCCCAGGCTGGTCTCAAACTCTTGGCCTCAAG
>NW_012119599.1:3999453-4001111 GCF_000951035.1 Colobus angolensis palliatus | reverse complement strand
TTTTTGCAGAGGCTGGTCCCTTAGCCTGGGATGCAACTCCCTAATGTGCCATCTGGCTCACTCCTACTCATCCTTTGGATCTCAGGTCAGGTGCCTCCTCCTCCAGGAAGCCCTCCCTGAGTCCCAGGCTGAGTCAGGCATCCCTGTTTGTGCTCCCACAGCCCTCTGGGGTCCCCCATCCCAGAGCGGCCCCCTCTGTCATCATTATCTTGGGATGGATCTGACTCCACCACTGGACTCTGAGTCCTGTGGGGGCAGAACCTGGGGCTGTCTTGTTCATTGCTGTGTTTCCAGCATGCAGATAGGCAGGGTGCAACCCCTCCCTGGCTGGTGCTCTGAGGAGCTGCTAGGGGCATCCTTGGGAACATGCCAGTCTGCGTCGGTGCATATGTGCAGGTGGCGGTGGTTCTCTTTCTTGGTCCACAATCATCCTGGGCTGCAATTATCTCCATTTTCTTGGGTCTGGAGCCCCTGATGCAGTGCCTGGGTTTGATGCATCTCTGGGGCCCTAGCTGCTGCAGCAGAATGAATGAGGTTCCTGAATGGAGTCAGTGGGTTTCGGGGTTTCTGTATATGTTATCAGTGTGTAATTGTGTCTCTTAAAAATCTGCACGTCTGTGTCCCTGAATGAGGGTGTTTGTGAGGCTTTGGTAACTGTGTGTTTGTCTGAGTCTTGCTTTCCTTCAATGACTCTGTTGTTTTGTTTCGTTTAGAGACAGAATCTTGCTCAGTCACCCAGGCTAGAGTGCAGTAGCACGATCATGACTCCCTGCAGCCTTGAACTCCTGGGCTCAAGCAATCCTCCCACCTCAGCCTCCTGAGTAGCTGGGACTACAAATGTGCACCACCACACCTGGCTAATTTTTTTTTTTTAAGAGATAGGGTCTTGCTCTGTTGTCCAGGCTGATCTCGATCTCCTGGGCTCAAGAGAACCTCCTACCTTGGCCTCCTAAATTGCTGAGATTACAGGCATGAGTGAGCCACTGCGCCCAGCCATGAAGTGACTCTGTATTTGAGGCTCTTTCTGTGTCTTTCCCTTCTGTCTTGGGGCAGGGGTGCGTGTCCATGCATTCTGGGAGGGAGTCCTTGCTGTCTGCTGGTCTGTGTTGCTTGGTGTCCGGGAAAGTCTGAGAACCGTGTCATTCACTCTCTTCGGCTCTGTGCGTTTGTGTCAGTCAGTGAGAGCACGGGTGAGTCGTGTGGCTTTTGGCCTGCACATCCCTTTCACCTGTGGCTTAAGAACTCTGCACTATGCGGCCAACAGCCCGCTCTTCCCCAGCTGTCAGGGTGGTTCTGAGCCAGTCTATTCCCCTTCTGGGCCTCTCTCTCCTTCTCAGTTGTTTTCAGAGGCTCCTTTCCAGAACTGACCTGCAGATGGTCAGGAAAATCCTCTGAGTAGCATTTCTGTAAATTCCCTATAAAATGGGGATGGAGAAGGCCCTGTGGAGCCTGGCCTGGGCAGAGAGGAAGCCAGGAGGGGAGACAGGACTGAGACACTTATAAAGGACAAGAAGGGGCTGGGCTCAGTGGCTACACCTGTCATCCCAGCACTTTGGAAGGCCGAGGAGGGCAGATCACCTGAGGTCAGGAGTTTGAGACCAGCCTGGCCCACATGGTGAAACCCTATCTCTACTAAAAATAAAAATACAAAATTAGCC
>NW_012119599.1:3976571-3998012 GCF_000951035.1 Colobus angolensis palliatus | reverse complement strand
TACAGGCATGCGCCACCACACCTGGCTAATTTTTGTATTTTTAGTACAGATGTGGTTTCACCACGTTACCCAGGCTGGTCTCGAACTCCTGGCCTCAACTGATGCACCCACCTTGGCCTCCCAAAGTGCTGGGATTACAGGCATGAGCCACTGTGCCCACCAGCAATGACCCAATTTGTATCATCAACTTTCACACTTGTCTGGGGAAGTGAGAGTCCCCTGGGAGAAGGGTGGAGTGGTAGCAGGGCCAAGCCCTCGGACACCAAGCTGTGAATCTGAGAGTTTGTTCTGGGAGTGATGGAGACCATGGAGGATTTTGAACAGGTCTCAGTGTTAGAAAGATCTCTCCAGAGCCTTCAGCGGAACTGGAGGGCCCAGTGTGAGTAGGGGGTGAGCCCATGAGCAGCTGGGGCCTGGGGTCCCTGCTCCACCTCCAGGCCCCGCCCCCTGACATCACTGTCGCATTATTGCACCAAGGCTGGCTGACCAATAAGCTGCTGCTTGCTATTGCAATGGGTCCTAGCAACGGTGTCTGACCTTGGGTTAACAGGGAAGGAGATCCTATCAGTGGGGAGAGTGTGAGGGGAGAGGGAGAGCCTGCAGGGCAGGTGAGTCCCCCAGGGCTCTCTCGCTGGGCCCCTGTGCACGTGCAGAGCAGGGGCTTACGGTCCTAATCCAGACTCTCTCAGCCCAAATTCCAACCACTGACTCGTCTGCCCCTTGCTGCCAGGACCTGTTCCAGGTTCCCACTCTTCCCACCCAGACCATACTAGGGAGAGGGCATAGGTGGGAACCCTTCTGACCCAGGATAGGAGGCTCAGATCTGGAGGCAACAATGTCTTTTTATTTTATTTTATTTATTTATTTATTTATTTTCTAAGACCGAGTCTTGTTCTGTTGCCCAGGCTGGAGTGCAGTGGCGCAATCTTGGCTTACCGCAACCTCCGCCTCCTGGGTTCAAGAGCTGGGACTACCGGCATGCGCCACAACACCTGGTTAATTTTGTATTTTTAGTAGAGATGGGTTTCACCATGTTGGCCAGGCTGGTCTCGAACTCCTGACCTCAAGTAATCCACCCACCTCGGCCTCCCAAAGTGCTAGGATTATAGGTGTGAGCCACCACGCCCGGCCGGGAACAATGTCTTAAGGACACTTTTCTGTGAGGGGTGGAGTGTGGTAGCAGAGGATGGGGTGAGGGGTAGGAGGTAAAGAGGCGGGATGCAGGGGGCAAGGAGACAAGGCAGGAGGCAGGGACATGGGGCTGAAGGGAAAGTAGCTCTCTAGAGGGGTGAAGGAGCCTGGGGACCTGGGTTTGGGCCCTGGCTGTGCCTCTGGATGAGGAGGCGTCACTTGTCTTGTCTGAACCTCAGTCCCTCTCCCTGTCAACTGGGGACAGTGATCCCAGACATGAGCAGCTCTCCCAGGGCTCCCTGAAGACCCTTAGTGAGTAAATGTATTTTAGAGGTGATGGGCCAGAAGAGGGGTGAGTGGGAAGGCGGAGGACCAGGGAAGCTCCTGGCGAGGAGGAGGGATCTGAGGGGGGACCATCACGACAGGAGCTGCAGGGGGATGGGAGGGGAAACTTAACCCCGGGAGGCAAGGGCTGCCATGGCAGGGCTGGGATTTCATGGAAATGACTCCCAGTGTCCAGGTGGTCCCCATGCCTGGCTTCCCGAACCCAAGGGTATCTGAACCCAAAGTCAGCCTAGGGCTAGCTGAACGGGGTTCGTGGTCATCCCAGCAGCCCTGCAAGGTGGAGAAGAGGATCCCCCACGGAGCAGCTGAGGCTCAGACAGGGCAAGGACTTGCTCAAAGTCATATAGCTAAGAATATTACTAATGATAAGTACAAGGACGATGATGATGCCAATGACACGCGGCACCTGCCCTGAGCCAGGCGCTGTTTTATGGGCTGTTTTATGTCATAACTCACTCAAGTGACAGAGATCCTACCAGGTGGTTTGTCATGATTGTAGATATCATTCTCAGTGTACAGATGAGGACAGTGAGGGGAGAGTTAAGTAACTTGCTTCACATCACTGTGAGTATGTGGTGGAGCCAGGATTTGATCCCAGGCAGTCTGGCTCCGGGTCTGGGTCCCCTTCACCCCACCCTCCAGTCCCAGCCGCAGCAGGAGGCAGCTGTTTCCTCTGAATGGGTCTGTGCCACAGGCCAGGAGCTGGGCTTAAGCCCTTTCCTATGCAGCCCTGGCTATGTAATTTGCCCTGGCTATGTAATTTGCAGAGCCCAGTACGAAATGAAAATATGGGGCCCCTGGTTCAAATATTACAAAGAATTTCAGGCCAGGTATGGTGGCTCATGCTCTTAATCCCAGCACTCAGAAGCCAAGGCAGGAGGACCTTGATCTCGGAAGTTCAAGCCGAGCTGGGACAACATAGTGAAACTCCCATCTCTATAAAAAGTTTTAAAAAGTAGCTGGGCATGGTGGCATGCGCCTGTGCTCCCAGCTATTCAGGAGGCTGAGGTGGGAGAATTGCTAGAGCCAAGGAGATCAAGGCTGCAGTGAGCCATGATTGTAGCACTGTGCTCCAGCTTGGATGACAGAGATCCTGTCTCAAACAAACAAAGAATTTCAGCCAGTGTCAGCAGAGCGTTAAACCAAGCACTGGGCCATTCTAAGCACACAGCCCTCCAAGGCACACATACACCCAGAAAACTGACCTGTGCCTAGGTTACCCTGGAGACTCCACCAGCTCTCCAAGAGGCTGCTTAGTGGTCATGCCCATTACACAGAGAGGTGCTTCATTTTGCCCCTGGTCACACAGCAAGTTAGTGGCAGAAAAGGGATGTGAACCTGGGCCTGCCAGATCCCAAAGCCCTTTAACTTGTGCCAAAAATGTGTACCCAGTTCTTGAAGGAGAAAGAGAGTTGTGGGCTTCCAGGGGGACTCCCTTCACATCCATGATGTCTGTCTCTCCCCGCCCTATGCCAAGGCCCAGGTGGTGTGAATGGCTCCCTTCTCCTCTGCAGGCGCTGAGGATCACGCATCCTGTGACTCTCCCCTGTCCCCCGCCACCCTCTGAACCACTGGCCACCATGGCTACTTCAAAGTTGCCTGTGGTGCCTGGGGAGGAGGAAACCACCATCCTCATGGCCAAGGAAAGGCTGGAGGCCCTGCGCACAGCCTTTGAGTCGGGCAACCTCCCCCAGGCCGCCTCTCACCTCCAGGAGCTGCTGGCCTCCACAGAGAGCACCCGCCTGGAGGTGGGCGTCACGGGCGAGTCGGGCGCCGGCAAGTCCTCCCTCATCAACGTCCTGCGTGGCCTGGGGGCTGAGGACCCTGGCGCGGCTCTCACGGGCGTTGTGGAGACCACGATGCAACCGTCATCCTACCCGCACCCACAGTTCCCCGACGTGACCCTCTGGGACCTGCCAGGGGCCGGCTCTCCAGGCTGCCCGGTCGACAAGTACCTGAAGCAGGTGGACTTCAGCCGCTATGACTTCTTCCTGCTGGTCTCCTCCCGCTGCTGCGGGGCCGTGGAGACCCGCCTGGCCGCTGAGGTCCTGTGCCAGGGCAAGAAGTTCTACTTTGTGCGCACCAAGGTGGACGAGGACCTGTGGGCCACACGCACCCAGCGGCCATCGGGCTTCAGAGAGGCCGCTGTCCTGCAGGAGATCCGAGACCACTGTGCTGAGCGGCTGCGGGAGGCTGGCGTGGCTGAACCTCGCATCTTCCTGGTGTCCAACCTCTCACCCGCCCGCTACGACTTTCCCACGCTGGTGTCCACCTGGGAACATGACCTGCCCGCCCACCGGCGCCGCGCTGGCCTGCTGTCGCTCCCCGACATCTCACTGGAGGCCTTGCAGAAGAAGAAAGCCATGCTTCAAGAGCAAGTCCTCAAGACCGCCCTGGTGTTGGGCGTCATCCAGGCTCTGCCTGTGCCGGGACTGGCGGCTGCCTATGATTATGCCCTGCTCATCCACTCGCTGCGTGGCTACCACCGCAGCTTTGGTCTGGACGACGACTCGCTGGCCAAGCTGGCCGAGCAGGTGGGCAAACAGGCAGGTGACCTGCGCTCGGTCATCCGCTCCCCGCTGGCCAACGAGGTCTCGCCTGAGAATGTCCTGCGGCTCTATTCCCAGTCATCCGACGGCGCCATGCGGGTGGCCCGCGCCTTTGAGAGGGGCATCCCTGTGTTTGGGACGCTGGTGGCTGGCGGCATCAGCTTTGGCGCTGTCTACACCATGCTCCAGGGCTGCCTCAACGAGATGGCCGAGGACGCCCAGCGTGTCCGCATCAAGGCCCTGGAGGAGGACCAGTCGCAGCCAGAGGTCAGCTTGGAAGCGGCCAGTGACAATGGCGTGGAGAAGGGGGGGTCCGGGGAGGGAGGCAGCGAGGAAGCCCCACTCTCAACCCGCAGGAAGCTCGGCCTCCTTCTTAAGTACATTCTGGATAGCTGGAAGAAACACGACTCAGAAGAGAAATAAAGAGTGCAGCCCCGCCCCCCTG
Source organism: Colobus angolensis palliatus (assembly GCF_000951035.1). NCBI lineage: Eukaryota > Metazoa > Chordata > Mammalia > Primates > Cercopithecidae > Colobus > Colobus angolensis. The sequence goes on along the minus strand of NW_012119599.1, from coordinate 3,993,542 downwards.
TCTCACCCACAAACTAAGTCTTAACAAAATCCAACAAACCAACAGAAAAGGCCAATGTGGTGAATGTGAGGGCTGCAGTTGCCTGGAGGGTGGGTGTGGAGGGAGCCTGCGTCCTGGGCAGGGCAAAGGAGGGGGCATTGGGGAGGGGAGGAGGGAGGCAGGTGGGCCCAGGGCCAACAGGGGACAGGAGTGCCCTGGGGAGGGAGGTTGGAGACATGGATGTGGGCCCAGGGTTCCCAGGGCTTCTTGGTGGTGTCTTTCTCCCTGGTCCCCAAGGGGCCAGGAGGAATTTGTGGGGCACAGAACAGCAGGGCCAAGACAGGAGATTGCATCCTGCCAAGGTACTTTTTATTTTATTTTATTTTACTTTATTTATTTTATTTTAATTTTTTGAGATGGAATCTTGCTCTGTCACCCAGGCTGGAGTGCAGTGGTGTGATCTTGGCTCATTGCACCTTCTGCCTCCCACGTTCAAGCAGTTCTCCTGCCTCAGCCTCCTGAGTAGCTGGGATTATAGGTGAGCACCACCACGCCCAGCGAATTTTCTTTTTTTTTTTTGAGACTCAGAGCCCAGGCTGGAGTGCTGTGGCACAATCTTGGTTTACTGTAACCTCCACCTCCTGAGTTCAAGCAATTCTTCTGCCTCAGCCTCCCTAGTAGCTGGGATTATAGGCACATGCCACCACGTCCAGCTAATTTTTGTATTTTTGGTAGAGAGGGGGTTTCACCATGTTGGCCAGGATGGTCTTGAACTCCTGACCCCAGGTGATCCGCCCACCTTGGCCTCCTAAACTGGCACCCGGCCTAATTTTTGTATTTTTAGCAGAGATGGGGGTTTTGCTATGTTGGCCAGGCTGGTCTTGAACTCCTGACCTTGGCCTTTCAAAGTGCTGGGATTACAGGTGTGAGCCACTGCACCGGCCCCTGCTAAGGTACTTTAGTTTCAATCTCATGTCCCTTTCTGAGAACCCAGTGTACCAAAGACAGCCCCTGGGGCCTGGGATGAGCACAGTGGTATCCAGCAATGGCTAAACAGGTTGGGGAGAGTGGGCATCTGTGCCTGCCTGCTGCTTGGGAGCCATGGAGGGGTGGGGGGTGGCAGGGAGAGGGAGGGCAGGCGGTCACAGGGCTCACCTTTGTGTGGTGCTTGAGGAGACAGAGAATGGCATGGGGAGAGAGTGACTGGATGTTTCCTTGAATATCGGAGGAGAGAGGAGGCTGAGAATGCAACTCCGTGGCCTAGCATGAGTCTCACTCCAGAAGGAGGGAGGGTATGTCTCAGAGCAGGAAGGCACATGGAGTTGAGACATCTGGCGTGTCTGTGATTGGGAAGAATCCTGGTCTCTTCATGACTTAAAAAAAAATTTTTTTCTTAGAGACAGCGTCTTGCCCTGTCGCCCAGGCTGGAGTGTAGTGGCGTGATCACAGCTCCCTTCAGCCTTGACTTCGTGATTTTGATGCTGTGAGTCTAAGATTGTGACACATTTGCTGAGTTTGGGGTCACCTGTCTCTGTGGGATTGGACTGGGGTGTGCGTGTGTGAATACTGGGACCTGCTGAAAGGCCCTGGGTCTTTTTTTTTTTTTTTTTTTTTTGAGACAGAGTCTGGCACTGTCGCCCAGGCTGGAGTGCAGTGGCCAGATCTCGGCTCACTGCAAGCTCCGCCTCCCAGGTTTACACCATTCTCCTGCCTCAGCCTCCCCAGTAGCTGGACTACAGGCGCCTGCCACCTCGCCCGGCTAGTGTTTTGTATTTTTTAGTAGAGACGGGGTTTCACCGTGTTAGCCAGGATGGTCTTGATCTGCTGACCTCGTGATCCGCCCGTCTCGGCCTCCCAAAGTGCTGGGATTACAGGCTTGAGCCACCGTGCCCGGCCAGCCCTGGGTCTTAATGTGAGGGCAACTATGTGTTGAGGTTTCTGACCAGCCTGGCCAATATGGTGAAACCCCATCTCTCTTAAAGATACAAAAATTAGCTGGTGTGGTGGTGCCTGCCTGTAGTCCCAGCTACTCGGGAGGCTGAGGCAGGAAAATCGCTTGAGATCCAGAGGCAGAGGTTACAGTGAGCTGAGATTGTGACCCTGCACTCCAGCCTGGGTGACAAGACTCTGCCTCAAAGAAAAAAAAAAAAAGAAACTGCTAAGTTTAGAGATTCATGTCTACATTTTTATTTTTCACTTTGACACACTCAACCCCAACTTTTCCCTGCTCAAGACCAAATTTAAAAGTAACCATAACAGTAAAAGTCATAACAATGCCCAGAGTGTCTGAGGCATCACCAGTAATAATACTGAGAGTGTAACCACATGCCAGGCTAAGTACTTTATATTAGCTAACATTTATTCATCACTGCTAGGTACTCCTGGCTCATAACAGCCTGGAAAAGAAGCTTCTCTTACTGTTTACAGTTGGCAGTGAGAGAATGATTAACTTGCTTGGTCAGGTGTGGTGGCTCATGCCTATAATCCCAGCACTTTGGGAGGCTGAGACGGGTGGATCACCTGAGGTCAGGAGTTCGAGACCAGCCTGACCAAGATGGTGAAACCCCATCTCAACTAAAAATACAAAAATTAGCCAGGCGTCGTGGCAGGCACCTGTAATCCCAGCTACTTGGGAGGCTGAGGCAGGAGAATCGCTTGAACTGGGGAGGCAGATGTTGCAGTGAGCCAAGACTACGCCACTGCACTCCAGCCTGGGCGACAGAGCAAGACTCTCTCTGAAACAAACAAACAAACAAACAAAAAACTTGCCCAAGGCTGTTGTAGGGAGGTGTCAACCAGTAAATACTCAAGCTTCTATTATCTAATTATGGCATTGCTGGAGACAATCAACAATTAAAGGATTAGGAGCGTAAGTTATTTTTGCTTTTTTTTTTTTGTGAGACAAGGTCTTGCTTTGTCATCAGGCTGGAATACAGTCACATGGTATCAGCTCACTGCAACCTCCACCTCCGGGGTTCAAGGGATTCTCCAACCTCAGCCTCCTGAGTTGCTGGGATTACAGGCATGAGCCACCATGACCAACTAATTTTTCTGTACTTTTAGTAGAAATAGGGTTTCACTATGTTGGTCAGGTTGGTCTTGAACACCTGGCCTCAAATGATCCTCCCGCCTCGGCCTCCCAAAGTGCTGGGATTACAGGTGTGAACCACCATGCCCAGCGTATTTTTTCATTTAGTTAAATTCCGTTCTTTTGCAATTTTAAAATCTAATTTCAAAGTCTTTTCTGTAGACTGTAGTCACTGTTAGGGTGAAACAGTAAATCTGAACATGTAAGTCTCAAAGTTTCACTTTGTGGCTGGGCGCAGGGCTCATACCTGTAATCCCAGTACTTTGGGAGTCCAAGGCAGCAGGATTACTTGAGCCCAGGAGTTGAAGACCAGCCTAGGCAACATGGTGAGACCCTGTCTATAAAAAATTAGCCAGGTATGGTGGCACATGCCTGTAGGCCTAGCTACTCAGGAGGCTGAGGTGGGAGGATCACTTGAGCCTGGGAGGTCAAGGCTGCAATGAGCCACGATCGTGCCACTGCACTCCAGTCTGGGTGACAGAATCAGATCCTATCTCAAAAAAAGAAAAAATGGGCTGGGCATGGTGGGTGGCTCATGCCTTTAATCCCAGTACTTTGGGAGGCCAAGGTGGGCGGATTACTTGAGGTCAGGAGTTCAAGACCAGCCTAGCCAACATGGTGAAACCCCATCTCCACTAAAAACACAAAAATTAGCCAGGAGCAGTGGCGGGCACCTGTGATCCCAGCTACTCGGGAGGCTGAGGCAGGAGAATCGCTTGAACCCAGGGGGTGGAAGTGACAGCGAGCCGAGATCGTGCCACTGCACTCCAGCCTGGGCAACAAGAGCGAAACTCTATCTCAAAAATAAATAAATACGAAAGATGTGAATGCAGAAGTCAATGCCCTTTAGTTTGGCAGCACAGGGGTTGGTGAGAAGGACTTAATATGGACCTTTCTGGTAAGGCTGGATAGGACTCTTGCGCAGGTGTCTTTTCTGATAGACAAAGTCGCCGGGCTGCAGACCATGGCGCTGTAGGTCTTTGTCTCCTATGGTTGTGCTGTGGAAAGATTGTTCTATCAAAGCATGATTCCTATCCATTGCTTTAATGCCTTTACTTTATTCAGGCTGTATTAATGTTGGAGTATGTCTGCTTCGTTTTTGTTTTTGTTTTGAGACAGTGTCTCCCTCTGGTGCCCAGGCTGGAAGTACAGTAGCGGGATCTGAGCTCATTGCAACCTCTGCCTCCCGGGTTGAAGTGATCCTCCTGTCTCAGCATCCCAAGTAGCTGGGACTACATTGCACACAACTACGCCCAGCTAATTTTTGTGTTTTTGTAGAGACAGGGTTTTGCCATGTCACTCAAGCTGGTCTCGAACTCCTGGACTCAAGCAATCCCCTTGCCTCAGCCTCCCAAAGTGTTAGCGTGAGCCACTGCACCCAGATGGGTATGTCTCCTTTTATCAATTAAGGGTCAATAGTAGAGGAGCCCAAGTGCATAGGATGGCCTGTGACTATTTCAAAAGGTGAAAGTTTATGAGCCCCAAAGAGTGGCCCTTAGATTTAATAATACCAAAGGAGGAACTTAGGTCAAGGAAGATGTAGATAAATTCTGCCAACTGGGTTTTTTGTTTTTGTTTTGAAATGGAGTCTTACTCTGTCGCCTAGGCTGGAGTGCAGTGGCTTGATCTCAGCTCAGTGCAACATCTGTCCCCTGGGTTCAAGCAATTCTCCTGCATCAGCCTCCCGAGTAGCTGGGATTACAGGCGTGCACCACCACACTCAGCTAATTTTTGTATTTTTAATAGGGATGGGGTTTCACCATGTTGGCCAGGCTGGTCTTGAACTCCTGATCTCAAGTGATCTGCCTGCTTTGGCCTTCCAAAGTGCTGGGGTGTGATCTGCCTGCCTCGGCCTTCCGAAGTGCTGGGGTTACAGGGGTGAGCTACCGCACCCGGCCATCCAATTGGGTTTTTATAGTTCCACTTGTTTGTTCCACTGAGCCAGAAAACTGGGGATTGTAGACAGTGGAAATGCTGAAAAATTGGCCAAACTGAACGCACTTTTTTATTATATGGCCAGTAGAATGGGCTCCTGATCACGATGTACTTCAAGGGGAGTTCCCTAGGTGAGAATCCTTTTTTTTCCAGAAGAATTTTGGCCACAGCTGAAGCAGTGGCTTGTCTACCAGGAAAGCCTCTACCTAATAGGAGAATGTGCAAACCATTACTAGTACATATATGTATATATATATAGTATATATATGCATATATATAGTACATATATGGTATATATACACTATAGTACATATAGTACTATATATAGTATATATACACATATAGTTATATATACGTATATAGTACATATATGGTATATATACTATATATAGTACATATATAGTGTATATACATATGTAGTACATATATAGTATATATACACATATATAGTACATATATAGTATATATACACATACTATATACAGTACATATACAGTATATATACATACTATATACAGTACATATATAGTATATATACACATATATATAGTATATGTATGTGCTATATATAGTACATATATAGTATATATATACACACGCCCACATACACATGGAAGTGGGTAGTTGGATAAAATCCATTTGCCAACCCTTGAAGGGCCTATTACGTAGATAAAAATGTCCAGGATCAGGATATACACATTTTCCTGAGTTAAACTTACGGCAGGCAGCAAAAGACATATAGGCTTTTTTTTTTTTTTTTGCAGTGTTTTTGTTTTTCGTTTGTTTGCTTGTTTTTTGAGAGAGGGTCTCACTCTGTCACCCAGACTGGAGTGCAGTGGCACGATCTCCGCTCACTGCAGCCTTGATCTCCTGAGCTCAGGTGACTCTCCCACCTCAGCCTCCCCAGCAGTTGAAACTACTTCTTTATTTTGATATTTTTAGTGGAGACAGGGTTTTGCTGTGTTGCCCAGGCTGGTCTTGAACTCCTGGACTCAAGCAATCAGCCCGCCTCGGCCTCCCAGAGTTCTGGTATTACAAGCCCGAGAGCCACCACACCCGGCCAGTACAGTTTCTTTTAATGTCACTCCCCCTAATGTTGTTTCATAAAATAATTTGTAAGTTCCCCAGTGAGTCAAATTATGTACTGTAGTTAACAATATTGAGTTGGAGAGAACTAGTTATCAGGCCTAAACTATAACTTTTTTTTTTTTTTTCAAATCATTGAACTAGCAGCGTGATATTTCCAATTTTGTTTTTTGGTTTCTGGTGCCCAATTTTGCGCATCTTTGGTAATCATTTTTAGATCATCTTTTGGTGGCTCTTTTAGCTGGGCCACGAGAGAGATTTGAGGAACCGAACCTTTAATAGCAGCATCCTTTGTGGCATATCAGCCAAAGCTGTTTCCTCTAGCTTCCGCAGAGGCTCAGCTTGAATGTCCGGAAGTTTCCATAATAGCCAAGGCAGCTGGCAGCTGGATGGCATCCAGTAAGTCCTGTACATAGGATCCATTTTTAATTTGATCTCCAGTGGAAGTGAGGAAATGTCCAGAGCCGTGAGGCCCGGAAATTGCCGCGGCTTCTGTTGCTTAAGCTCCGTATCATCAGAGACAAGATGGCGTATTTCCGGGTTCTTCATTAACAACTTTTCCCGCGCGCGCCAACCTTTTTCGCGCCCAGGAAGATATGCAGCCTACAGCGCAGGCGCAATTCCGTGCCCGGGAAAAATACCAATTAACGGCGCATGCGCAATTGTAATTTGAGAAAACCCAGCCCCCCGTCACCACCCTGGCCCAACCTCTTCCCCTGCCAGCCTATATAAGGCATTGCACTGCCACCATTAAACGAGACTTGATCAGGCTATTTGTCTTGTCTCCATTTCTCGTGTTTTCTTGTCTCCTCCATTCCCACTCCCCCTTCCAGGGTCCGTTCGACTGTCTTGCAGGTCGGGACAAGGAAACCCCTTCATTTCCATAGCAGTCCAAAATCAGGAGCAACCCCAAAGGCGTATGTACTATCTGCATAGAGTAACAGACTGCCCTTTCACGAGGCCAGCCCAGGTAAGGGCAGTGAGTTTAGTTTGTTGGGCAGAAGTAGCCGCAGGGGCTAGGCGCAGCAGCTCACACCTGTAATCTCAGCACTTTGGGAGGCCGAGGTAGGCAGATCACTTGAGGTCAGGAGGTCAGGATCAGACTGGCCAACATGATGAAACCCTGTCTCTACTAAAAATACAAAAAAATTGGCCAGGCATGGTGGTAGGTGCCTGTAATCCCAGCTACTCAGGAGGCTGAGACAGAAAAATTGCTTGAATCCAGTGGGCAGAGGTTGCAGTGAGCTGAGATTGTGCCACTGTACTCCAGCTTGGGCGACAGAGCAAGACTCCATCTTAAAAGAAAAAAAAAAAAGTAGCCACAGATAAGGGAGCGGCTTCAGCAACTTCGAAGGAAGTGGTAACTACATATCTTGCACAGTTTTCACTATTGTCATCTTTCAGATATGATCCATCTATATCCATATTTCAGCTAGTTCAGCATTATCTAGTGGAAATTCTTTAAACTTTTTTTAGGGAATCAAAAGATAGTGTCAAACAGTCATGGAGAGCCGTGTGCGGTGGCTCACACCTGTAATCCCAGCACTTTGGGAGGCTGAGGTGGGCGGATCACCTGAGGTCAGGAGTTCGAGACCAGCATGTCAACATATAGTGAAACCCCATCTCCACTAAAAATACAAAAAAATTAGCCAGGGGTGGTGGCAGGCACCTGTAATCCCAGCTACTCGGGAGGCTGAGGCAAGAGAATCACTTGAACACGGGAGGCAGAGGTTGCAGTGAGCCGAGATTGCACCATTGCACTCCAGCCTGGGCAACAGAGCTAGACTCTGTCTCAAATTAAAAAAAAAACACACACACAGAAAAGAACCTGTGGGCCTATGCCTGTATTCCCTTAGACTTTCCCATGGTGGTTGTGGATGGCTATTTTAAAGAAAACAAGCTTGAAGTGGGAACTTATTTACATGGCTCTGATGTTGATTGACCATCCCACAGGGCCATGGTCAGCCACTGCAGGATGCTGTTGGGTTTTGGGTTGGTGAGATGAAGAACAGGTGGGCTAAACTGCGAGCCATAAGGGCAAGGGGAAGTTTTAACTAGGCTAAGGTGATGAGGTTTTCACTGGGTTTCAAACAATGTGTGTCAGGCCTAAAAGTGGATGCCAAGGCAGCAAGTATATTGTAACACATTTATGACAGGCATGCAGAGGGATTGGAGAATGGGTAACTCAGGGTGAAAATACTCCCTCACCTGTTCTGCTGAGGGTCACCAAGTTCTGAAGCTGGAGAACTAGGGGTCAGGCAACCCATGGCAAGTACAGCCCAGCCAGCCCTCAGCCAGTTCAAGAGATTGATGCTATCGTAAGAGGGGGCGAGGGCTCTGACAGAGGCCTGCAAGGTGTGGAATCTGCCAGCAGTTGCTGCCAAGTTGCAGGCCACATTTTGTTCATTGGAGAATATCAGGGTGCACACTGGCACTACCAGGGCCACAGGCTCAGGCAAGTTGAACTATCAACACCATGAGGGGCTACGAAATGAAGACCCCAACTCAGCCTGCATGGGTGTGATAGAAACGGCTGTGGACCCTACAGCCTACCTGCACCCACGGTCGTCATCAGACCCTCCAGGCACAGGCACGCCCACTTTCCAGGCTAACAAGTACCTCCAGCAGGTGCTGCTGGACCGTTACAACCTCATTATCATTGCATCAGAGCATTTGACCACCAACCATGTCCAGCTGGCTGGCGAGATCCTGCAGCAGGGCGTTTCTCCCTCCTTTGTTCCAAGATGGAGTTTGCCACCCCAGCACCTTCTCTGAGGAGAGTGGGCTCAGCCAGATCCTGGATGGCTGTCGACAGTAGCTGGAGGGTCAGGCACAGGCTCTGGGGGACTGGTGGCAGAGAAGGAGGGCCTGGACCCTTGAGAGACTGCCTACCTCTTCCCCTTCACCTTCCAGCAGAGGCCCAGCGTGGGAAAAGGTGTCACCCCAGGTACCATCACATGACTGAACTAGACTCCACCATGAAATAATGCTTTTCAGTTGCCATTCGCTAAGAGTCGGCACTTCTCAGTCACTGGTGACAGAGACCAATCACATGCATTAAGGAGAAAAAAGAGGATGTATTGGCTCACGTATCTGCAAAGTTAGAGGACTGCAAAATGCTATGTGGCCAGTGCAGACCTGGCACCTGTGGATGATGGTGGCATCTAACATTTATTGAGGCTCAGCATAGGTCAGGCCCTGATATGGTTTGGATCTGTGTCCCCACCAAATCTCATGTCAAATTGTAGTCCCCACTGTTGGAGGTGGAGCCTGCTGGGAGGGACTGGATCAAGGGGGTGGTTTCTCATAAATGATTTAGCACCAACCCCTTCCTACTGTCCTCATGATAGTGAATTCGTTCTGTGAGATCTGGTCATTTCGAAGTGTATGCCACCTCCCGTCTCTCTTGTCCCTGCTCTGGGCATGTGAAGTACCTGCTCCCACTTCACCTTCCGCCATGATTATAAATTTCCTGAGGCCTCCTCAGAAGCCGAGCAGATGCCAGCACCATGCTTCTGGTACAGCCTGCAGAACTGTGAGCCAATTAAACCCCTTTTCTTTATAAATTACCCAGTCTCAGGTATTTCTTTACATCAAGGCAAGAACCAACTAAAACAGACACAATTATCGTGAACTCAATCACCACAACACCTCTAGGAGGTGGGTACAATCATCACCCTATTTTGCAGACAAAACAGATGCCCAGCAAGCTTCGGCAACTTGTCCAACGCCCCACAGGTGGTAGATGGTAAAGCCAGGATGTGAACATAGGCAGCCTGGCTGCAGGGCTGACATTCTTAAGCCAAGTGCTGTGCTCGTGACAGGCGCTTGAGCCCAGGCAGCTGCCAGCACAACATGGCCCGCTCCCGTGTACAAGCTGATTGAGCGGTGCTCGTTTCCTGCAGTGGAGGGTGAGAAGGATACCGATGTATTCCTGTGTCTGAATTGAAAAGGGTGAGTTCCACCTGCTGGGAATGATGGTGAAGGGACTGGAGAGCCACAAGCAGCAAGCATTCCTGGTGGCCAGGCCTATCTTACAGCTCATCCTAGAGCAAAAGACCTCCCTGCAGCAGCCTATCTAGCTGGTATCCACAGTGGCCTGCTGACAGCATCAGCCTCCTCTGAGTCCTCTGCTGGGTGTAAAGGCGGTGGCGGGTGACCTGTACATACCTACTCACTGTTCAGAAGGCTACTGCCAGTGTGACTCCTCTGTCAAACTGCCTCAACGGGCCAGCCCCTGCACAAAACCCTGGAGGTGGGACAGGGCCATCAGACCAAGGTCACCAGATCGCCACAGTGCTGGCCGGGTTTCCAGAGGTGCCTCCTTTCACCCATCCTGGGCACCCTGGTCACCTGCAGCACCTCCTTCACCACTGTCTACCGCATGTTTCACACAGCCTGGATTTGGCAGCCAGGGAAACCAAGTGTGCCGATTCAGACCTTCCTTGGCAACACTGGCCACAAGATCACAGGTGAATCCAATCAACAATCTCAGCCCTGAGCTGGGCCAGCAGGAGGTGGCAGGTTAGGGCTGGGAGGACACCGTTCTACCTGTCCCCAGCCGTGTGCTGAAAGGGGCTGGGACGAAGAAACTGAAGCTGCGGCTCTCCTGGACTGAGTCGCGTGCTGTCTGGTGCTGTCTTGCCTTGGGTCTCCCATCCTTCTCTGGCTGTTGCCCCCACCACCTTTCCTACTCTGGCAAACCCCCAAATCAACCAGCAGGCAGACCCCCTGGGGAAGTAGGGGTGGGGATGAGACACGGGGCAGAAGTTTTGACGAGGCAGGGAAGAGTGCAGTTATCTAGCTGAAGAGGGTGGTCAGGAGGGTTCTGTATAGATCACGACAGTGGGGCAAAGGATTTAGAAGCATTTCGGTAAGAGGGCAGTGAATATCACAGCTGTGAAGGGCCTTGAGGATGACCTTAATGTTGAAACAATGGCCAGAGGAGGGGAGGCTCCTTGCCTACTATGGTCAGTCAGGAAGCGGCCATGCCAGAGCCTGTGCTGGGCCTCCTACCTCCCAGGCCTCAGCCCTCTGTAGAGACTGGCATTCTGTCCACTTCTGGCCTGACCTTCTCTGGTCCTGCTGAGCGCTTTCCTCACTGACCCCCCTGCCCTTCGCCACTTCAGTTGTTTCTCAAAAGGCCCCGGATCCCTATGGTATGAAACACCAGGGCTGGATGGGATAGTCGAAAGCAGGAGGAAACCAGGGAGACAAAGATGTGCCACAGGTGGCGGGGGGAGGGGAGGGCAGTGGCTGAACAGACTCGGCCAGCTGGACTGGAGCCGACTGCTTTACTGAACGGTGGATTGATTTGGGGTGGCGAGACCAAATTGGAGACATACTTTGGGAAACCTCAAACTAAGATCATGCGCTGTATTTCACTGAGCAGATGAGGGTTGGTACCGTACCAAATCGGAGAGCGGATTTAACTGAGGGCAGGTTCTGGGTTTCATTAAAGGTAGCGGTTGCTGTTTCTAAGCAAAAAGAGGTTTATGAGAGGAAAGTCACTGTATTTAACCAACAGAAGGCACAGTCTGTACGGGTGAGGCATGGTATTTGGATTAAGGGTAAGTACTTACTACATTTAAGGACAAGTTCTGTTTTTTAAACCAAAAATAGGCATTGTATTTTTTTGTTTGTTCTGAGACGGAGTCTCGCTCTGTTGCCCAACCTGGAGTGTGCAGTGGCGTGATCTTGGCTCACTGCAACCTCTGCCTCCCGGCCTCAAGCAGTCCTCAAGTAGCTAGGATTACAGGCGTGCACCACCACGCCCAGCTAATTTTTTTTGTATTTTTAGTAGAGACGGGGTTTCACCATGTTGGCCAGGCTGGTCTCGAACTCCTGACCTCAAGTGATCTGCCTGCCTTAGCCTTCCAAAGTGCTAGGATTACAGGAATGAGCCACCGTGCCCGGCCAGGCATTGTATTCAACTGGGCATTTAACCCAAAGGCAGGCAACTGTCTTTAAGTGAGAGCAGAAGACACCAGGGTAATTGCTGTACTCAGCTGCACAGTGTATTCTCCCATCCAAAACATGCACAGGGGAGGCTTGATGCCACCCCCAGAAACAGAATAACCCCTTCTAGGGACTTCCTTCTTAGCAGAGACTGGTCTCCATCTGTTCCCCACAACTCTATGACCCACAGTGAATGTGGCCCTGAGGAAAGCTTGTTCGGGCTCCAACGGGTAGTCAGGGGATGATCTGTCCACAAGGGCTGGGCGTCCAATTTGTCCTGCTTCCCAGAGCTGCATGTCGGGTAGAGGAGTAAGTGGAACACAAGAACAGCTTGCACGACTGTGTTTATTTGAACCACCAGATCTGCTCCAATAAAGAGCTCTCCAGACCCTGCCTCACCTTACAGGGAAGGGCTTAGAGTCAGGGAAGAGGGACCTGTTGCTCCTGTCCCTGAAAAAGGAGGTCAAGATGGGGCCAGGGCTTCCTGGTGCCCATTCAGACTCCTTCCACTGCTTGTCCCTGTGGAGGACGTAGGATGGGCCGCCCTATCTCAGGTTGGGGTGGGGGGAATCGCTCACAGTCAGCCCCTGAACAGCCCCCAACTGAGGGTGGGGGACCAGGCCCTGGACACCTCACGTCTCTGGGCCGGGAAGCCACGATCCCTCATCCATCAGGCCTGTTGCTGCTCTCCACCCCGGTGGGGGATGGACGTTGGTGCTCCCGCGCCGTCCACTGGGGACCCAGGAGGTCCCCTGCGTGGCATTCCTCTCCTTGGCCTCAGGCCAGCAGGCGGCTGTACTCTGCCAAAGCAGAGGACTTTTTCACCCCATCCCAGATCCGGGCAGCATAGTGGAACCTGTGAGAGGAGGTCAACAGTTGGGGCTGCCTGGCCGGGGCTCCCCGAGCCTAGCACCAACCCTGGACAGGTGGGGAAACTGAGACCCCTTTTATGACCTGAGATGTGACTCTGAACCTCTTGGAGCCCAATCTCCTCAACAGGGATACAGGGAGGATCCTGACAGTGATGGGAGGTGGCCCCACTTTTCTTAGCTCACCCAGGTTAAGCGAAGCTGAAGGTTCCAGGGCTTGGACTAAGACCTCAAGTCTCCACCACCTAAACTTCTCCCCTCCACACAGTGCTGGCTCTGTGGGTAAGGGTTCAGCTTCCACCTCCCTCCAGAGTCTTACGACAGGGAAAACACCTAACAGCAGCTGCACAACCCACAGTCTTCCCCCTCTCCCCTCTGGGTCCTGGTTTAGACCAACGGCAGGAGCAGAGCTGGGACACAGAGATCTGCCCCATCTCTGCCCTCCAAGCCCGAGGGGCTTTCCTGCTGCTTTGTCTGCACTCCTGACCCCTTCCAGGCACAGCCAACTGCAGATGTGGGAGCCAAGGTAGAGAGGCTGCACCCAGTCAAGCTATTGAGCTTTCCAATTTTTCTCTTTGAAGTAAGATGAGGGAGACCTGGGCTCATATGCTGAGGGGCTCTGGACAAAGAAGTCATGTAAAGTAGGGGCCACAGAGGTAGGGCAGGGCCAAGTGAAAGAAGGGCGAGAAAGCCACAGGCAGGAACAAAGGCAAATGCAGAAGAGTGGACAATGAGACCCTGATGGCTTTCTGGTTCCCATCTCCTGAAGGGCCCTGTTTTCTGTGATCAGGTCCCTGGAATAAATCTCCCTTAAGCTAAATCCGGTCACTAGTCCTACTCCTAGCAATCAAATGACTCCTAGCCACAGATGTGTGGCCTTGCTATGTAACACTTTTCTCTGAGCCTAAATTTCCCCACCAGGAAAACTGGTGACAAGGACCTACATGATGCTGGCTGATGAGGAGGATTCAAAGTCACACAAAACAGCATGTTGCTGCGTGGGTGAGATGCTTACAAGACAGTAGCAATCATCACTGTTCCAGAAAAGGAACCTGCGATTTGGAGAGGAGGGGCTTCATGAGGTCATGCCGATCTAAGAGATGCCCCCTTCTCTCTACACCAGCGTGGGGTGCCTCAAATTGACCCCCTCTGCAAAGAGCTCTTACCAGTTCTTCTCGGTGAGGATTGTGTGTGACAGCTGTGGCCGGGCCATGGACATCACTTGGCTCCGGAGCTTGCTTACCAAGGACTGGAAACTGGGGTGGCCACGATACCCAGGCAGCAGGGAGAAGAGTGGGCTGGAACTAGGCCCTGGAAAGTTGGGGCAGGGAGGGTAAGAGGGATAGACTGCCAGGGTCTTTCTCCCAGGTAACAGCATCCTGGGCTTCAACGAGCACCTGAGAGTTGAGCCCTGGCCGAGCTCTTCCTGTACTTTCATGACTCTGAAACACACTCCTCATAAAGGGTCCACGCACCCCGGGAACGAACCAGGGTCTTCTCTCAGACCAGGTAGGCTCCACACTGCTCCCAAACCAGGGCAACCCATGTTGCCTCCTAGACTAGGGGGTGCTGGGTCTCTCTCCGATTAGGACAGGACTTGTCTCTCCATGAACCCGTTGAGGGTAACTGTACCTGCTCTTGGTGGGTTTTCACTCTCTGCTTCACTGTCCATGAAGGGTACCAGGAATAAGTTGACCTCAGAGTCCAGGAAGTCAGGTGGAAGCCCCGGGAAGACATTGCATTGTAACATGGACAGAGTCCCTGGAGGAGAAAATGCTTCAGCCTTCAGGTACCATGTTGTGGGTTTCGGGCGGTGGGAATCATTGACAGTCAAGGCAGGATCAGGAGACTAGTCTGGGGGTAGAGACTGACCCACGGGGCTGGATCAGGAATCAGGAGGCTGCTGACTAGCTTAGGGGGTGATCTGGGAACCCTCACCCTTGTAACGCAGGTGGGAGTGGGCCATGAGCTGGTCGATCATCAGATGCATCTGCCGCAGCTTCCGAGGACAGAAGTCCTCTCGGCGAGCTTTGTTCTGCAAGAAGACTGAGGGTGGGAAGAGACGGGCCCTGTGAGGCAGACATGGCTTGGCTTCATGGACTCCCCTTTCTCACCCCAAAGACCTGCTATTACCCCTGAGTTCAGATCACTGTGTAGATATTTATGTAACTTCACTTCACTTCAGCACCAGGCTCTGTGTAGGGCAATGCTGGGGACCCAGAGGTGAGTCAGATCTGGTTTCTGCCCCTAGTCTCTTTGAAGCCCTAGCAAGGGATCATAAAATGAGCTGGGTCTTTGCAGAAGAGTGGAGCGGAGAAAGCATGAAACAGGCAAAGGAACGGCATGTGCAAAGGCTGGAGGTGGGAGAAAAGGTGGATGGGGCCACTCAGATGAACCCAATCTAATACTCATTCCCTGAGCTGGGAGATTCCAGGGACCCAGAAATAGGCAGACCTGGGGCCTGTCCCATTCCCATCACAGAGCCAGATACAGGCTCAGGGGCCCATGCCCTCAACTGTCAGGGTGGACCAGGGCAGTGGGAACTTGGGAGGAAGGAGCAGCTAATCCTTTTTGACTTCACTCCTCACAACTCTCAAAAGTGCTCCACCCAGAACCCCACTCCTTCCCTGTCTCTCCCCACTTCTCCAGCATGCTCCTGACCTTCAGCCCCTCATTTTTCCTCCTGCCCACCCCTCCAGCCCCCAGAAAGCCTCTCACCCAGGTGGGGGTAGTACTCGGTGCCTTCATCGGAGCCTGATGAGCTGCTGGACTCGTGGCTGGGGGATGGGGTGGAGGGCTTCACCATCTCTGCTGTCTGCAGGAACCTTGGGGTTTGGGGTGAGTGGCTGTTGCTCTTGCACTTGCACCCCAGGTCCCACAGCCTGGGACAGGGGCTTCCTTTGAGATTCTGATGAAAGCTACAGCCATGCTCAGAAAAATACCATAAACACACTATGTTTCTCACAATTTCAGAGAATTCTGAGATAATCCTCTCGGATACCAATCCATGGACTTACATCAACTGTATTAATTCTTTATGAGTTTACTCTATTTTTTTTTTTTTAAAGATGATTTTTTAGAGCAGTTTTAGGTTCACAGCAAAACTGAGCAGAAAGCAGGTAGAATTCCCACACACCCCCTGCACATGCACAGCCTCCCCGACTATCAACATCTCCAACCTGAATGGTTCATTTGTCAAGACTCACAAAGCTGCACTGACACATCATTATCACCCAAAATCCCTGTTTCCATCAGGGATCACTCTTGGTGCTGTACATTCTACAGGTCTGGACAAATGTCTAATGGTGTGTGTCTGCCATTACAGCATCACAAAGAGTAGTTTCACTGCCCTAAAAATCCTCTGTACTCTCCCGATTCATCCCTCCCTCCCTCCAATCCCTGATCTTTTCACTGTCTCCATAGTTCTGCCTTATCCAGACTGTATAGCTGGAATTACAAGTATATAGCGTTTTCAGACTGGTTTCACTTAGTCTGCATCTAATGATCCTCTATGTCTTTTCATGGTTAGACAGCTCATTTCTTTGTAGTGCTGAACAGTATTCCATTGTCTAGATGTGCCACTGATTATTTACCCATTCAATTTACTGAAAGACATCTTGGTTGTTTCCAAGTTTTGGCAATTATGGATACAGCTGCTATAAATATCTGTGTGGCTGGGCATGGTGGCTCACACCTGTCATCTCAGCACTTTGGGGGGCTGAGGTGGGCAGACCACCTGAAGTCAGGAGTAGTCAGGAGTTCGAGACCAGCCTGGCCAACATCGTGAAACCATGTCTCTACTAAAAATACAAAAATTAGCCAGGCATGGTGACACACACCCGTAGTCCCAGCTATTTGGGAGGCTGAGGCAGAAGTGCTTGAACCTGGGAGGCAGAGGTTGCAGTGAGCCGCGATTGTGCCACTGCACTCCAGCCTGGGTGACAGAGCGAGACTCCATCTCAAAAAAAAAAAAAAAAAAAAAAAATGTGTGCAGGTTTTTGAGTGGATATAAATTTTCAGTTTGTTATTTTAAAATAATTGTCTCAAATAGGTAAG
>NW_012119599.1:3968858-3976521 GCF_000951035.1 Colobus angolensis palliatus | reverse complement strand
TATTTGGAGTGAAAAAAAAAAAAAATGTGTGCAGGTTTTTGAGTGGATATAAATTTTCAGTTTGTTATTTTAAAATAATTGTCTCAAATAGGTAAGAGTACACAAACCTATTTTCTAAGGTAAAGGATATTGGGATCTGCTAAAATACGGGGACATTTTCCTCACACACAAACACATCTACAATCTCAAGGGGCTCCCCTACTCTGAGAAGCCCACCTGTAGACAAGAGCTTAAAAACAAGGCTCTGCCATGTGCCAGCCTGAGCCAATACCCCTGCCAGAACGTAAACTTCCCAAGGAGTTTTATCTCTTTTATCTGTTTTGCTCACACCTGTGTCCCTAGTGCCCAGAACAGTGCCTGGCACACCTAGATGTGAATGAATCCCAGATGGTGGTAGGAATGGGTGTTTCAGAAAGAAATCACAGCTTGACCGCATTAGATCTGGTCAGAACAACCAACTCCCTAGTAAGCGTTTTTTGCTGTTGGCCAGACTCTCAGCTCATCCCTGTCACCAGGGTTACTAATACAAACACTAAGTTCTCTTTATCAACCACTTACTATGTAACAAGGACTATGCTGAATGCTTTCAATTCCTTAACTCACTGAATCTGCACAACATAATTCTGCTGATGAGGAACTGAGGAGGGAAGAGACGCATGCCCAGTAAGCTAGGATTCGAAGGCACTGCCTAGCTCTGAAGGAATCTGCTTCCTAATTTCATCTCTCCCCTCCCTATAAGCTCCTGAGGAACTGAGGAGGGAAGAGACACATGCCCAGTAAGCTAGGATTCGAAGGCACTGCCTAGCTCTGAAGGAATCTGCTTCCTAATTTCATCTCTCCCCTCCCTATAAGCTCCTGTCCCTTCCTTCTGCCTGGCCCCTGTGCCCAAAGTTGCTCCCCCCAACACCTCCCAGTGGTCTCCTGAGGCCTGAAGCCAGGAAGAGCCTTTGTGGCCATAGGTTCTGAGCCAGTCTCTTCTGGGGGCATTTCTGGAACCTGTGGTTGCTTCAGTCAGGACTCCTGCCAGGTCCTGCCTCCCCTTCTTTTCCTGCCTGCCTGAATACCAACAGGATGGCACACAAACCCGAAGGACATGAACAGCAAAACTCCATAGACCAGACAAGTCAGCTCCTCATGCTACTTATTCAGCAAATTTGTAGTAAATACTGTGTGCCAGGCACTGTGTGAGGTGCTGGGGACCTTGCCCTCCTGGGGCTTACATTCGAATGGGGAAGAAAGATCAGGATGAAAGCTACAGTATCCTATTAAGGAGAGGTAAATGCAATGAAGGAAAACACAGAAGGCAGGGAGAGTAACAGGGGATGCTGTGTTAGATGGTCAGGGAAGGCCTGAAGTTGACTCGAATGGCATGAGGGAGAGTCTGAGATCTGCGAGAAGGGTATTTCCCACTGAGGGAGGCGGAGTGCAGAGGTCCTGGGCTGCAGGAAGAACAGCCACAAAGCCCTGCGGCTTTAATAAGCAGTGGCTCACGCCTGTAATCCTAGCACTTTGGGAGGCCGAGGCGGGCAGATTACCTGAGGTCAGGAGTTCAAAACCAGCCTAGCCAACGTGGCTAGGCTGCAAAAATTAGCTGGGCGTGGTGGTGGGTGCCTGTAATTCCAGCTACTCGAGAGGCTGAGGCAGGAGAATAGCTTGAACCCAGGAGACAGACGTTGCAGTGAGCCAAGATCACGCCACTGCACTCCAGCCTGGGTGACAGAGCGAGACTCCGTCTCAATAAATAAATAAATAAACAAACAAATAAATAAATAAATAAAAATAAAGGGAGTGAGGGGAGGCAGTGAGAGAAGTCAGCAAGGTGACCAGAGGGCACAGGACTTTGTAAGCCATGCACAGGCAGACTTCGGATTTATTCTGGTAGATATGTAACGTCAGTGGAGGGGTATGTGTATGCGCGCAGCGCTTTGAGGTTAGATGGTGGTGATTTGCTCCAACTTAAATTTTAAAAGGGTCCTTCTGGCTGCTGTCCCTTGAGGCAGTGCCTCAGTCTCTGGGCCTTTGTCTCCTGCCTTGTCCCTCCTCTCCACCCCCCAACCCCTCAGCTCCTCACCTGTAGAGACTGAGGTCGGTGAACCAGTCCTGGACGACAATCACCACATGGCACACCGTGAAAAGGAAGGCAGCAATCTGGAGTGACTGAGGGTGGGCAGGAAGGAAGGGAGGTGAGGACCTCTTTTGTTTGGACTAATCAGAAGTCCCTGATCCCAGGACTCAGCTCAGGAGGCAGCAGGGCAAGGAGCCTTCAAGCAGCTACTGTGTGCCCAGCACTGTGATGGCACTTCTCTCACAGTCCATCCCTAACTCCGGAAAGGTGGGAATTATCACCCCCATTTTACACAGGCAGATGCTGAGGCTTCAAAGGGGTTGGGGTGGGAAATGACTTGCCTGAGAGGCAGAGCCAGGAGTTGAGCCGGTTCTGACTCTCAGTGCAGTCCTCTTCCTACAGCCCTTGGGGCAGCCAGGGCTCTTACGAAGCAGAAACTAATGGACCACCCATACCCAGCTCTTCGGATCCTGGGAGGATGGGGGTTGGGATGTAAAACCTCAGTCCTGGGCCTGGCTTGGCTCCCTCACCTGCATCTCAACGTAAGTGTGGGGAAGGTTGTACTCTGGAGGCAGTTTGCGGTCATTATTGATGAGATGGTCTAGGATAGAAGGGCTCAGGATGGGCTGCAGCAAGGAAGAGAACAGAATGTCAGGGAAAGGGCTGCTCACAGACACCCAAGTTTCACACGCTCGAGGCAAATACATCGCCTATCTCAGGACAAAACAAGGTCAGAAACAAAGGCAGGCAACTTCTCATTAGAACAGTAAGGGGAAGTTACAGAAAACACTCAAAGCTGACACACGTTTCCAACTCCTTTACAAATCACTGCTGCTCTCAAGCACCTCATGCCCAAAAAGAAATCGCTTTCTGCTAATGAATTTTTAATGTTTACTCAAATGAGTCATGTCCCTTAAAGACTCATTTTGTTGTCAGTTGTTTCAGACCCTTTCAAAACTTCGCTAAGATAATTACTTAGGTGAAAAAAAATGATTAGTGTGAAAACTGGTGAGAATTTTAAAAACTGCATCAGTATGTACAAGAATCAGTGGTGAGCTCACCAGACTTTTTTTTCTTAAAGGAACATTCAATCAAAAAACTTTTAAGACCTAAATTAAATTGGCCTGATAGTCTACTGGCTTCTTGCTGCAGTGAAATTCTTTTAGAAAGGGGCTTTCACAACTGCTCGCTTTCTCGAGCATCAAACACTGAGCAGTGCTCTATTCTGTCTTGTTTTGTTAACTTCTGTCCTCCTCTTCACAGGTCTCTTGACTCAGACCACAGCTGGTTTGGTTTGTCTCCAGGTCTCCATGGCCCCTGCACACAAGGCTCACATCACATTTGTAGATTTTCCACTCTGTGTCATCAGTGCCACAGTGATCTTCAGAACTCTGTTCCACCAACTATGAGTGCCCACTAAGGGCTAGGCCCTGTGCCCCAGCTCTCACCCTCAGAGCCAGGGCTCTGCTCTGAAGAGCTTCAGGCAGGCAGGGACTGGGAATAGACACGGTGGCAAATCACATGCTGTGGTGGGAGGTGCATATGGGCAACAGTGGAAGGGAGGAGCTTCTGAGAGGAGGCCACACCCCAGTGCAATCTTGAGGAAGAAGAAGGCATCAGCCAGGCAAAAACGCAAGGTGAGAGATTATTGTCCTGATACTGGTATCAATCACTAAGAGTGTTTAGCACCTAACTCCTGTTGGGTGCTGTCATTGGGACTTTACTTGCATCAATGCACTGAAACCTCACAAACCTCCTATGAGGTAGGCAATATTGTTTTTCCCACTTAAGAGAACTGAGGAATGAAAATAAATAGCTTGACAAGGTCACACAATTTGTTGGTAGTTTCAGGTAAAAACAGGAAATGCAAAGTTCAGAGAAGAGAGAGATCAGTGTGTGTGTGCTTGGGGTTTGGGGGGTCCTCCAGAGGTGAGGATAGGCGGTCTGAGGGAGTCAAGCCATACCCTCCGAATGCCAGCTTAAGGAATCTGGACTTTGCCTGAGAACAGAGGAGAAGCCGAGGAAAACTGCCAGGTAAACGCATGACCAGTCAGTTCTAATGACAGTGACCAGCCTGAGCACTAATCTTGTGCCAGGTCCTGGCCAAGCCCTTTGCCTGGACTGTTCCACTGAATCCTTGAAACTCCTAAGAGGCTGAGTACAGTTATCATCCCTACTTATAAAGAGCTGTGGGTTTTTTTTTTTTTTTTTTTTGAGACGGAGTCTCGCTCTGTCGCCCAGGCTGGAGTGCAGTGGCCGATCTCAGCTCACTGCAAGCTCCGCCTCCCAGGTTCACGCCATTCTCCTGCCTCAGCCTCCCGAGTAGCTGGGACTACAGGCACCCGCCACCTCGCCCGGCTAGTTTTTTGTATTTTTTAGTAGAGGCGGTGTTTCACCAGGTTAGCCAGGATGGTCTCGATCCCCTGACCTCGTGATCCGCCCGTCTCGGCCTCCCAAAGTGCTGGGATTACAGGCTTGAGCTACCGCGCCCGGCCTAGAGCTGTGGTTTAAGGGAGTTTAAAACTTAAAGTCACCCAGCTGGTAAGAATTAACAGGCAGGATCAGAACATATATTCTCCAGGGCCCACGCTTTTCAGCACTATACTAGAAGATCCTTTATGCTACTGTGTAGAAGGCGAATGAGATGGGGGCAAAATTGACAACAGACTAAGGGCCAAGAAAAGACACAACTTGCCCCAGGGCACCCAGCATGTCCATGGCTTGACTGGAAGCACACGGAATCCATGCAGGGTTCTGGCTTAATCACATTCCAGGAAGAGGCTCAATGCAGGATGTGGCAGGGTGGGGCAAAGGCAGGCGGGGCTGGCACCTGGGTGTCCAGGAAAACAATCCGTTCTTGGGTAATAAAGAAGTCGATGCCACTGGTCTGGTTTCCCCCTCGTTCCTTCATTTCAGCGCTCTGGGCCCGGAAAACATAAGCCCTGTGGAGAGGAGCAGGCAGGGGTATGTGAGAGCTCTGATTCTCAGCCTTGGAGGCATCCGAAGTGTAACCCTGTGAGC
This sequence comes from Colobus angolensis palliatus, assembly GCF_000951035.1. Classification (NCBI taxonomy): domain Eukaryota; kingdom Metazoa; phylum Chordata; class Mammalia; order Primates; family Cercopithecidae; genus Colobus; species Colobus angolensis. The sequence continues at coordinate 3,971,435 of NW_012119599.1, read as the reverse complement.
CGAGCATGTGAGCCATGGTACCCTGCCTGTTCCCTAAGCTTTCCATCTGCCTGTTCCCTAAGCTTTCCACCCATGTCAGGGGGTGGGAGGCAGGGGCAGTGCATGTTTTGAAGCACACTTCACTCCTACCCATAATGAGATCCATTAGTTCAACTGATGAAGCCAGTACACTGAGGTGTTGAAGGGCAGAGACTCTGCCAGTCTGCCAGGATTCAGATCTCAGCTCTCCCTCTTCCTGGCTATGTGGCTTTAGGTACATTCCTTAACCTTTTTCCATTCGTTTCCTCATCTGTAAATGGGGATAACCACATGATCAAAACTCTGTGTATTACTGTGAGGTCGGTATGTGTAAAGCCCTTAGAATGGTGCCTGATACATAGTGATATATACTTTCAGCTATTAATTACCAAATAAACCTGCTAGATCCCAGGCACTGGAGAGAGAGCATTGAGTGTCCTCCACTCCCACAGTGAGGGAGTTCTGGTCTTGTTCCCAGCATCTTCCCCGTCAGGTGAGTCTCCCTCACTTCTACGTGTGCTGGGTGCTGGGAATATGAGGGCAAAGAAGGAAGAGCTGGGGCCGGGCGCGGTGGCTCACACCTGTAATCCCAGCACTTTGGGAGGCCAAGGCGGGCGGATCACAAGGTTAGGAGATTGAGACCATCCTGGCTAACCTGGTGAAACCCTGTCTCTACTAAAAACACAAAAAATTAGCCGGGCATGGTGGCGGGCACTTGTAGTCCCAGCTACGCGGGAGGCTGAGGCAGAAGAATGGCGTGAACCCAGAAGGTGGAACTTGCAGCGAGCCGAGATCGCGCCACTGCACTCCAGCCTGGGCGACAGAGCAAGACTCCGTAAAAAAAAAAAAAAAAAAAAAAAAAGAAGGCAGAGGCAGAGCTGGGCCTTGCCCTAAACCACTAAGTTCAACTTGGTGACTCTGTCACTTGGGCAAAGCGATTTTACCTTTTGAAATCTGTAAAATCAGGGTAATAGTACCTACCTCTCAAAGAGTAATTTCTATCTCACCCCAAGATACATAATCTGTTGTCTGACACACAGCAGGCATCCTTCCACTTTACAAACATTTTACGGAAAACCTCTTATTTGCCAGATACCAGAATATAGCAGTGAACAAAAAAGACTAACTTGGCTTCTGTGGAGCTTCTGGTTTAGTTTACAAATTACCAGAAATCAGTAACTGTGGGTGTTAGAAAGAAGAGGCGTGCAGTGCTCCAAGCGCAGATCACTTAGTTGCTGGAGCCAGGAAGGGCTGCCCTGGAGAGGGAAATGACAATGCTGAGGCTGAGAGAGAAAGAGGGAGTTAATTGGCGCTGGTGGGGGATGGACGCAGAGGAAGGCTGTGTCGGCAGAAGGTAGGTGGTTTGTTGTACCAGCACTCAAAGACCAGCATGGAAAGAGCAGAAAGATGGTGTGTGTGGGAGGGAAGGGAGCAAGAGGCTACAGACCCTTGTGGGGCGTGGTAAGGCTTTGGCCTATGAGCCTGGAGAAGCTGCTGGGAGATCTAAGTAGAGCAGTGACAGGATCCAATTGTGGTTGGAAAGGTCCCCCTTGCTGCTATGTGGCGAGGACCGTAGGGTGGAAAAAGTGGAGGCAGGCTTACAAGGCCCAGTGCCATAGTGCCTCCCTCTGCCTCTCTGGCCTTATCTCCTACCCCTCCCCTTCCAAGGCTGCCATGCTCTTCTGCACACACTCTGGGCAAGCTCCCACTTTAGAGGCATTGATTGTGCCAGTCTCGCTCATTGGAATGTTCCTCCAAGCATGCTTTTTCTCAAACGTTCCCCTTAGGAAGGCCTTCCCTCACCATCGTATTTAAAACTACAAACTAGTCTGGGCAACACAGCAACACCTCATCTCTACCAAAAATTAAAAAAAATTATTAATGGCGTGGTGGCTCATGTCTGCAATCCCAGCGCTTTGGGAGGCCAAGACAGGAGGATCACTTGAGGTCAGAAGTTCAAGACCAGCCTGACCAACATGGTGAAACTCTGTCTCTATTAAAAACACAAAAATTAGCTGGATGCGGTAGTGCATGCCTGTAATCCCAGCTACGCAGGAGGCTGAGGCAGGAGAACTGCTTGAACCTGGGAGATGGAGGTTTTAGTGGGCCGAGATTGAGCCACTGCACTCCAGCCTGGGTGACAGAGCAACACTTGTCTCAAAAATAAAAAATATATAAATTAGCCAGGCATGGTGGTACACAAATGTAGTCCCAGCTACTCAGAAGGCTGACGTGAAAGGATCACGTGAGCCCAGTCTGGGCAACACAGTGAGATCCTGTCTCTACAAAAAATTAAAAAATTAGTTGGGCATGGTGGTGCATACCTCTGGTCCCAGCTACTCATATGGTCGAGGTGGGAGGATGGCTTGGGCCCAGGAGTTCAAGGCTGCAGTGAAGCCATGATCACGCCACTATACTCCAGCCTGGGTGACAGAGCAAGACCCTCATCTCTTAAAAAATAGTAAAAATGGCCGGGTGCAGTGGCTCAAGCCTGTAATCCCAGCACTTTGGGAGGCCGAGACGGGCGGATCACGAGGTCAGGAGATCGAGACCATCCTG
>NW_012119599.1:3935395-3968673 GCF_000951035.1 Colobus angolensis palliatus | reverse complement strand
AAAAAAAAAAAAAAAAAAATAGTAATAATTTTTAAAACCTGTAACCTAGGCCCAACATCACCTCCCTATAACCCCTTTCCCATTTTGTTACATTCTAATGTGCCAAACAGTGTGTTTACTTTGTTTACTATCTCCCCTCTTAAAACATAAGCCCCATGAGGGCAGATTTTTTCCAGTTTTGTATACCGTTGTATCCCCAGCACCTGGAACAGTGCCTGGCACAGAGTAAGCAATTAATACAGTACTTGTCAAACTGAATTAAATCACGCAGACCAGATAGAAAACTCTTGGCATCCTCCATGTAAGATATTAATGGCTTGGCCTAAGGAGGTGGGAGTGAAGGAGGGAAGAAACAGATGACTAAGAGAATCAGGACTTGGCCGGGCGCGGTGGCTCACACCTGTAACCCCAGCACTTTGGGAGGCCGAGGTGGGCAGATCACCTGTCAGGAGTTCGAGACCAGCCTGGTAAACATGGCAAAACCCCATCTCTATTAAGAACATAAAAATTAGCCGGGCATGGTAGTCGCAGCTACTCAGGAGGCTGAGGCACAAGAATCGGTTGAACCCAGGAGATGGAGATTGTGTTAAGACGAAATTGTGCCACTGTGCTCCACCCTGGGCGACAGAGCAAGACTGTCTTCAAAAAAAAAAAAAAAGGGAGAGAGAGAATTAGGAGGCCAAACCTAGACCCGATGAAAAGAGTTGATATTAAAGTCTACCACACCACAGGCTGACGTGGCTCAAAAAGACAAGCTGGGCGACAGGATTCTCTCTACCTCAGGAATCTGAACTGGGCGCCATGGGGAAAATCTGCTAGTTGGGGTGAAAAGCTGAAACGGAAAGAATGTTATCTAAGACCTCGAGCTGTTCCAAAGTGGAGCCAAACTGAGTCATGAGTGAGCAGAAAACAGCAAGGAGAGAGGCAGAGGAAACTCACAGCTCCAGCTCTATGGGATGTGTATTCACGCAACAGTGGTCTTCACCTTTTCTAGACCTCCATCAGCCCACTCTGAGATCTGGTCCAAACTAGGGACCTTTTCCCTAGAAGAAAAGCCTGACTGCAAATGTGTGTAAAATTCTGCACATGGCTAGGGGTGGTGGCTCACACCTGTAATCCCAGCACTTTGAGAGGACAAAGCGAGAGGATTGCTTGAGTCCAACAGTTTGAGACCAGTCTGGGCAACACAGGAAGATGCCATCTCTACCAAAAAAGTTAAAACCTAGCTGGTGTGGTGGCATGCCTCTGTAGTCCCAGCTACTTGGGAGGCTGAGGTGGGAAGATCACTTGAGCCTGGGAGGTAGAGGATGCAGTGAGCTATGATCATGCCACTGCACTTGAGCCTGGGTGAAAGAACAGGACCATGTCTCAAAAATAAATAAATGAAATTCTGCATATCCTGTTAAGGGGTTAATGGACTCAACGCTCATCCATGGAGGCCAGGGTAGTATCGCCTGCTTTACAAAAAACAGATCCCTGTATTTTTAGGTAACTTCAATGTGTCTCTGTTCTTTATCACCCCAGTGGCTACCATCCATTCTCATTCCCCATTTTGATTCTTCCTTAATGAGATGTTTGTCTCCCCCATTCCCAAATTCCTATCTTTTTCCTTTTCCTTCTCTGCCCCCAGTTTCGGGACCTGGTTCTTAAGCTCTCCCCTCCCCAGTACCTGCTCCTGTGCCCTTATGCTTTATCTTCATAATCACATTCCATCCTCACTCAAGAATGTTGTTCCGGCCAGAGAATCCTCATGTGTGATCCTCCCCAGCCTAGAGAAGCAGAGCCATTTTGCCACGGTGACGCAGTAGGACTGAGGCTGGTACAGAAATCACTCTCTGTCTCCAGATCTCTTTCCCCACCCTATTTCTCAGCTCGTATCAGCTACCATCCTGTGAGTACTTGCTGTGTGCCAGGTATTCATTAACTTTTGCCTTCTTGATCTTACTTTATCCTCCAAAAATCTACTTGGACAGGGGATACTGGAAATGAAGTGACCTGCCCAAGGTTAACCAGTTATGGAGCAGGGCTGAGCCTGAGGTGGGCCCAAATCCAAAACTTTAACAACTACATCATCCCACTTCCTGTCTACGGCCTGTACCATTTTCTGGGGCCAGGTAAGAAGGGAGGGAGGGCGGGAGGGAGGAACAGGATTGGATGCCTTGGAGCTACACAGATTTAGTCCAGCCCATTATCATCCTCATCTCATGAAGACACTGAGGCCTAGGGAAGAAAAGCAACTTTCCAAAGTCCTTTGGTAACACCACTTGCAACACCTGAGCCCACCTTGCCCCTACCCCCGGTGGGTGCCCACCTCCCTCCTGCACCCTACCTGATAGCCCCTCACCTCTGGTCTTCCTCTGGAGTGTTGGCTGACAACAACGACATCACCATGGACTTGCCTGTCCCTTGGAGCCCCAGGACACCAACCACCAACACATCAGTCTGATCCAGCAGGTACTGTGGGAAAATACAGAAATAAGACTCTGACAAGTCTGTCAGTTGCTGGAGCTGGAATCAGAGGGGGGACTCCAGAGACCCTTGTGGCTCCCCCATCTGCCTTATCATATAGGAAGAGAAACTCCTATGGTCGCAACCCCTTCAGCTAGGCAGAGGGAGTCTGTTCCGTGTCATGGTAGCATTATGTCAAATGTTCTAGACACAAAGAACAGTGTCTGTGAGAACTCTGAAGTAGAAAAGAGCCTAGCATGGTCAAGAAGCTAAAAGGAAGTCAGCGTGGCTGGACACAGCGGGAAAAAGGGAAATCTGATCTTGGAGAAGCGAAAGTGAGTCACAGGAACAGAGGGCAGGTTGGAGAAGATAGGACTTGGCGACTGAGGGCTACTGGCACAGATTCCTGGGAAACCTGGGAAAGCACATGAAAGGGAGTGGTGTGCAAACAGGAGCCACCCAGGCTCTCATCTGTGTGTTTTTTTGTTTTGTTTTACATTCATATGCTGTTGTCTGTGGGATTTAAGAGCCCCTCTGGAAATTACTGAGACCAACCCGGGGCCACCAGCTCTGCTGACTTTCACCACCAGGGGGTGTAAGAGACACTCCTCAAGGAAAAAGCTACCTCCTGAACTGTGGCTGCTGCTCCTTAGAATTACCTTAAAATTGTTTTGTTTTTCAAAAGCGAATCCTACAGGCCAGGTGTGGTGGCCTATGCCTATAATCCCAGCACTTTAGGAGGCCAAGGCAGGAGGATTGCTTGAGGCCAGGAGTTCAAGACCAGCCTGGCCGACATGGTGAAACCCCATCTCTACCAAAAATACAAACACTGGCTGGGTGCAGTGGCTCACACCTGTAATCCCAGCACTTTGGGAGGCCAAGGCAGGCGGATCACCTGAGGTTGTGAGTTCGACACCAGCCTGACCAATATGGAGAAACTCCATCTCTACTAAAAATACAAAATTAGTTGGGTGTGGTGGTACATGCCTGTAATCCCAGCTACTTGGGAGGCTGAGGCAGGAGAATTGGTTGAACCCGGGAGGCACAGGATGCAGTGAGCTGAGATCGTATCACTGCACTGCAGCCTGGGCAACAAAAGTGAAATTCTGTCTCAAAAAAACAAAAAAAAAATACAACTATGTGTGTGTGGTGTCGCACACTTGTGGTCCCAGCTACCTGGGAGGCTGAGGCTGGAGAACTGCTAGAACCTGGGAGGTGGAGGTTGCAGTGAGCCGAGATGGTGCCACTGCACTCCCGCCTAGGCAACAGAGTGAGACCGTCTCCTAAATAAATAGAGCAAACCCTGGGCCCAATTAGAATTTAATGTGCTTTAACTCATTAAAGCTGAATATCCACTTTGGGAGGCCGAGACGGGCAGATCACGAGGTCAGGAGATCGAGACCATCCTGGCTAACATGGTGAAACCCCGTCTCTACTAAAAAATACAAAAAAAAAAAACTAGCCGGGCGAGGTGGTGGGCGCCTGTAGTCCCAGCTACTCGGGAGGCTGAGGCAGGAGAATGGCATAAACCTGGGAGGCGGAGCTTGCAGTGAGCGGAGATCCAGCCACTGCACTCCAGCCTGGGCGACAGAGCAAGACTCCGTCTCAAAAAAAAAAAAATAAATAAAGCTGAATATCTAGGGATGCCCTGTTCAACCAATAGGCATTGATCATACATGGCTATTTAAATAAGATTAAACAACATTAAAAATTGTTTGGTTGTACTAGCTACATTTCAAGTGCTCTAAAGCCACATCTGGAAATAGTGGCTACCATGCCGGACGGATAGTTCAAATATATATGATCTTCATCACTCCAGAAAGTTTTCCTTAATAGCGCTGAAGGGTAGGGCTTGGCTCTTTGTTTTCTGAAAGCTCCCCAGTTAATTCCAATGTCAGAGTGGACATAGAAGTGGCAGGGGCAAGGCAATAAATGGACTTGAGGCTCTGCTAGTAAGTCCAGGCTGCTGGGTAGGAGAGGTGACACCTCTGGGAGAATCTGAGCAGGTGTGTGACAGGTCTAGGGGAGAAAAAGTGGAAGAGGGGATACAAAGTCTGGGAGACTGGAGGTATGTATGATGATCTAAGAATGTGAGGTCTGAACTTGAGCAGGGGGTGCTGGGATGGATGGGGGGGCATTCAAAATGGTGAACACCGAGACAGCATGGGTTTCTTGTTCTTTTATTCACTTTTTTTTTTTGACACAGGGTCTCACTCTTGTTGTCAAGGTTGAAGTGCAATTTCATGATCACAGCTCTCTGCAGCCTTGACCTCCTGGACTCAAGTGATCCTCTTACCTCAGCCTCCTGAGTGGCCTGGATGCCTGCCACCATGCCTGGCTAATTTTTATATTTTTGGTAGAAATGGAGTATTCCTATGTTGCCCAGGCTGGTCTTGAACTCCTAGGCTCAGGCGATTCTCCTACCTTGGCCTCCCAAAGTGCTGGGATTACAGGCATGAGCCACAGCAAGGGTTTCAACCAAATAAGAAGGGTACTGGGGCAGGGTCGAAGAGACTCCCCTGCTGCGGATAGCACAGGAGATCCCAGGGGTCCTGGGGTGGTAGGGACGGTACCTCTTTACTAATCAGTACCAAAGTAGTTCGGTATTTTACCAACTAGCAAGCACAGCTGAGCTAGCTGAAAAATTCAGCTCTGGTGAGATGAGAATGTTCTGATTCTACCCCATCTCACTGCTGTAAGTTGCCTGAAAGCTCTCCAGTCTGGTGTTGCCTACCAAGAGGTGGAGGAAGGGGTGGAGGATCAGAGGATGCAGGACGTGTGGAAGCTCAGGCAGGGAGGGGCCCGTCGGTACCTCAATGGCACTATCACACCAATTCATCTGCTCATCCACCAACTTGATGCTGTGCTTCATGCGCTCTGGGGGCAGCAGTTTGGCCTGGCCCACCACAGCTGGAGATTGGAGAAAGCAGGAGACAGAGAATGCAGTGAGGGTCTGTGAGGAGATGCCAGTTCCCAACCCGGTCCTGCCCGGCCCCAACTCACGGTCCATGGCTGCTGGGGCGGCAGTCCCCATGCCCCGGTTCTGGATCTGGTACACAGGCTGTGTGGGTCTCTGCCCCTCCTTCTCCCCCTTGGGTGGCGCAGGGGCTGCAGGGGGTGGTGGGGCGGTGCCCTCAGGGGTAGAGGCACCTGTCACGGCCACAGGCCCCTTCCCCTCCTCCCGTGGCTTCATGAGGACGATGGGCTTCTCCAGAGGGGCTGGAGCAGGCGGGGCAGCAGGGGCTGTTGGAGGTGGTGGCTGCTTTGACTACAGAGGTAAAAAAGTTTCCGTCAATGGGGGCAATCCCTTCCCTAATGGCTCCCCTCCTCCCTCCTTCTCTGCTCACCCGCTCTGCTGGAGGTTTTGAGAGGATGATGGGGGTTTTCTGCATGACGGAAGTGCTTGTCTCTTCGCTGGCATCCTGTGGTGAGGCAGGTCAGTTACTCAGGAATGGCTCACTGGCTCTCCTGGACATTTCAGATCTTTATGTGCCATGAACTATTCTAAATGCTGAAATACATTAACTACCTTGATCCTACCAACAGCCCTGTGAGATAGATACTATTATTACCCCCACTTTACAGATGAAGAAAACGAAGCCCAGAAAGGTTAAGCAGATTGCCCAAAGTCACAAAGCCCAGGCAGCGTGGCTGCAGAACCAAATCCTCAAGCATTCTGCTCAGCTGCCTCTGTGAGGCAACAAGCCCAGGTGGAAAGGAACTAGGAGCTAGACAGGTCTGGGTGCAAACCTGGTCCTGCCTCGTGTTGGCTGTGTGAACTTGAGTAAGAAGCCAGTCTCACCACCTTCACTTATGCTTCATTTTCCCATCTGTGAGTGGGTACGGGAATTCCTTCCTCACAGGATTATGATGAGAATGAAAGGAGACAGAACTCCTCAAGTGCCTAGTGTGGCACCTGACACATGGCAAGTGCTCATATGTGAGAGCTGCTGGTGGCACTTGCTATCCTGATCACCTCTGCTCTCAGCCCCGCTGCTGCTCTAGCAAAGCTGGCAGGCTGATCCTACGCCTTGACCTCTTCGTGCCTCCCCGACTCACCCTCAGTCTGCTGAAGACGGGAGAAATCTGAGTCTCAGTCCCGTTCTTTCTCTGGTTCCTTGAGGAACCTCAGGAGAGTCTTGACCCCTCACTGCTTCTGTTTCTTCACCAACATACTGAGGACACTTACTTAAATCCTGCTCACTTCACTGGCTTACGGTGAAGAACAAACAAAAAGATGATGTGAAAGTGCTTCGAAAAGAAATTTCAAGGGAAAAACTACAGGAGGAGAGGCTGTGGACTTCCAGGAGGCTAGGAAGGGGGAGATGATACAGGCTGAGTATCCCTTATCTGAGATGCCTGGGACCATAAGTGCTCTGGATTTGGGATTTTTTGAACTTTGGAATATTTGCATATTTACTGGTTGAGCACCCCAAATCCATCTGCTGCAAGGCTCCAATAAACATTTCCCTTAAATGTCATGTTGGTGCTCAAAACGTTTTGAATTTTGGAGCACTTCAGATATTCAATCTGTGCCTGGGATGAGCACTGCGAGGGCGGAGAGAAGACACACAGATATACCCACGTGGCAGAATGTAAAGCACTGGTGCCTGACTAGCACAGAGGAAGCAGGGGAGAGGTGAGGGAGGCATTCAGGATGAGGCCCAATGGGCTGTCACTGATATGGGAGAAAAAATGGGAAGAGGAAAAATGGCAGAAAGATGCTGAGGTCAGCAGGGGACACAGAGGATGAGAAGCCCATGGGTGTGACAGGAGGCTGCCAGGGCTCAGAAGCACATTTAGAGACAAAGATGAGATTTAGGAGTTGCTTGTTCAGGAATTAAACCTGAAGGTGTGGTGGGGTAACATTCCCCAGGAGGGCATTATGTGGAAGGAAGAGAGACTACGCGTTCTCATTTATGCTGTGGCCCAAGAGAAGGAGCAAGTAAGAGCCCAGCTCACTGTGAATAAACTATTCTTCATGTTTGTACAGTTTGATAGCTCAGAAGCTGGCCTCAACTGTTACCTACTTCCACCCTACCAGACATGTCTGAGGTGGACAGGGCCCTAGAGAAAAAAGCCCAGGGGGCAGGTTCAGGCAGTGAGTCACCTAAGCACAGATGGGAGTGAGGCAGGGCCTGGGCACAAGCCGATCCCTCCTGATTCCCAGCCCAGGGCACTCTCTACAGCAGGCAGAGTGATGCTATACGTGAGACTAAGCTGGACCTGGATCTGAGTCCTGGACCCAAAGTTTATTGACTCTGATTTTGGCAAAGTCCCTTCACCTCTGGGGCTCATTTTCCTCATTAGTGAAAATCAGATCTATCACAGAATCTACTTCATGGGGTAGCTGTAAGGGTTCAGGAAGACCCAAAGGATGTGAAGAACTTTGTACACTGCAAGCCCAGTGTAGGCTGCTCAGTAAAAAGAAACAGAAACAGTTGTTGTTGTTATGACATGACTCTTTAAAACATGAGCTATGAAACCTCTCGGCTCAAACTCTCCAATGCCAATTTCACTCAGTGAAATACAAAGTTCTTTCCAAGGCCTACCAAGTCCAACATGATCTGGCCCCAGTTAACTGACTTCATCTCCTCTCTCCCTCCTCCTTCACCCATTGCAGCCATCCTGGCCTCCTCTGGCTACTCCTTGAACACGCCAGATATGGGCCACCTCAGGGCCTTTGCGCTTGCTGTTCTGTCTAGAATGCTCTTTATCTCAGATGTTGGCATGGCTTATTCCCTCCTCTCCTGAAAGCCTCTGCTAAAAAGTCACCTCTTCAGAGAGACCTTTTCTGACCATGTTACCTAAAACAGTCTCCTTTATCACTGTCCACCTTCTTTATCCATGAGGGCAGTAGGTTTTCTTTACAGATATATCCCGGGCATCTGGATTAGTGCCTGGCACATGGCAGGTGCTCAATAATCATTTGTGGAGCCAAACAGATACACGAATGCTGCTCCTGGGTCCGGACACTCACCCGTCTCTCTCTTTCCCATGGTGCAATGTAGTCCCTCTCCCGACCACCAGGCCCAGAGAGATTCTGGGGGCCACCAGAGCCAGGCTCCTTCCACCGTCGCCGCCGCTCTATCCCATAGAGTCCAGGCTGACTGTGTCCAGACTCAGACATGGTCACCTATGGAGGGAATGAGGGGATTTCAGGATGAAAGAGTCTCTTCCTACTCTACTTGGTATATTCTAGACTATACGAAGTCCCTTCCTTCCTTTTCTTTGGAGATGAAGTCTCTCTGTCGCTCAGGCTAGAGTACAGTGGCCTGATCTTGGCTCACTGCAACCTCTGCCTCCCGGGTTCAAGTGATTCTTCTGTCTCAGCCTCCCCAAGTAGCTGGAATTACAGGAACCCACCACCATGCCCGGCTAATTTTTATATTTTTAGTAGAGATGGTGTTTCACCATGTTGGCCAGGCTGGTCTCGAACTCCTGACCTCAGGTGATCCACCTACCTTGGTCTCCCAAAGTGCTGGGATTACAGACATGAGCCACGGTGCCCAACCAAGGCTCTTCCTTTCTTCTTCTTTTTTTTTGAGATGGAGTTTTGCTCTTGTCGCCCAGGCTGGTGTGCAATGGTGCGGTCTCGGCTCACTGAGCCTCCGCCTCACAGATTCAAGCAATTCTCCTGCCTCAGTCTCCTGAGTAGCTGGGATTACAGGTGCCCGCCACCACACCCGACTAATTTTTTTTGTATTTTTAGTAGAGATGGTGTTTCACCATGTTGGCCAGGCTGGTCTCGAACTCCTGACCTCAGGCAATCCACCCACCTCAGCCTCCCAAAGGGCTGGAATTACAGGTGTGAACCACCGCGTCCGGCCAAGGCCCTTCCTTTCAACAGAGCTCTGGGCCTGTGGTAGCAATTGCAAGCTGGCTCCCAACATCTACTCCCGACTTCTTCCAAAAAAGTAAAACCCTCAGTTCTGAGCTAGGTACATGGCTATCCACAACAAACTTCTCATCCTTGTTTGCAGTTAGGTGTGGCCATGTGAGTAAGTACTTTCTGGCTATGGTATGACACTAGAAGTGTGGCTGGGCAGCTTCCAGAAACTTCCCTTCACAGACTCTGGCACATGCCTTTTGCCCCTTCCTCCCACTGACAGGAATGTGGGTGTGGAGGTTGGAGCTCAAGCAGCTATCCTGGGCTGTAAGGCAACTTAATGGAAGGTACAATAAAACAAGACACAAGGTTGGGGGGTTCCACGTTAACCCTGAATTGCCTACTTCAAGAGGCAGTGAAAAACAAATACACACCTATCTCTTACTTGCAGCCAAAACTATTCCTGACTATTAAAATGTTCCAACATAAATAAACTCATAGGGGCAAGTTCACGTAAAAATAGGATATTCTCCTTAACAAAATGCAGCAAGGCATTTGCTTACAAACCAGCAATGTGATCCTCAGTCCAACAGCTACTCTTGATTATCCATTACTAGTGTATGTCATGGTGGGGCTCCAGCACTCAAGGGCCTGTTTTCACCTGGTATCCCACTACATTTCAGTGTCTGTCTGTCTTCCGTTCCTGACGGTCTGCCTTCCCTCCCAATGAATTTCATTTCAAGGTATCCCCCGTGTTTACTCTATTTGACATGTTATATAATGTCTGGCTATCTACGCAACCCACTCTCCACCATTTTAGTATCTGTTTACAGGTCCTTAGAGAGTTTTCCAGCTGTTCACACATCATTCTAGGGTAGCCTTTGCTACTTAACTGTTTGTAGAACTCAATGGGGCTATCTGCTGAAGCTCAGAGGTCAGGCTGACAAAGTGTGTGGCCTAGGGGCCCAATCTGGTCTGCCTTCTGTTTTTGTAAATAGAAAGTTTTATTGGAACATGGCCACATCCATCAATTTACAAATTGTCTATGGCTGCCTTCTTGATGCAATGGCAAAGCTGAGTAGTTGAGACAGACAATACGGTCTGCAGGGCCTAAAATAATTACTCTCTGGCCTTAACAGAAAGTTTTACTGAATGGCCGAGTATGGTGGTTCACACCTTTGGGAGGCCAAGACAGGAGGACTGCTTGAGCCCAGGAGTTCGAGACCAGCTTGGGCAACATAGCAAAATCCTGTCTCTATAAAACATTTTAAAAAGAAAAAAATAGCTGGGCATGGTGGCATGCACCTGTAGTCCTGGCTACCTAGGAAGCTGAGGTGGTGGGATTGCTCGAGCCTGGGAGGTCAAGGCTGCCATGATCATGCTGCACCACTGCACTCTAGCCTGGGAAACAAAGCAAGACCCTGTCTCAGAAAAAAAAAAAAGCAGAACCCTGTCTCAAAAAAAAAAGTTTGCTGACCCTTGCTTAGCTTGGAAGTATCTGTTAAATCCCTCCATGAATCCTCCCCAGCCCAACCTCATAACGACATAAACAGGTCCCTCTGAGACTCTCCAGAACTGAAGGGTCTGTTTACAAGAGAGAGTCATAATTTTGCTAGCCAGACAAGTGGCTTGTCTAGCTCCTCTCTTACTGTGTGCTACATGACCTCTCCCCCAGCCACAAGCCAGGTTGAAGACTGCTTTCCTAGACAGAGGAGGACAAGGGCCTGTTTACAGATGCTCAGGGAAAATGACTCATTCAATACTGAAATAACTGCTTACAGTCTCGGATGGAGATTCTCCCCAGAATCTGAGACTCCTCCCTCCCTTGCAATTAAGTGTCTTTACACATTATTCCGAAATCTACCCAGTGCTTAAGTACCTGTCTTCATGTCTCAACTGGGATTCCGTCCAGCCCTAAAATTTCTGTTTACCTGCCTATGAGGATGCCCTTTCCTGTGCAAAGTAAGCGCTCCCATGTGTGTGCTTGTCTTTTTTTTTTTTTTTTTTTGAGACAGAGTCTTGCTCTTTTGCCCAGGCTGGAGTGCAGCAGCGCGATCTCAGCTCACTGCAGCCTCTGCCTCCCGGGTTCAGGCAATTCTCCTGCCTCAGCCTCCCAAGTAGCTGGGATTACAGGCGCGTACCACCAGGCCCGGCTAAGTTTTGCATTTTCAGTAGAGACGGAGTTTCGTCATGTTGGCCAGGCTGGTCTCGAACTCCTGGCCTTAAGTGATTCGCCGGCCTCCGCCTCCCAAAGGGATGGGATTCCCCGCGTGAGCCACAGTGCCTGGCCTCCCTGTGCCCTTTATTCTGGGAGCTTCCACGGTATCTGAATGTGGGGAGTTCCTTGGAACTTAAGAGCCCACCTAAGCCAGGTGTGGAGGTTACAGTGAGCCGAGATCGTGCCATTGCACTCCAGCCTGGGCGACAGAGCGAGACTCTGTCTCAAAAAAAAAAAAAAAAAAGGCCCACCCCACATGCAAGCTGGGGACTTCCAATGCTGTTTCCGGGCTCCTTTGGGGGATTCCCCCCAAACTTAGGAAAGCCGGTCTATTTAAGTGTCTACTGATGGACTTCTAGGGTGACTTCCCGAAAACTAACAATCGAATTTACATATTTTTGGTGAGTGTCTCCTCAGTGCTTAGGCATCGCTTCACACACTCCCTTCGGGAATCTCCCAGAACCTCAGTGACTATTCGCAAATATTTGGGGAGACTCTCCCGATTCCTGAGTATGTAAGCCCACTTCGTGGGACACTCCCCACCCCAGAACTGTAGTCGATTTGCACATTTTCCTAAGGACTCCCGAGGATTTAAACTTCTCTCTACGCGGTTCTAGAGGGGGGCCTCCCTGGATTTAGGCATTGATTTACAAAGCTTCCCTCAGGGAACCCAACTCAAGTTTCTCGTTACGCGTTATTGGGGCGGCCTCCCCAGTACTTGACGGGCAGTTTGCAGGCTCTACTTGGATCTCGCAGAGCATTAGTTTCTTATTTACACGTTATTTCCGTCCCCTGCCCCCATTCCTGCCAACCCAGTATCGAAATGACGAGCCCCGGACCCCTACTCAGTGCCGCACCCCTGCCGGACAGCCCAGCGACCTTTTAATAGCCAAGGCGAGGGCGGGGCCTGCCGGTGCGCGAGCCTCGCGCGGACTCGCGGCCCTCTTACCTAAGGCGGCTGCTGATTGGTTCTCGGGGCGCGGTGTCGGTCCTCCCGTGACGGGAGTCGGGTGGGGGCGGCGAGGCTGACCCCAGCCACCCGCCTGTAAATGGCGTCTGGGGGCCAGGAACGTGCGAAAGAGAGAAAGTGGGCACCCCCCACTCCGAAACTGGCCTCGGCGCCCGGGCCCCTAAGGAAAGCTGGCCCGAAGGAGGAAGAGGAGGAGAAAGTAATGCGGGGCCAAACTGAGATCAGGTCCCTCAGGCTGATGGTCCTGCGCATGCGCTGAGGGCTGGCAGCGCGAGAACCGAAAGCGCGCGCCGGACGGAGCATGCGTGGACGGAGGCGGTCGACTTCAGCACGCATGCGGGTTCCGGAGGGGGAGGCGGGAGGACGCCGCGGCTCTGACTCAATGCGCGTGCGCGCGATTGGGGCTTGAGGGTGGGGAGATGAGTAGGGAAAGGGATACGCCGAGGAGCGGGAGGGGAACCTGGGGTTCGAGTTGTGCCTCTTCAGTGATGTTGGCGGGATGCGGTGGGGTGGGGCGACAGGGAGGAATTTCACTGTTCTGGGCTCAGTGCCAAGAACACATGAATGAATCAGACTTGGCGTGCGTCCTGGAAGACACCCCAGCCTCTGGAGAGACTGCCAGGGCGTCAAATCACTTAGGAAAGGGCGCGGGTCCGGTTGGACCTTGAAGGACAGACAGGCGAGGGCACTCCAGGGGACAGCTAAGCAAAGGCGGCGAAGACCCCGGGGGAGAGGTCCATACTCGCTTGGATTCAGGGTACTCCAGGGTGGGAGGTGAGGCAGCAGAGTAGGCAGATCAGACCCTGAAGGGTCTCCTGTGTCAGTTTTATCCTTAAGGCCTGGGAGATGCAGAATGGTCTGAGAGAGAACCATGTTTAAAACCCTCGAAGGCTGCGTTGGAGGATAGACTCTGCTCCACGTTCGAAAATTTAAACACCCGTGGGCGGAGTCTTGCGCGCGCCGAAGAGGAGCATTGGGCGAGGGGCGCGGCCTGGGAGCGCATGCGCAGTCGAAAGGGTCGGCGGTTCTCTAGTGGGCAGACTGCGTGAATGGGAAAGTTCTAGCTTCTTATTTGAATTTCTTTATTTTTATTTTATTTGTTTATTTAGAGACGGAGTCTCACCCTGTCGCCCAGGCTGGAGTGCAGTGGCACGATCTCGGATCACTGCAACCTCCACCTCCCGAAATTCAAGCGATTCTCCTGCCTCAGCCTCCCAAGTAGCTGGGATTACAGGCGCCTGCCACCATGCCTGGCTAATTTTTTTGTATTTTTATTAGAGATGGGGTTTTGCCATGTTGGCCAGGCTGGTCTCGAACTCCAGACTGCCCGCCTCAGCCTCCCAGAGTACTAGGATGACAGGCGTGAGCCAACGTGACTGGCCTAAAAAATGTTTTATAAAATTGTATTTGAACGGGTATTAACATGTACATACACAATTCAAGCCTCTCTGGCTGTATACAATAAAAGTAAGTCTCCACCTCTGGTTCCCATTTTCCTTTTCTAAAGCACTGGTTCCCGGTTTCTTCTGGAGCTGCTGTTACAATAAAGCATTGGAGTTAAGAGCATGTGTTCAGTTCATATAAATAGCTGCTGACCTTGACCAAATGACTTAATGCTCTCTACTTCTACGTCCCTTTTTGTGAATTGGGTGTGGCATAACCTTACAGCATTGCCACCAGCATTAAATGGGTGAGAGTGCGTAGAACAGTGCCTGTTGCCTAATAGCACTGTGTGTTGTCACTGTGTCTTATTTTGTGATCTACCATGATGATAGTTGTAGATTCTGAGCAGCCGTCTCCCCTCCAGGTCTCATCTCTACTATCATTGTCCCAGTACCAGTACCAGGTGGAGCCACCTCTCCAGGCTGCCACAGGTAGAAACACCAGTCACCCAGACTGACTTGAGTCCACTGTTGATGGATTCTGGGGAGAGATTCTGGGTGTTTGACAAAGATACACGTGACAGGCCATCTCTGTATTATGTCTATTGGTGTCCAATTTTACTTCTTGGGCTCAGGCCATATCTGAATTTCTCAACCCCAGATCACCCACGATTGCCAGTTTCACATCAGGGCAACTCTCAGAGGTAGAATTTTCTTAAAAGAGAGAAGAAGAGGCCTGGCATTGACCTTGGACCCACTGTGTGCCAGGTTGTGTGTTCTCTGCTTTACATACATCACTATAATCTTCTCCCCTAATTTGTTTAACAGATATTGACCCATGCAGTGACTCATGCTTGTAATCCCAGCACTTTGGGAGGCCGATGCAGGCAGATCACCTGAGGTCAGGAGTTCAAGACCAGCCTGGCCAACATAGCGAAACCCCATCTCTACTAAAAATACAAAAATTAGCCAGGCATGGTGGCATGCACCTGTAATGCCAGCTGCTTGGGAGGCTAAGGCACAAGAATCACTTGAACCCGGGAGGTGGAGGTTGCAGTGAGCTGAGATCGCACCACCACGCTCTAGCCTGGGTGACAGAATGAGACTCCATCTCAAAAAGAAAACAGATGTAGACAAATGAGCCTGGAAAAGAGAAGGGCCTAACCGAAGTCCCCATAGCCAGGAAGCAGCAGGGCCTGGATTCAAACCCAAGCCTGTCTCACTCTAGAGCAAGCCTACACTTTTTCCCTGGCACCAGGGAGCCAGCCTGGTGATGAGTCAGCAGTACAGTCAGGCACCCAGTGAGCTGCCTTTTGTATTAGTGGCATGGCATGCTGTTCTGGAGATATATCATACTTTAACACTTTCTCTATCGATGAGCATTTAGACGATTGCTAAACTTCTGCTCTTACAAACATTTACTGCAGGGGTTTGTGTGTATGTTTTTATTTTCTAATTTTTTCTTTTTCAGACATGGTCTTGCTGTCTTGCCCAGGCTGGAGTCCTGTGATACAGTTGTGGCTCACTGCAGCCTCAACCTCCTGGGCTTAAGCAATCCTCCCACCTCAGCCTGCGGAGTAGCTGGGACCACAGGCATGTCCTACCACACCCAGCTACTTTTTTATTTTTTGTAGAGACGGGTTTTCACTATGTTGCCCGGGCTGTCTCAAATTCCTGGCTCAAGCAATCCTCCTGCCTCAGCCTCCCAGAGTGCTGAAATTATGCTACCGTTAATATCCTTATACACGTGACTGCATGTATATGTTTGTATTGTCAGTAGACTATCTCATTTAAAGTGCAGCTAGAATTGCTGGGTCAAAGGGTATGTGCATTGGGAATTTTGAGAGCCATTGCCAAGTGATCTGTTCATCTCTTTATTTTTTGTTTTTGAGACAGGGTCTCCCTCTGTCACCCAGGCTGGAGTACAGTGGCATGATCACAGCTCACTGCAGCCTCAGCTTCCCAGGCTCAGGCAATTCTCCCATCTCAGCCTCCCGAGTAGCTGGGACTACAGGCGTCCACCACCATGCCTAGCTAATTTTTGTATTTCTTGTAGAGACAGAGTTTCACCACATTGCCTAGGCTGAGCTCAAGCAATCCTTCTACCTCAGCTTCCCAAAGTGCTGGGACTACAGGTGTGAGCCACTACGCCTGGCCCTGTTCGTCTCTTTTTCACTTCTCTGTTCATTTCTTTCAGTTATATGTTGAATGAATTATGGGACTCTAGTCATCTTCCAGGCACAGCTGTAGGCTGGAGATCCTGTAGTGAATAGGAAGAGCACCTACCCTTTGGGAGCAGATATTCTAGTGGGGCAGATGACATCAGATAAAGGATGCTTGGAAGAAAAGGAAATTGGGGGTGAGAATTGTAAAGACATTGCAAAGGATACAAAATTTCATTTAGACAGGAGGAATAAATTCAAGAGGTCCAGTCCACAACATGGTAAGTATAGTTGGTAACAATGTATACCTGAAAATTGCTAAGAGAATAAATTTTCAATGTCCTCACCACAAAATGATAAATATATGTGAAATAAAACATACGTTAATTAGCTTGATTTAGCCATTGTACAATGTATACATATACAAAACATGTTGTATACCGTAAATGTATACAATTTTTATTTTTCAATTAAAAATAAAGTCAGGTGCCAGGCATGGTGGCTCACGCCTGTAATCCCAGCACTTTGGGAGGCCGAGGTGGGCGGATCATGAGGTCAGGAGATCGAGACCATCCTGGCTAACATGGTGAAAACCCATCTCTACTAAAAATACAAAAAATTAGCCGGGCGTGGTGGCGGGCGCCTGTAGTCCCAGCTACTCGGGAAGCTGAGGTAGGAGAATGGCATGAACCTGGGAGGCAGAGCTTGCAGTGAGCCAAGATCGTGCCACTGCACTCCAGCCTGGGCAACAGAGCGAGACTCCGTCTCAAAAAAAAAGTCAGCTTACAGGAATTGAGAGTGATAGAGGTCTTAGAGACTAACAAGTGGCCAGGGAAGGCTGCTTTGAGGTGGTGACATTTGATCAGAGGCCTGAGTGCAGTTAAGGAAGGTCAGGAAATGAGCCATCTAAAGATGCTGAAGAACGACCAATAAAAGACCCCAAGGTGGGAGTGGGCCTGGCTGTCCAAGGATGGTTAAGGTGGCCAGAGTGACTGAAACAGAGCAAGGGAGGGAAAGAAGGGCAGGATTGTTTAGAGACGGAGCTCTAGGCAGGCCCAGTTTACATAAAGTCTTACAGGCCATGGTAAGCATTTGGAATTTACTTCCAAATGTAACAAAGCCATCGAAGGGCTGCAAACAAGCACTGGCTTGTTCCAATGAATGTTTACAAAGACTTCTCCAGTGAACAACAAAAATTAAAGGTGATTGCCTGTAGGGGTAAGGGTTATAGACAGATGTGGGTCAGGGCTATGGGGACTTAAAAAGCATTGTTGTTTTTTTTAACCACATAATTATTAGCTATGCACAAAAATGTTCAATGAAAACAGTGCTGGTTGCTGTGAGGAAAATGGCCTGCAGGGGCGGAAGCAGGAGATGAGAGGGCTGGTGTCCTTGCCTGGGTGAGGGAGGATAGTGGTTCAGGAAGAGGGTGGTGCTGATAGACGAGTTGAGAAGGGTCAGGAACTGGGATATGTTTTGAAGGTAGCGCCAAGGAATTAAAAGTGGGGTGTGAGAGGAAGCATGAATCAGGGATGACTTAAAAGTCATCCTAGAGAGATGTTGTACAACAGGGTGACTCTTAATTCATAACAATGTGTTATATACTTGAAACTTACTAAAAGAATGTATTTTAAGTGTTCTCACACCACAAAAAAACAGTACGTGAAATAATGCATGTGTAAATTAGCTTGATTTAGCCATTCCACAATGTGTACATATATTAAAACATCATATTATTTGCAGCATTAAAAAAAGTTCTAGAGGTTTTGAGCCTGGTCAACTGCCTGAAGACTGAGGCTATTTTTTTTTGTTGTTTTTGAAACGGGACTCTGTCGCCCAGGCTTGAGTGCAGTGGTGTGGTCTCGGCTCACTGCAAACTCCACCTCCCAGGTTCATGCCATTCTCCTGCCTCAGCCTCCCGAGTAGCTGGGACTACAGGTGCCCACCACCATGCCTGGCTAATTTTTTTGTATTTTTAGTAGAGTTGGGGTTTCACCATGTTAGCCAGGATGGTCTCGATCTCCTCACCTCGTGATCCACCCACCTCGGCCTCCCAAAGTGCTGGGATTACAGACGTGAGCCACCACGCCCAACCTAAGACTGAGGCTTTTTACTGGGATGAGGAAGGGTACTTTTGATGGGAAATCAGCAAGCTTTGAAATTCTTAACTTTGAGATGCACGTTGGTCATCAAATAAGTGGTCAGAGTTAGAGGAAAAAGACGGGACTTGGAGATAAAGATTTTTTCTGACTTTTCATTACAGAATTTAGTTTAATTAATTAATTTATTTTGAGACAAAGTCTTGTTCTGTCACCCAGGCTGGAATGCAGTGGCACGGTCTTGGCTCCCTGCAACCTCCACCTCCCAAGCTCAAGCAATCCTCCTGCCTCAGCCTCTTAAGCAGCTGGGACCACATGTGCTCTAGCATACCTGGCTAATTTTTTAGAGACGAGGGTTCACTATGCTGCCTAGGCTGGCCTCGAACTCCTGGGCTCAAGCAATCCACCCCCCTCAGCCTCCCAAAGGCTGGGATTACAGTCACTACAGAATTTTAAAAACACACACAGAGACTCCCACGTACCCATTGCCCAATATTGACAGTCATCTGCATTTTTCTTGTCTTATGGCTTCTATTTTTCCCTCCCACATATAAGCATACTTCCCGCCACCCCCCTGGAGTTTTGTTTTAAGAAAATCATAGATAACCTGTCATTTTGTTAATAACTATACAAGTATGCTGAATTTTGGAGCTGCCTATGTATAGATGATATTTAAAGCTGTGATTTGCTGAGATCATCTAGGCTGAGAGGTTGAAGACAGCAGGGACTAGGCCTGAGCCTCCCTCATGTAGGAGCCAGGATCCTGGAGAGGGGCCGAGATGGAGCCAGGAGTGTCAGGAGGAGGGATGACCTGGCGCCATGGGAGCAAACGGTTCCAAAGAGAAGATAATGGACTAAGGAGCAGAGACACGGGGCAGCAGCTGGAAGCGGATGTGGGGTCCACCATGGAAAAGACGTGGCTTTTGATCCCCCATCTAACTATGTTATGGAACCTTCTCAGTTTCTATAAGAAAAAACATATAAGTACTTATTTTTCTTTATCTTTTTTTTGTGTGTGAACTATAACTTAAGTGTGGTAAAGTATATAAAGGGCACAGATCTTAAGTGTACCGGGCAATGAATTTTTACAAATTTATGCATCCATGTAACTGCTAATCAGAGAACATTTCCAGCACCCAGACATCTTTCTTGTGCTCTTTCCCTGTCAATTCCCCTGCTCCAGAAGCAACCACCCATCTAATGCCTTTCAAAAACAGGCACAGAGATTCTTTGTGTCTGTTTTTGAACTTCATGCGAATGAAATCTTACAGCATGTCTTCTGTGTGTCTGGCATCTTTAGCTCTTTATGTCTGGGTAAGTCTTTTATGTCATTCTATGCAGCAGGAGTTTGTTGTATAAGAAGCAACTTTATGGCCCGGCTTAGTGGCTCACATCTGTAATCCCAGCACTTTGGGAGGCAGAGGCAGGCAGAGCACGTGCGGCTAGGAGTTCGAGACCATCCTGGCCAACATAATGGAACCCCATCTCTACTAAAAATACAAAAAATTAGCTGGGCGTGGTGGAGGTGCACACCTGTAATCCCAGCTACACTCGGGAGGCCGAGGCATGAGAACTGCCTGAAGCTGAGAGGCAGAGGTTGCAGTGAGCCGCGATCACGCCACTGCACTCCAGCCTGGCTGACAGAGCGACAGATATTTTGCAGTTTGGTGAATAGAGAACTTTAAGGAAAATGGAGAATCTAAAATGCTTCTGAAAGTTCCAGTGGGATGTTTATAAGATGGGAGAAATTATAGCATGTTTATGTGCAGATGGGAATGATAGAGGGAAAAGAGACAAGGAGACTTTGGAGCTGAGTTTTTTGAGGAGGTGTGGACAGGGTACAAGTGGAGAGGGGGTTGGACTTGACTTGAAGAAGGGCCAGCTCATCCTGGAAAAATGAAGGAAAGTTTTATCATTTGACACCCCCTCCAAATTATAAAAAGCACTCTCCTGGTTTGTATATGTTAGCAGCTATCCCACACAACATAAAAGCTTAAAGCATGCCTTTGGACTGCCAGGCTGGTGTTGATGATGATGATACAGCTTCCTTTATGGACCGTAATAAATAACTGGGCTGGCCGTGGTGGCTCCTGCCTGTAATCCCAGCACTTTGGGAGGCCGAGGCGGGAAGATCGCTTGAGCCCAGGAGTGCAAGACCACCCTGGGCAACATAATGAGACCCCCATCTCTACAAAAGGAACTGAAAACATGTTAGTGATATTTACTTTTATTCTAAGTAGATGGGGCAAGAAGGAGGGGAGAGCAGCAGGCAGTTTGGGAAGGAAGAGGAGCCTAGTGGCCTGAGCAGCCAGGACAGGGAAGAGAAGGGGAGACCAGAAGACCAGAGAGTCTTGCAGAGTTGAGCTTGCAGAGCCCCCCGGGTGAGGCTCGTGGGCATACTGACACAATGGAATACTACTGTGTCATGAAAAAGATGAGCAGCGTGGCTGAATCTCACCACCATCCTGCAGAGCCCAAGACACAGATACACACCAGGGCGTGCAGCAGGGTTCCTTCCAAAGTTCAAAGTGGAATGAAAGGAATCAAGATAGGTCAGGATGGTGGTTCCTGGGATGAAGGGGGCTGTTGGCTGGGAGGGAAATGAGAGCTTTAGGGGGCTAGACACTTCTAGCTTGATCTGAGTGATGGCTACTCAGGTGAATGTATTTAAAAAAACATATTGAGATTACATTTACAATTTCTGTACTTTACTGTATGTTAAAATGTATGTCAGTTAAAGAAAAAAAGAGGGCCAAGCATGGTGGCGCATACCTGTAGTCCCAGCTGCTTGGGAGGCTGAGGCGGGAGGATCACTTGAGTGCAGGAATTCGAGGCTGCAGTGAGCTACAATTGTACCACTGTACTCCAGCCTGGGTGACAGAGCAAGACTCTGTCTCTTAAAAAAAAAAAAAAGCAGCTGGACTCAGAGCTAGACTTTGACAGGAGGGCAGTGGGAGGGGAATGGGAAGAGTGTGGGTGTTAGAAAGGTCCTCAGGGGCAGTTGGGGGATTCATGAAGGGGAAAGGCCCGTGGCTGGCTGTATGACCCTGGGAAAGCCCTTGCCCCTCTCTGGACCTCCTTTCCCCCACCCAGTCCTCACAGGAGTGCAGGCAGAACAGAAATAGGAGAGGGAAGGAGCCAAAATCACCATGAGACTGAGCCTCTGGAGGACAGAGCCCTCTGATTCATGTTTGCAGCCCAGCTCCTGGCTCAGGGCCTTCAGGAAGTGTTGATTTGGTGAGGGGAGTGCAAAACCTGCCACAAGTGGGGGCATCCAGGCCTGATCCCCACAGTGGAGAATGAGGGCAGGTGGCCCAGGGCAGAGCCAAGATAATTCAGAACACAGGATCTCGTGTATGTTCTCCTGGGTTCTTAGTCAAAAACCCCTTCTCACTGGTTCTGACCTTGCCTCAGCTGAAACCAACATAGGATGACTTCAGGCCATCCCAGGCATTCAGAGGGTTCGTTTAATGACATTCACTGAGGCCCGGTCTACGCCAGGCCCTTGGTGTTGAAGACATCGTGAACAAAAATGAAAACAGAATGTGGTGATCTCCTGAGTGTCTGAATGGGCCAGGTGGCTAAGTGCTGGGGCTCTGGGGCCAGGCTGCCTGGGTCATATCCTGGCTCCAAACTGCTTTGCTGTGGCTTTGGGTAGTTACCTCATCTGTAAAATGGGACCAACAGTGCCTACCTTGCCTCCTTTTGTGAGATCACTTATTAAAAGGGCTTAGCGTGGTGCTTGACCCATCATTATTATTATTATTATTATTACTATTATTATTATTACTTGAGACAGGGTCTCACTTTGTCACCCAGGCTGGAGTGCAGTGGCACGATCAGAGCTCACTGCAGCCTCGACTTCCCAGCCTCCTCAAGTGATCCTCCCACCTTACCCTCCCAAGTAGCTGGGACCACAGGTGTGTGCCCCCACACCTGGCTAATTTGTTGTTGTTCTTGTTGTTGTTGTTTGAGATGGAGTCTTGCTCTGTTACCCAGACTGGAGTGCAGTGGCACGAGCTCGGCTCACAGCAAACACCGCCTCCTGGGTTCAAGTGAATTCTCCTGCCTCAGACTCCCGAGTAGCTGGGATTACAGTCACGCACCACCACGCCCAGCTAATTTTTGTATTTTCAGTATAGACAGGGTTGCACCATTTTGGCCAGGCTGGTCTCCAACTCCTGGCCTCAGGTGATCTGCCCGCCTCAGCCTACCAAAGTGCTGGAATTAAAGGCATGAGCCACCATGCCTGGCCAGACCCAATGTTATTATTGTGATAGGGATAGGTTTATGAGGCTATAGGAGTGTCAGACCGGGCCTCCTGAGGAGGGGACATATTAGCTGAGGCCTAAAGGAGGCATCGGAAGGAGTTTGCCAGCTAAAAGGGAGTGGAGGCAGGGAAAGAGAGGTCCCAAAAGAATGAGTTTGGCAGGGGCTTTGGCAACACTGCCAGGAGGGCTTCTTGCAGGGGAAGGGTGTCAGCAATATCTGGAGGTCTCATCCAGTTCCTTTCTTGAGTCCCTGCCTTTACTCCCCAGGTGGGCTGGCCTCCAGAGGAAGGGCAGTTCATGGTGGAGGCTCCAATTTAGCTCTCAGGGATGAAGGGGCGAGGCTGGCTGTGGACTTTAAGGGAAATCCAAAGATAGCTCAGCAGAAAAGGATGACTCGCAGCCTGATCTTCCCCTCAAGAGGAGGGAAGCAAGAATGAATCAGCCCCTCAAGCTGGAATGAAGTTGCGGCGGGAAGTCAGTCCTGGGTTTGTGGCCCAAGGCCACTCTGCCTCTGACTCACCTTGGCAGTGGGGCGGGATGGGTGTAAATCTGGGCTCTGCAGCCTGGATTCCTAGCTTCCGGCTGGGGGCCTGAGGGGAGGCCTGGCTCCTCTTGAAACCTCAGTTTCTGTATCTATGCAGTGGGGTAAGGAGGGTCAGGAGAATGGTTATGGTGATTTACAAACAGAGCAGGGCACACAGTAGGGCCTCTGGAAGTGCCAGCCCCTCCTTTGCCCCCTTCCGTTTCACATCCTCTCTTCAGCGGATGTGAAATGGGTATATGGGTGGTTTGGGGAACTTTGGGGCTTCTGTTAGTCTCTTGATGGGTGAGTTGTCATCTAGATTCTCGTAAGGCATGAATAGAGGGAGAAAAACAACAAAAAATCAGAAAAAGGGCAGCCACGCATTGTGTGTGAAAATCAAAAACAATAATAAAAATGATTCTTGCCCGGGGACAGTGGCTCATGCTTATAATCCCAGCATTTTGGGAGGCCGAGGTGGGCAGATTGCTTGAGCCCAGGAGTTCAAGGCCAGCCTCTGCAACATAGTGAAACCCCATCTCTACTAAAAATACAAAAATTAGCCAGGCGTGGTGGCAGGTGTCTGTAATCCCAGCTACTTAGGGGTAAGGCAGGAGAATCACTTGAACTCAGGAGGCGGAGGTTGAAGTGAACCGAGATTGTGCCACTGCACTCCAGCCTGGGTGACAGAGCGAGACTCCATCTCAGAAAAAAAGATTCTTTCTCACATATTTGGTTCCTACTAAATGCCTCTGGGCTACTCCATGTTTTAATCTTCACAGCAGTCCCATGGGGAGACAGTCCCATTTTACAGGTGAGGTAAACTGTTCAGAGGTGAAGCCACTTACCTGAGGTCACACAGTCACACAGCCAGTGGATGACAGAACCAGGATTTGGAACCTGATCTGTCTGAGTTCAAAGCCATTGCTCTTTGCCTCAGATCTAGGCAGGGGTTTGCTGAGGACTGCCCAGCCTACAGACCTGAGAGGACACTTAGAGGAGGAGGCCTCTGAGACAGGTTCAAACAGGGCAGCAGTCTTCCACTGGATGGTCTGCTAGTTAGGACTGCAGATATGTTTAGAGAGAAATGGCAACTTCTGGCTTTAACATTTATTACAAAGATCAGAGCAGAGGCTGGTGAGTTACACTTCTTCCTCCCCACCAAGTGCTCTCTGCAGCTCTGGAAAAATGGTGTCCTCTTTGTTGTCCCGCGAGGGGGCGCCACCTCCTACCCGCCCCAGCCTCATACCCAGTTCTTCAGCTCGGCCAGCGGTAACTGAAGCCTCCCAGAATCCTGGATCCGGGCCCCTAGTACCCTCTTCCCCAGGGACCCAGGAGTCCGGCCTCCAGGCGCCTCCACTTGTAACTGAGAGCTGGAGGTTGTCCATAGCAGCATAGTGAGAGTGTTTTTGATGAGGGTATGCAGAGTGGGGGTGACCATGTTCCCACCTGGGGCCTCAGATGGGCCAAGGCCTTCCCACTTTAGCCAGCGTCCTCTCCAGCAGCCGTCAGCAAGCCAACCCCCTCCAAGCCAGGGCCCCCTTTGGTCCTTGCACTTGAGGTGCTTTGTTCAGGGCCGGGGCAGGAATGGCAGAGACGATGTGCATCACCTCAGTCCTGGGGAAAGTAGCCTGGTTCCTCCGTGGGTCCTGGAGAGATGGAGAGACTGATGGAGAGGCAGGTCAGGAAGAGGGAGAGGGAGAGAGAGTGGGACACACGGAGGTGCAGACAGAACCTGCTGGGCAGAGGTGGGAGGCAGGGGGTAGGTGTTCCCGGGCCCCGAGGCCAGGGTGCAGGAGGGCATTTAGACAGAGACATTGGATAGACAGAGCCAGAGAATGTGCCCAGGGCAGAGAGAAAGAGAGAGAGAGAGAGAGACCAAGCAAAGAGGGAGAAGGGCATCAAGGGTCAGTGAAGGGGAGAGGGAACACCATCTTCCTTCACTGCCAATCCAGCCCCGAACTGAGTCCTTTCCTCCAGACAGTGCCAGAGCTGACGGGAAAAGGTGGCCGTGTCTCCCAGCCATCCCCTGCCCCCTTGGCCACAGAGGGTGCTGGCCACAGGAACCCTTCCTCCAGGATGCCTTCCTGCCCAAGTCCCAGCCCCCTCACCAGCTACGTGGACTGCTGGCTGGGTTCTGGAAGCTGCCTCGGCCCCAGGGCAGTGCTAAGCAGCTCAGTCAGGGCATCCAGCTTCCCCGCCAGCGTGTCAATCTGCTTCTCTAGGGCCCGGTGTGAGCTGCTCAGATTCTGCTGCAGGTCATACAGGATCATGTGCATCTGGGCGGGAGGAGAGGATCAGAGGTGTCAGAGGGGTGGGGTCGACCCCTGCCTGCTCCATAGCGTAAGGCAGTGGAACCAATATCGACTACATCCTTGTGGTCCTCTGAGGATTATCCTCAATAATAACTGTTACCATGTACCACTTCCCAGCTACCTGCCCAGGTGTTTCCCTGTATGGTTTAAAATCCTCCTAAAAGCCACAGGGGGTGGGAATCCTGTTCCCATCTTATAGCTGAGGAAACAAGCATGGAACCGTTAAATGACATGCCCAAAGCAGCTCCTGAAATAAGACCTAGAACATAGTAGGTGCTCATTAAATATTTGTAGCATGGATGATGCCTGACTTCCAAATCCACATAGTCTTTTACTACACTCTCTGGCTAGGACTCACAGCTTGATCCCTGAGGGTTTGTGGATTTTCTGTGGAAATTCTTGAATTCTGTGTTTTTGGCTTGATAACCTTCAGAAATTACCGCCTGCCATTTCCTGCAGATCTGGGCCACCGCCTCCTCACTGAGACCTGCCATGCGGTTTTGGGGCCTGCATCTGTGACCGTGCTTACCATGGCATTGGTGCCAGGGGCCACTGTTTGAACTGTCATGGGCTAATGAGAAAAAGCAAACGCCATCGGTTAAGCAGAAGATGCTGTGAGCCAGGCCAAGGGGGTGTTGTGACATCACTGTCCCTGAGCACCGGCAAAATCAAGTGGTCTCAGCAGAAGAAGGGGGCGGGTAGCTGAGTCACACCTTGGCCAGGCAAACTTGCATGGAAGTCCCTGTGGCCCTGAGCACCCACCCCTCCACAAGAGCAGCAGAGATTGAGTTTTACGGCAACAATGTCACCTGTGTCCTTGTCAGTGTTGTTCATTTTAACTGTATTGGTTTTGCCATCTATGGGTTTGGTTTGTAAATTTGCTTTGGTTTTATTGTATGAGTTGTAGTTGGAAGGAATTTTATATCCGTCCACATGTAAGTAACTTAACAATAAAAATAATTTGAAACCAAACACTGGGGTTCTTTGTGCAATTTTTTTTTTTTTCAGTTTGTAAGGGATCTGTTCCTTGCATGAATGTAAGAAGCTCTGTGTTGCATCATTCATTCCTTCCTTCCTTCTTTCATTCAACCACAGACCTTTACTGACAGCCTGTGTGTGCCAGGCTCCTGCCAAAGTTCCCTGTTCCAGAGCCAGATTTCCCTCCCTGTGGTCCCAACCTCCCCCTTCTTCGAGACCTCCTCCCATGGGATCCTAGTACCTTGGAGATGTCCACCATGGAGTTCACTTGTTCCCGGAGCTTCCGGTGTTTTAGCCGCACCTGGCGGAACCTGTGGGAAGAAGTGGGGAGTCAGTTTTACAAGCCTGGTCCCTGAATGTGGCTGTAGCTCAGGGGTGGAATGAAGGGAGGAGAGGCACATGAAGAAACAAAACAAAGATAAAACGTTGTCAAAGAGCTGAAAGAGTGGGAGGGGATGACTGCACCGCACATCCCCGTGGGCCCCCATCCCCAGTAGAAACCCAGGTACCCAGGTCCACAGACACGCCAAGATATGCAAAGACAAACCAGCACAGACACATAGAGTCATGCACGGTCAGATCCAGGTAGACAAGCTGTTGAGTGAGACCACACCTGGGTGTCCTGACCTGGACGGGCATGGACACGCACACACACAAGCCGTGCAGGGAGGTGACTTGGACATGGGTGCACATGGACACATGTGCATACAAAGCGCCCTCACGCGTTGATGGCAGCCAGCAGCCTGCGCTGATGCCTGCGGGCAGCTCGAGACTCCTTCCTGCGAGTATGTTTGTAGAACATCCAGGCTTCTTGTAGCACTCGGGCAGCGGACTCCTTCATCTGGGGGTGGGTGGCACAGTGTCCATGGAGATAGACCCTTACGGTTCTGGGAAGGCAGGGCTCGGGCTGGGACTCTTGGGTCCTAGGGGAAGCGGGGGGACTTGGACTCCTGCCTCTTGAAAGAGGGGTGTGCCATGGGGGCCATATGCCCATCCTCACCTCTTTGGTATACTGGATATCCATCATGAAATTGTGCACGTGCTTTTCTGCCTTGTTAAATTCCAGCTTCCGGGCCACCACGGCCACCAGCAGGGCTGTGCAGCAGACCCCCTGTGGGCACAACAAGTACTGTGGCATGAGGCTGTGCCACCGACTCCCTCCTTGAACCCTCCCAGCAGCCACAGAAGGCAAGCACAATATCCCCAGTTGACAAGCAAACAGGCTCAGAGAGGAGAGCCAAGGTCCCAGCTCAGAATGTGGGAGCTAGAATCATAAATCGCCTACGTACGAGCCCAACTTTAACGTGTCGTATTCACACTCGCAGGATGGCCTCTTGCATTAGGGGTATGATTGGAAGAGCGAGAGGAAGGCTGAGTTCTGAGCCAGGGGCAGGCCTCTGGGTCCTCACTGCTAACATGGTCGGCCACTGCATTGTGGAGGGTGTCCCTCCTTCTCCCACCTCCACAGCCTCTTCCTAACTCCAGCCCTGTCCTCTCTCTCCTGGACCATCTCCAGCCTCCCACTCATCCTCCCCTAACCCCTTTGGCCCCCTCTAATCTCCTAGGCTTCCACTGCCCTGAACTTCTCAGCCTGGCTACCAAGGCCTTCCAAGGTCTACGCCTCTCACCCAGACAACTCAGCCCTGGCTCCATTCTGCCTGCCCTCCCTGAGCACCTTCCTCCAAACACTCATTCTCCTCCCTTCCTTCTCCCAATGCTCCTGGCCCTTCATGGCCTTGCCGATTCCTGGCTGCTTGTGGCACCTGCTCACCTGTCCCCTAGTTAGAATGAATCGTCCTAGGAAGCATCCCCCACCCTGTAGACCCAGAACAACTTCCAGTCACAAATACTGGCTCCAGGGGACTGCCTGGGTTCCAATCCCAGTTCTGAGCCAATTATTTAATCTCTCAGTATTTCAGTGTCTCATCTGTGAAATGGGCATGGCCTCAACAGGGTTACTCGGTGGATTTCATGAGTTACCCCTGGCAAGTGTTTAGGGCAGAGACTGGCACAGAGTATGTGTTCAGTAAAAGTAAGCTATTATGGGCCGGGCGTGGTGGCTCATGCCTGTAATCCCAGCACTTTGGGAGGCCCAGGCGGGCGGATCACGAGGTCAAGAGATTGAGACCATTCTGGCTAACATGGTGAAACCCCGTCTCTACTAAAAATACAAAAAATTAGCCGGGCGTGGTGGCGGGCGCCTGTAATCCCAGCTACTCAGGAGGCTGAGGCAGGAGAATGGCATGAACCCGGGAGGCCGAGCTGAGAGTGAGCCGAGATGGCGCTACTGCACTCCAGCCAGGGTGACAGAGCGAGACTCCGTCTCAAAAAAAAAGTAAGCTATTATGGCTCAACTGTGCCGTGGAACCTTTCTGCCAGGAGCAGGCTGTAAGCTCAAGTGCGCATCGCCCTATCTCTCTAGGTTTCGGTTTCTCCTTTTGTCAAGTGAAGGAGGATGTCCTGAGCGGCACTGCAGTTCCCTAAGTGACTCTCTGCCCCTCTTCCCTTGCTCTAAAGACTCACCACTGGGGGAGTGAAGGTCACCACATCCTTCACCTGTGCACCCAGGGATTGGGGGGATGAATATGTCTTTCGCTGGGCGCGGTGGCTCAAGCCTGAAATCCCAGCACTTTGGGAGGCCGAGACGGGCGGATCACGAGGTCAGGAGATCGAGACCATCCTGGCTAACCTGGTGAAACCCCGTCTCTACTAAAAAAGACAAAAAACTAGCCGGGCGTGGTAGCGGGCGCCTGTAGTCCCAGCTACTCGGGAGGCTGAGGCAGGAGATTGGCGTAAACCCGGGAGGCGGAGCTTGCAGTGAGCTGAGATCTGGCCACTGCACTCCAGCCTGGGTGACAGAGCGAGACTCTGTCTCAAAAAAAAAAAAAAAAAAAAAAGAATATGTCTTTCCTGGGTCCACATCTTGGCTGAGTGCGGGTGGCTTAGATCCCCGAGGGTGAAGGAAACCTGATCTTGTAGGGAGGTGAAGGCCAAGGCATTAGGTGCTGGTCTCTAGATGGGGCCAGGGCTGGGTGGGAGGACCTGAATGACTGGGTCTATGGAGGGGAGGTGGATGTCAGGGTTCACGAAAAGGCTGACTCGGGCTGCAGAGACTCTGCCTCATCCTCGAGGGCACAGGAGCTGGTCGGGAGGTGGCTGGATGCCTGGGCGCCCCCAGACCTGCTTACCGAGCACCTCCTGTGGGCTGGGTACTGTTGGAAGTGCTTTCCGTAGTTGAACCCATTTAATCATCTCAGCAAGCCCATGAGGAGCATGCTAGCATCAGCATCCCCATTTTATAGAGGAGGAAAGTGAGGCCCAGAGAGATCACGTGGCTCGCCTGAGCTCCCCAGCCAGGAAGTGGCAGCCGCAGGATTTGGACCCAGGTAGCCTGGCCCCACAGGCATGCACTTGATAACTGGAATCTACACCCTTGGTGGAGGCTGGGAGACAATTTCTGGGTTCTGAAAGAAAATGGAGCTGGGAAGTCAGGAGCCTGGGTCCCTGAGGAGGATAAGGGCTGGGGCCCTAGGTTCTAGAGTGAGCAAGGTCTTAGGGACTGGATTCCTAGGTCTGATTTTTTATTTTATTTTTTTAAGAGACAGGGTCTCACTCCGTCACCCAGGCTGGAGTGCAGTGGTATGATCATAGCTCACTGGAACGTCAAACTCAGGCTCAAGTGATCCTCCCACTCTATTTGGCCTCCCAAAATATTGGGATTACCGGTGAGTATCTTCGTCTTGAAGAGAGAATGGGGCTGTGGGCGCCCCAGACCCTCAAGTTTCTCAGGAGCTGTCCCTGAGAGCCTGTGTTGCCTCCATGGCTTCCTGGGGCCAGAGGATGACCAGTTTGGGATAGGGATCAGGTCCCCAAGGGGGCTGTACTCACCATGACTCCAGTGCACAGGCAGACGATCTTGCCCCACATGGTGCCTGGCACCACGTCACCATAGCCGATGGTCAGGAATGTGATGGGGATCAGCCAAAGTGTGTCTGAAAGGTGCCCGGTGGCATTCACAGCCTGCCTGTGGGGAAGGGTGGGTTAGTTCTAAAACCCCACCATGGAGATTTCCATGCTATTCAGTCCCCTTCCCTCTATACCCTCCCCTCCCCTTCCCCCGATTCCCCTCCCCTCCCCTCCCAGTATACACCCATAGTCCTAAGAATCACCTGGACAAAAAGCCATTAAGTTCTGAGCTTTGGAAAGCCTGCATGGCCTCCTCTCTGCTGTGTGACCTGGGCAAGTTGCTTAGCCACTCTGGGATCTGAGACTGGATCTGGACAATCCCAATGCCGGTATGGTCTCAGCTAGGCTACCTGGGCTGCTGTGGCATTCAGAGCATGTGGTTGAGGGTGGAGAGTGGAGAGGGGCCGAAACCCAGTCAGACCCTGACTGGCGGCTGCATCCACCAGAGGAAGGGGTATATTTTTCTAATTTCCACAAAGATGCTGTGTGGCCCTGAAGTGGCCCTATCAGGATCAAAAAGGACTCTAAAAAGGCTTGGCGGGACTCTGCCTTCCTTTCCCCTCACTTCACAGAAGGAGATTTTTTTTTTTTTTTGAGACGGAGTCTTGCTGTGTTGCCCAGGCTGGAGTGCAGTGGTCAGATCTCAGCCCACTGCAAGCTCCGCCTCCCGGGTTTACAGCATTCTCCTGCCTCAGCCTCCCGAGTAGCTGGGACTACAGGCGCCCGCCACCACGACCGGCTTAGTTTTTTTATATTTTTTAGTACAGACGGGGTTTCACCATGTTAGCCAGGATAGTCTCGATCTCCTGACCTCGTGATCCGCCCGTCTCGGCCTCCCAAAGTGCTGGGACTACAGGCTTGAGCCACCGTTCCCGGCCAGAAGGAGACATTTAAGTCCAGCCATGGAAGGGGTTGAAGCATTGAGATTTGTCTAACTTTGTCCACAGGCCCCTTGCTGCAAGATAAGCAGGGAAAACTTCATTCATGAGGGCCCCAGACACCCCAGACCCACCAGGTTAGAGTTTCTAGGAGTGAAGATGGAATCTGCACTGTTTACAAACCCCACTCCCCTCATTCCCAAGTAGATTCTAGTTTCAGGACTTCTGCCTTGGAATTTGGAACTTTGACTTCCTCCCCATTCTCCCATCATTCAGATGAGAAACATGGTGGGGGGATCATTCATTAATCCTGCTTCTGACCAATTTCCCAGTTGGCAAAACTAAGATCCTGGGAGGTGAAGGAGTTTAAAATTATGACAGAGGGCCGGGTGCAGTGGCTCACGCCTGTAATCCCAGCACTTTCGGAGGCTGAGGCGGGCAGATCATGAGGTCAGGAGATCAAGACCATCTTGGCTAACACAGTGAAATCCTGTCTCTACTAAAAATACAAAAAATTAGCCAGGCATGGTGGCGGGCGCCTGTAGTCCCAGCTACTGGGGAGGCTGAGGCAGAAGAATGGCATGAACCTGGGAGGCGGAGCTTGCAGTGAGCCAGCCTGGGCGACAGAGCACCACTGCACTCCAGCCTGGGCGACAGAGCAAGACTCCGTCTCAAAAAAAAAAAAAAAAAAAAAAAAACATGACAGAGGCCGGGCATGGTAATCCCAGCACTTTGGGAGGCCGAGGCAGGAGGATCACTTGAAATCAGGAGTTGGAGGCTTCAGTGAGCTATGATTGCACCACTGCACTCCAGCCTGGGCGACAGAGCAAGACTCCGTCTCAAAAAAAAAAAAAAAAAAAAAAAAAAACATGACAGAGGCCGGGCATGGTAATCCCAGCACTTTGGGAGGCCGAGGCAGGAGGATCACTTGAAATCAGGAGTTCAAAACCAGCCTGGGCAACATGGTGACATGGTCTCTACTAAAAATACAAAAATTAGTCAGGTATGGTGGTGCACACCCATAATCCCAGCCACTCGGGAGGCTAAGGCACGAGAATCACTTGAAGCAGGGAGGCAGAGGTTGCAGGAAGCAGAGTTCCTGCCACTGCACTCTAGCCGAGATAACTGAGACTCCATCTCAAAAAAAAGAACTGCCAGGGAGACTACGATGGTGGAATGTGACACCCATTTTTCAGATGAGGAAACTGAGGCTCAGAGAGGAGAAATCTAAAGCCAGATCTTCTCATTCGCCTCCTGCCCTCAAGGATCTTTGCCACATACACTAGACCAGAGGTTCTCAACCTTGGTTGGGCCATATAATTACCTGGAGGGCTTACTAAAGCGGATTGCTGGCCCTACCCTCCAGGATTCAGTAGGTCTGGAAGGGACCCGAGAGTTTTCATTTGCAAGTTCCCAGATGATGCTGCTGGTCCTGAAACTACACTTTGAGAACCACTGGCTGAGATCACTCGCAACCTCTTTCTCTGTAAGGGATAGAAATTGAGGCGCGGCACTGGGTTACACAGTATCCAGGGGGCAACCAGGCTCTAGTTCCAATTCCCTGCGTGGAATTGTTTTCCAGAGAAGCTCCAAATCATCCCCTTCCTAGGGTCACAGCAAGCACCCACCTACAGCGCATTCTGTGCTAATTGGGAAAATATGTCCCCTTCCTCCAAGGCAGAGGCAACCCTTTAGGCAGGTCCCAGAGACAAGTTTGGAGACCGAACAGATGGCCTGGAAACCTGAGGCAGTAAAAATCCAGGAGCCGCAAGGGAAGGGCTTTTTGGGGTCTGTGTGTGCGTTTGGGGAGACTAAAGGCTGCACATGGAGGATTGACTGGGGGCTTGTCTGTTGGTTCCTCTCACCCCAGTTGATGGGAGTGTCGGCAAATTGCAGCCAGCAAGAGGAGAAGGGGTCAAAGTGTGAACTTTGTCCTCTGCTTGGTTCTAGGGGGCCTCAACCTGCACCGCGGCACAAGACGGCCAATGCGGCTGTCCGGGGCTCCCTCCCCTGCACATTTACGCCTCCAACACCCTCACCTCTCGGCCACGGACAGCACCCAGGCGGTGGTCAGCCAGAGGCCAAGCGTGAGGCCGAGCAGCAGGCGGCCGGGGTGCGTGTTCATGTAAAGCTTGGCCACGAACCAGTGGCGGAAGCGGACTTGGTTGAGAGCGCCGATGCTGCGGTAGGAAGCGTTGAGCAGGACGCCGCTGCGCAGGAGCACGGCGCGGGGCACCAGGTA
>NW_012119599.1:3918600-3927740 GCF_000951035.1 Colobus angolensis palliatus | reverse complement strand
GCCCGCACACCACCAGCTCCAGCAGGATCTGCGCCGCCTGCCGCCCGGTCAGCGCCACGCGCCAGTCCCGCAGCCCGTTGTCGGTCATGAACAGCTGCCGGGAAGGAGCCAAGAAGGGAGGGGTCATGCGCAGGTCAGGCGCAGGTCAGGCGGCGGCCCGCGCCTGCCTGCGCCCTGAGATAAGTGGGGTGTGCCCGCCTGGCCGGGAGGGAGGGAGATAGCGCAGGGCTGGAGAGGAATAGGGAGGGAGCGGGACAGGACTTGTGGAAGACATCTGTCCACTTTCTCCTCCTTCCCCACCGTCCACCCCACTAGTTTCAGCCCACTTCCAGCCTTTGAACACTGACTGAGCGCCGACTGTGTGCCTGGCATTGTTCTATGTGCTAAGGATACACAGTGAACCAAACAGACCCCCCCTGCCTCCCTAGAGCTTGCATTCCACGTGCCTGGAGCTCGCTCCTACTTCTGTTTCGGTTGACACGCATAATAACTGTAATAATAATATCAGCAATAACAAAGCCTTGGGCTGGGCGAGATGGCTTACGCCTGTAATCCCAGCACTTTGGGAGGCTGAGGTGGATGGAACACTTGAGGTCAGGAGTTCGAGATAAGCCTGGCCAACATGATGAAACCCCATCTCTACTGAAAAATACAAAAATAAGCAGGGCATGGTGGCGCACACCTATAGTCCCAGCTTCTGGGGAGTGTGAAGTAGGAGAATCACTTGAACCCGGGAGGCCGAGGTTGCAGTGAGCCGAGATCACGCCACTGCACTCCAGCCTGGGTGACAGAGTGAGATTCCATCTCAAAATAAGCAAAAACAAAACAAAACAATAACAATAGCAAAATCAGCATGTACTGGGCACTGTGGATACGCCAGGCACTGCTCTATCCCATTTACATGTTGTGACTTAGTAAATGCTCACAGCCCAGTGAGATTGATATTGTTATTGCCCCCATTTTATAGATATGGAAACTGAGGTCCAGGTCCCTCCCATGGGCAATGGCGCACTGGGCTACAGGCAATTTGACTACTCTATGATAAGATGATAATGTGCACCGTTTACTGAGCACCTCTTGTGTGCCAGGCACTGCTTAGAGAATTGCCACACATGACTGATAATCCCCATTTTACATGCAAAGTTATGATAGGAGAGGCGGAAGAGGGGAAAGGGAATGGAGCAACAGCATCTGGGACAATGGGGCAGTGGGGGATGGGACGTGTTTGGGTGAGACCCAAGGTGGAGTACGGATGGGGAGAATTCCTGGGTCTGGGGCAAGAGGGAGGTTATTGGCACAGAGATAGGGTGATTAGGAGTGGGCACCCCTAGGACCGGGCCAGGTGCAGTGGCTCAAGCCCATAATCCTAGCACTTTGGGAGGACAAGGTAGGCAGATTGCTAGAGCTCATTTGTTGGAGGCCAGCCTGGGAAACATAGTAAAACCCCGTTTCTACTAAAATACAAAAAAATTAGCTGGGCGTGGTGGCATCTGCCTGTAGTCGCAGCTACTTGGGAGGCTGAGGCAAGAGAATTGCTTGAACCCAGGAGGTGGAGGTTGCAGTGAGCAGAGATCGTGCCACTCCACTCCAGCCTGGGCAACAGGCCAAAAAAAAAAAAAAAAAAAAAAAGGCCAAAAAAAAAAAAAAGGAAAGGAGTGGGCACCTCTGGGACCTTAGGTTGCATGGGGACTGGATTGGGGATGCGATGTTGGAGCACAGAGATCTAGGAGGCTGAAGTTGCCTGGGAGCAGAGTGGACAGAGGTCTGGGGGCAGAAGCAGGGCTGCAGGTTCGCTGTCAGCATCTGTGAGTGTGCAAGGGGGAACCAGGGGCTACAGGGGAAGAGCAGGGCTGGCTGGGGAGGCTCTGCCTGTCTGCTCGTGGTTCATCCCATCTGGGTGGGTGAGGGTGTGGACGCAGCATCTGGGGCAGAGGAACTTCATTACTCAGATCAGGAGGAGGAGGAGGGTGGAAAGTATGAGCTGACAGGGCACTGAGGGGGTTGTGGGGAGCAAGGCTTAGGGGCAGGGCCTGCCCTACCTGGACCTCTTTGGCGTGAAAGGCCACGATGAGGCAGAGGAGTAAGAAGGTGGAAATGCTGATCATGCATTTAACCAGGAACAGGTAGAGCGCCCACTGTCAGGAGGGACAGAAAAAGGAATGTGAGATCCCAGGTCTCCCTCCACCTGGCCCTCCACCTTTCCTTCAAAACCACCATTTTTTTTTTCGATTCCCAATTTTCCTAGCCTCCTTCCCTCACAAGCCAGTCCCTCTTGATGTATTGGTTCTGGGGAAGTCTCAAAACCATCATCTGGGCCCAGTGCGGTGGCTCACACCTATAATCCCAACACTCTGGGAGGCCGAGGCAGGCGGATCACCTGAGGTCGGGAGTTTGAGACCCCCTGGCCAACATGGTGAAACCCAGTCTCTACTAAAAATACAAAAATTAGCTAGGTGTGTAATCCCAGCTACTTGGGAGGCTGAGGAACCAGAATCTCTTGAACCCAGGAGGTGGAAGTTGCAGTGAGCTGAGAGATCGCGCCACTGCACTCCAGCCTGGGCAACAGAGTGAGTCTCCGTCTTGAAACAAGCAAGTAAGCAAGCAAACAAACAAACAAAAAAACACCGTCATCTGGTCCCCAGGAATGCTCTATTTCTCTCCAACAGGACAACCCTGTTCAGATGCTGGTGTCTACCGTCTTCCTCAGCTCTTCTCCCAAGACCCATGTCCATGAAGGGGGACCTTGAAACTCACATTCCTTCTTATTCCTGTCCTGTTTCCCATCAAAAATAGTTCTGCAGCTGTGTGTGTGTGTGTGTGTGTGTGTGTGTGTGTGTGTGTGGTGTCTAGAAAAAGACATCTAGCTTCTGGAGAGTGCCCCCTCCCCTTCCCTTCCTACCCAGCTGGTGTTGCCCTAGAAACCAACTTCAACCATCCCCAACCCCAAATCTGGAAGAATGTAGAAACTATCATTCAGTCCTCAAAGACTGAATCACACCCTTCCCTGCTCTCATCCAGAGGGCTGAGTCCCTGAGACCCCAGCCTCAGCTCTGAGACAGCCCCCTCAGTTCTGCCTCCCTGCAGCTCCCCACTCCCACCCCCGCCCCTCTCTTCTGGCTCTAAGCCCAGGGCAGATCTGGCCGGAAGCACAGGGCCTCCAGAAACCACGGAGCAGTTGTTGCTTTTTTTTTTTTTTTTTTCCTCTCTTTGTGTGGCACAACCTTGGAGGAATCTAGAATTCTGGAGAGAGGGATTTAGAGGGGACTGGGACTGTTGGATTTCCTAAGAGGGGTTGGTCCCTGCCTGGCGGGTATTTGCAGGGGGAGGGGTCCATGTGGGCATCCTTACAAACCATTGCACCTGTTTCTCCTAAGAGGGCTGCCAGCTCCCCTGGCTGGGCCAGCACCACGCCTCTGAGCAGGGGAAGAGGGCCAGTTTCCTGCCCCAGGGGCCTGCTCCCCAACCCCCTGCCAGAACAATAGTGCTGTTGTCACCAGCCCTCCCCCACCTTCTATGGCTCCCTGGTTCCCTGCCTCCTTCAGTCTGTCTCAACCCCCCACACCGCTAGACAACAAGCCCCCTCCTCACACTGCAATTCACTTCTCTGGTGGTCTCTACTTTTCCAGCTCCTCTTCCCCCAAATCCCAGACCTGTCTGCACTTGGGCCTGTGCTCTGTTCTCTGAATTCCCTGTCTCCAGGGATGGTTGTTTCTGTCTCTCTATGTGTTTTGAGGGTCTCCGTTTCTATTGTCTTTTCTAACACCATGTGTGTATCTCTTACTGGTGGATTTCTCAGTAGCTTGATAGCCCTATTTGTCTTTCTGTTTAGCTGTACCGCTCTATCTTTCTGCATCTTTGTCTCCATCTCTCTATCTCTTTCTCTCCATGTATCTCTGTGTCTCTGTCTCTCTCTGTACCTCTCGTCATCCTTCCTCCTCCACCCCACCTGGTGCTTTTGGATATCTCTATCTGGTTCCCTTGGACTCCCTAGGGTTTGGCACCTGCCTCTCTGCCAGCCCCTCCCCTTGGGGAGCAGGTGTCTGGGTCCTTTGCAGAAATGAGCTCATTAGATTGAGATGGAGGTGGTGAGGGGCCATGGATGTTATTAAGAGAGACCTCAAAAGGGGACTGAGGAGCTATGGCTCAGGCCTGTAATCCCAGCACTTTGAGGGAGGGGGATTGCTTGAGTCCAGGAGTTCAAGACCAGCCTGGGCAACAAAGCAAGATCCCATCTCTACAAAACACAAATTAAAAAGGGTGAAGGGTGACCCTTAGGGTCATGTATTTTAACCCTCACCCTAATTTACAGATGGGGAAATTGAGGTTCAGAGGGTTGGAACAGCTTCCCCAAGGTCCTACTGATAGAGGCGGTGACCTGGCCATGGTGGAGGGAAGGAAGAAATGAGAGGTGAGAAAGC
The DNA here is from genome assembly GCF_000951035.1 of Colobus angolensis palliatus. NCBI lineage: Eukaryota > Metazoa > Chordata > Mammalia > Primates > Cercopithecidae > Colobus > Colobus angolensis. Next base: position 3,923,322 of record NW_012119599.1, on the reverse strand, counting down.
AGAGGGGGGAAGTGGGGTAGGATGGACCCCGACTCTTCCCATCTGCCAGGGTCACTGTGTTCCCACCTTGGCTGCTGGGTGCGGTGCTTTGGCGTGGGAGCGGCGGGCAGGCCCCAGCCATGCTTCCTGTTGGCATGGACTTCGGTGGCCCCACCCCCTCAGTGCCCGCCGCCGGCCAGAGGAAGCTGCCTGTCTGACCCTCCATGTGACTCCTGGTCACTTCAGAGCTGCCCACCACCCCCTCCAGATCCGAGTCGGAACATCAGACCCTCAGGAATCTACCCAAACTTCAAATCAGTGTCTGCTCCTGGCTCTACCAGCCCAGTTCCACAACCCTTCCGCCAGAGAGGTCTCCAGCCCCTCCTTTCCTGTTGAGTAAGTCTGTTCTCCCCTCAAGCCACTTATTCCAACCCTTGTCCTTCATCTGCCCCATCACTGGCCTGACCAGGGCTGGAATGTGACGGCAGCCTGCTGAGACCTGTCCTGACCCCGCTTTCCCCTTTCCTCCCTACTCACCACGATCTTCAGAGTCAGCCCCTCTTCCCCAAAGACATTCAAAACCCCCTTCTCCTTAAGACTCAGGAATTCAGGACCCAGCCCCCTCCTTCCCTGGTACCTAGGAGTCCAGGCCACTGTGAGCCTACCTCGCCACTATTTCCCTGACTAATTAGCATATGCAGATTTGGGGAGAAATCGCTCTTGTTAACAACGGAGACTGGGTTGGGGGTGGGATGGGGGAGGCAAGTCAGGGGAGAAGTTCGTTTCGTTTCCCATTTCCCATCCCCACCCCCAGGCAGTTTTTTCCGTCCTTCACATCTAAGGCACTGGGTAAACATTAGAGGTTAGATAAGGACCAAAGAGCTGCCGCCTACTGGAAGAACTTTGTCTTTCCTCTACCCTCCCTTCACCAAACCTGGGGCTACCTCTCCCCTTATTGGCTCTTGGGGGACTTGAGTGTCTGATCAGCCACCCTCTGGCCTCCAGGGCTCCTGGACCTCTAGCCATCTAATGGCAACATCTTCAAAGACTGACACACTGAAACAAATATTCCCTTCCTTTTGCAGAGGTCCCCAACAACTAACTCTCTCCTGGGAGCACCATCCTCTCTCAGACCCAAGAGTCTAGGCCCCCAAGCCTTCCTCCCTCAGATCCAGGAGTCCTGACCCCCAGTCCCTCCTCCCTCAGATCCAGGAGTCCTGACCCCCAGTCCCTCCTCCCTCAGATCCAGGAGTCCTGACCATCAGCCCCTCCTCCCTCAGACCCAAGGGTCCTGACCCTCAGCCCCTCCTCCCTCAGACCCAGGAGTCCTGACCCTCAGCCCCTCCTCCCTCAGACCCAGGAGTCTAAGCCCCCAGCCCCTCCTCCCTCAGACCCAGGAGTCTAAGCCCCCAGCCCCTCCTCCCTCAGACCCAGGAGTCCTGACCCTCAGCCCCTCCTCCCTCAGACCCAGGAGTCTAAGCCCCCAGCCCCTCCTCCCTCAGACCCAGGAGTCTAAGCCCCCAGCCCCTCCTCCCTCAGACCCAGGAGTCTTGACCCTCAGCCCCTCCTTCCTCAGACTCAGGAGTCTGAGCCCCCAGTCCCTCCTCCCTCAGACCCAGGAATCCTGACTCTCAGCCCCTCCTCCCTCAGACCCAGGAGTCCTGACCCCCAGCCCCTCCACCCTTAGACCTAGGAGTCCCAGCTCCCAGCCACCATGCCCCACTCACCGAGCACCCCCCGAACCACAGCATCTCTGCATGCAGCACCATGAGTCCGATGCCAGTTCCCGCCAGCACCAGCGCCCAGCCGGCCAGAGACTTCTCCTGCTCCAACAAGCGCTTTCGGAGTCTCAGGGCCCCCAGGCCAAGCACCAGATCCCCGCCCATGGCCCCCGGGGTCTTGGGGCTCAGCCAGCTTCCTGCCCAGGGTCCCCCACCTCGCAGCACGCACAGGGCAGCCACTGTGGCTTGCAGGTCGTCAGCCTGCTCTGCTGGCTCTGGGACTTTTGCTCTGAGGCACAGCAGAGCCCTGTGCCCTCTGGGGAGTGGTGGCGGCCAGGCAGGGCGGGGAGGGGCAGGGGAGGCCCCAGGGTAGGGGGAGGCTCCCCAGCTCCCCCTTTTGAGAATAAGGAGGGGCTAGGGTGTGTCTTGGGGCAGAGCAAGAAAGAGACGCCCGTCCACGTGGGTAAAGACACACGCCGACACACGATGGGCTTTGTCACACACAATGGTCTGTACCTTGTGACACACACCTCCATCACCACACCCAGACACCGAAGGACACTCCATGGCCCAAGACAGAGACTAACACACCAGGGCACACATCACAACCTACACAGAGTGACTCACAACTCCCAGCAAGCTCTGAAACCCACAGCCACACCCAGACACCACACACATGGTGTGACACACACCAGCACTTAGCAGGCAGCGTCCCGTGGCACACACACAGCCACACAAGCACCGTCCACACACAGGCACACGTATTACACTCAAAGCTGTCACAACTTTCTCCGACACAAAGCGCCTCACTCAAACACCACAAATGGGATGATGCACATCTGTGGCCACACAAACACAACATACGTCCGGTGTTACACAAACACATAATATATATTAAAATACTGACACCCCGACGCCACACACCACACATCTACGGAAACACGGTGCAGCCCCAGTTTCCTAAACACTACACACCCTTGGAATGAAACCCGATACGTGCAGACACACAACATTCAGGGACATACCTATAGCAGCCTCCAATCACCCAGCACCTAGAGAAATGCACAAACATCGTGGCACCTGTTGACTCGAACACAAGTGCTCACGGTTATGATTCAAAACACACACTGATCCAGCGTGCTCCGGTGTGTGATGTGATTCCAATGTATGGTCAGAGGACACGCCGAGTGGATGCGTGCGGAGACCTACAAGGTACAGAGACACACGGAGAAACCCAAGCAGCACATGCCTGAAGCAAGATGATTCTGGTATATTCTGGTCACACAGGACACGACCCAGGATGATGCCCTGGGGGAGGGGGATGGGGTTGGACCTTCATAGACCCCAGTGCCCAAATGCAACATACGGCTGGGTGCAGTGGCTCATGTCTGTAATCCTAGCAGTTTGGGAGGCTGAGGTGGGAGGATCGCTGGAGCCCAGGCGTTTGAGACCAGCCTGGGCAACATAGCAAGATCCTGTCTCTAAAACAAACAAAAACAAAAAAACAAACGCAACATACACCATCACCTTTGACCCATGAGCCACACCCAAACATCACAGACAATACCGCCACACAACCCAGCACATGTTATATTCCAACATGCATGGAGTAATATACCAGCACACAGCAACACAAAACATATAGACACAATGTTTCCCAACACACCCAACCTTCCACAAACGACCACGTGTCCCATAAAACACTAGATGTCACCACTCACTGATACCACTGACACTGAGGCCTACCACCACCCACACAACACCAGCATCTGGGGAGCGGGACATATCCTCCGACACAACACACAGCTACACAAACACGAGACAAGGGTGGCTGGCACTCAGGCTGGGTGCTGGGGGCTGGGAAGGAAGAGGCCCCCGACAGCGACACGGACCCCGACGTGAGACACAATGTCACGTCCTTGAGTGATACACAATGTTACATACAGGAGACCCACCAAGAGAAAACACACGCACTGCCACACACAGCAGCAAATGGAAGTGTGGAATGCGCACGGTGACTCCCAGAGTGACACACGACAAAGCACATCACCATGCGTCGCGGTACGAGCCACTCATGGGCCTGTATACCATACGCTCTGACACAGACCCAACCCTCCTGTGGAGACACACAGGCAGGCACCGACCCGGTGCCGCTGCCCTTGGCCTCATGCACACCCACCTGCGAGGAACCCGCGGACACAACCCTCCCCCTCCTTGTGTCCTAGGTCATGTGGGACCCTGGACCCACCAGCCCCGGGGGAAGCGAGACACGCACAGACATGCCTGGTTGCACACCGAGGCAGCCCACACAAACACACCCAGAGACACCAAACCATACACACGGACACGCCCTGTGACAAAAACACAACCCTTGCGGGGGCTCCGCCCCTCGGCACACACGATTACCCACTCGGCGAGACTTGGCGGGAGAGGGCTGGAGACACACCCGGGCGCGCCCAGACACCACACATGCGTCCACTTGGAGAAAGTGCAGCCGCCAGGCACTCCCGAGCCTGTATCCTGGGCACCCCTGCCCACTGGCCGCCAGGCTCTCCATGTTTCTCTCCTCCCTCTCTGGCTCTTTCTCTGGTTCTTTGGGCCTTGCTTCATGTCTCAGTCTCTCCTGGTCTGGAAGCCTCTGCTTTTGTCTTTTTTTTTTTGAGATAGAATCTTGCTCTGCTTCCCATGGCTGGAGTGTAGTGGTGGGATCTCGGCTCACTGCAACCTCCACCTCCCACGTTCAAGCGATTCTCCTACCTCAGCCTCCCGAGTAGCTGATATTACAGGCATGCACCACCACACCCAGCTAATTTTTGTAATTTGAGTAGAGACGAGGTTTCACCATGTTGGCCAGGCTGGTCTTGAACTCCTGACCTCAGGTGATCCACCTGCATCAGCCTCCCAAAATGTTGGGATTACAGGCTCACGCGTGAGCCACCGCTCCTGGCCAGGTTTGTCTTTATCTCTGTCTCTGTCTCTCTCTCTCTCTGTTTTTCTCTCCTGGTACCTCTGTCTCTCTCTG
>NW_012119599.1:3914263-3917440 GCF_000951035.1 Colobus angolensis palliatus | reverse complement strand
CCTGGGTCTGAGGGAGGAGGGGCTGGGGTCTGGACTGCTGGTCTGAGGGAGGAGGAGCTGGATCTGGACTCCTGGGTCTGAGGGAGGAGGGGCTGAGGCCTGGACTCCTGGGTCTGAAGGAAGAGGATATGGGGTCTGGATTCCTGAGTCTGAGGGAGGAGGGCTGGGGCATGGACTGCTGGTCTGAGGGAGGAGGGGCTGGGGTCTGGACCCCTGGATCTGAGGGAGGAGGGGCTGGGTCTCACATACTAGAAGAACTGATTCCAGAGTCTCCGAGATTTTTCCTTGGCCTTGTCCCAGTTGCACCACCTCTGTCGCGCCCCATCTCCGGGCCTGGAAAGAACCCAGGTGCCTCGGGGCCCAGCAGGAAGGGGCCAGGGACAAAGAGTTGTTTAACTGGGCAGGCTGGTGAAGGAGACTGAAGAGGGTGTCTCAGGCAGAAAGGTCATTCATCGCCCAGGGCTTGTGCAGGGAAAGGCAGGGCTGAGCCCTGGGGAAGAGATCCTGAAAGTCAGAGGTCAGTGGTGGCAAATCCTCCACCGTCATCTCTGGGACCTTGGAGCCTGGAAGCTCCAGGGCTTATAAATACTGTCACCTGGTGTTCACTTAGGGAACTGCAGGCACTCTCCATGTCCAGCCTGGTTTTTTGCCAGCATATAGCAAACACCTACTGAGTGCCAGGCACTGCTCAAGGAGTTGGCGATATGTAATGAACAAAAATAGACAAAATTCTTGCTCTTGTAGAGCTTCCAGGCTAAAGGAGGGAGACCTCGTGGTTCCATCAAGTTCAATCTCTTCTTCGCTCTCAGTCTTCGTTTTTCTTTCTGTATCTCATTGTCTTTTTCTTTCTTTCTTTCTTTCTTTCTTTCTTTCTTTCTTTCTTTCTTTCTTTCTTTCTTTCTTTCTTTCTTTCTTCTTTCTCTTTCTTCTTTCTTTCTCTTTTTCTTCTCTCTTTCTTCTTTCTTTTTCTTTCTTTTCTTTCTTTCTCTTTAATTAAAAAGCCTTTTTTTTCTTTTGTCATAAAAACAGGTCTCACTATGTTGCCAGGCTGGTCTCAAACTCCTGGTCTTAAGCCATCCTCCTGCCTCATCCTCCTAAGGTGCTGGAATTACAAGTGGGAGCCACCGTGCCTTGTCTTGCTTCTCTGTTTCTATCTCCTGGTCTTAGTCTCCAAGTGCATACTTTTCTCCTTTCTCCTTTATTCTTCCTTTCCACTTTTATTTTCTTCTTTGTATCTCTGTGTTCCTCACCAGTTAAAAAAAGTATGTATGTTATGTTATTACACAGAGACATACACCCGAATACTATATATAGTATGTGCAGATACGTAGTATAGTATATGGCATATTATACAGATGAGTAGTGTATACAGATGTATATTATATACAGATATCTATATCTCATAATATGGGAGTCTAGAGACCTTGGTTTAAGCCTCGATGTGACCATTGACTTTATTTATTTATTTATTTATTTATTTGAGACAGAGTCTTGCTCTGTCACCCAGGCTACAGTGCAGTGGCGCGATCTTGGCTCACTGCAACCTCCACCTCCTGGATTCAAGCGATTCTCCTGCTTCAGCCTCCGAAGTAGCTGGTACTACAGGCATGCACCACCACACCAGGCTAATTTTTGTATTTTTAGTAGAGACGGGGTTTCACCATGCTAGCCAGGCTGATCTTGAACTCCTGTCCTCAGGTGATCCACCTGCCTCAGCCTCCCAAAGTGCTGGGATTACAGGGGTGAACCACCACGCCCGACCTAACTTTATTTTTGTATGGAATATATCATACATACAGCCTGGTTTAGAGACAAACCTGAGTTCAAGCCTAGTTGCCATCCATAGTTGTGTGCTCTGTGAAACTTGTAAAAGAGGGATTATGTTTCCTATGTGACAGGGCTGCTTGAGGCTTAGGTGAGAGAGAATGTCTGGAGCCCTAATACTGGGCCTGGTCTATGTTAAACTCTTGTGATACATTGTCTCCCAAGTTGCCTGCCAGTGACTTCTCCCTTCCCTGCACTGACAGGTGGCTCCTCCCACGAAGAGATACAGTATGTTCCTTCTCCTTCAGTCTATCTGGCTTATGACTTGCTTTAACTAATAGAATGTGGCAAATGTGACACTGGACCAGTTCCACTTCCAGTTATTAAGGAAACTAGAAGCTTCTGCTTTTGCACCATTAGAACTTGAAAACCACCATGCTGTAAGGAAGCCCAAGCTAATCACACGGAAAGGCCATGCCGGGATAATGAAGCTGTCTTGGCTAAAGCCCCAATCCCACGGTAACAGAATGCTGCAGCCATGTGAATGACTTCAGGAGAGACCAGCAGAAATGCCCAGTCAACCCTCAATTGTGAGATTGTTTAAGACACTAAATTTTGGAGAGGTTTGTTACACAATAAAAAGTAGATTATTATACCCTTCTGTTCATTTCTGCATGTTTGAAGTTTTCCATAATAAAAAATTATATATATGGGCCAGGCACGGTGGCTCATGCCTGTGATCCCAGCACTTTGGGAGGCTGAGGTAGGCAGATCACTTAAGGCCAGGAGTTCAAGTCCAGCCTGGCCAACATGGTGAAACCTCATCTCTACTAAAAATACAAAAAAAACTTAGCCAGGCCTGGTAGTGGGCGCCTGTAATCCTAGCTACTCAGGAGGCTGAGGCATGAGAATCACTTGAACCTGGGAGGCAGAAGTTGCAATGAGCCAAGATCGTGCCATTGCACTCCAGCCTGGGTGACAGAGTGAGACTTCAGCTAAAAAAAAAAAATTTATCTATGAATATGTATGTGTATGTGAATAGATAATAAAATAATAAAATGTATAATGCAAATTGCACTCCATACACTGCAACTAGCATCATTTTGCTCCTAATTTTTTGCCTATGAGCCTTTCTCGGTCAATCTTGGCTTGTGTCTCAATTTTTCTGTCTGTCTTCCTCTTCACTTTCTTTCTGTGTGTCTATTCCTATCTTGTCAAAACTCCTCCCACCACTTTCCTCTGCATTTACTTTGCTTTACCACATTAGCCTTGTTGCTAATTCTCAAACATACTAAGCTTTTTCCTGCCTCTGGGTCTTAGCATTTTCTGTTCCCTCTTCCTGAATGCTTTTACCTCCACTCTCCTCATGGGCCATTCCCTCACTTCATTCAGTTCCCTGCTCAAATATATATA
>NW_012119599.1:3912188-3913973 GCF_000951035.1 Colobus angolensis palliatus | reverse complement strand
AAACTTGGCATGAAGGCCTTTGCACAGAGAAGTTTCATTAGGAAGACTGACTATTCCTTACTTCCTACCAATTTTTATTTCCTATTTTATTAAATTTTTTTAAGACAGGGTCTTGCTCTGTCACCTAGGCTGGAGTACAGTGGCGTGATCATAGCTCACTGCAGCCTCAACCTCCCAGGCTCAAGTGATTATCCTGCATCAGCCTCCTGAGTAGCTGGGACTACAGGTACAAACCACCAGGCTTACCAAATTAAAAAAAATTTCTAGAGAAGGGATCTTCCTATGTTTCCCAGGCTGGCCTTAAACTCCTGGACTCAAATGATCCTCCTTCCTCAGCATCCTGAAGTACTGAGATTACAGGTATGAGCCACAGCATCCAGCCACTCTGCTCAAATATAATCTCCGCCTTAACCACCTCTTCAAAAACGGTCTCTTCCATCTCCCTCAATCACCTTGCATCTTATTTCACTGCTTTATATTTTATCACAGAACTTATGACTATGTAAAATGATCTCATTTTATCTGAGGAACCTTTTAAGGTTTAAGAACAGGAACCTTGCCATCCTGTGTTCAGTGCCTGGCACATAGCAGATGCTCAATGAATATTTATTGAAGGAATGCTCTTGTTCAATGATATTGATAGGCTTTTTTCGACTCTAGCCTCTTGTCCTGTTCCACACTGTTCTGGAGGGGGGCGAGATGGCATTTCTTCATTTCCCTGACTTTTGTCCTCCATTAGTTGAGTTGCTGTCTGTGGTTCTGAGACCCAATTCTATGGATCTGTCCTTGGTGCTGACCTGGACTTCCACTTCCACTTAAGCTAGGGGCAAGGTTTTATGTAAAATCCAGGCATTAGATAATCACTACCTGCATTACCAGGAGAAGAGAGATGTCTGGGTTCCCAAGGAAGTGAGTGTATGGGTCACTGTGAGTTAAATGGATATTAGTTCTATCTATCTATTATCTACCTTTTCATATATACATACATACTCATATATATGTACATATATATTTATTATCAAGAATTTCAAACACATAGAAGTGAGCAAAAGAGTATAATAAACCTCTATGTATCCATTTAACAAATACCAATTCATGGTCAATTGCATTTCATCTATGCTTCCATTTACTTCCTCACTTCCTATGTTATTTCAGTGTAAATACTAGACATAATACCATTTAATTTATGTGGTATTTAAAATTGTTTTCTTTTTCTTTTTAGAGGTGGGGGTCTCACTCTGTCACCCAGGCTGGAGTGCAGCGGCCCAATCATAGCTCACTGCAGCCTCGGCCTCCTGCCCTCGAGTGATCCTCCTGCGCCAGCCTCCCAAGTAGCTGGGACTACAGGCGCACACCATTGTTACTTTTAAAATTTTTAGTAAAGACAGGGTCTCTCTATGTTGGTCAGGCTGGTCCTGAACTCCTGGCTTCAAGCAATTCTCCCACCTCGACCTCCCAAAGTGCTGGGATTACAGGCGTGAGCCACGAGGACTGATCTAAGATTGTTTTCTTTTTGTTGAGGTATGGCTTACACATCACAAGTCTGCAGATCTTAAGTGTATGGATCAATTCAGTTAAACCTGTGTATGGACATGAGTGACCACCATCTTGATCAAGCTATCTCCATCATCACAAGAGACTCTCTTGTAACCCTCCCAACTGATACACTAGAGATAGCCAGTATTCTGAATCCCTATCACCAAAGATTAAAAAGCTCTAATATAGATGTCCTAAGACCTGAGCTCTAGCCTTGTCTTTGCTTTTGACATTAAAAAAAAAAAAAAA